>NC_137796.1:107398871-107931371 GCF_963383645.1 Muscardinus avellanarius
TAGTAATCACAATAGCCACCATATATTGAGTCTTTAAGACACTAAACATTAAATTCTTCACCTCCATCATCTCCAAAATTTCTGGGACATTGAGGTAAGTCTTTGCGCCCATTTTACAGATGAAAGAACTAAGGTACCATAATTTTTTTTTGGTGTTACTGGGGTTCCTGGAAGGCCTTCTACCTCTGGGCTACTCTCCCAGACCTATTTTATTTTTGAAAACAGGGTCTCTTAAGCCAGCGTGGCTGGCTTCGAACCTGCGCGATCCTCCTGTCTCTGCCTCCCAAGCACGGGGATTACAAGTGTGCGCCACCACGCCCGGCTAGGTACCATAAACTTAAGGGCACTTTAAGTGTCACTCATTGGGGAGAGACCATCTGGGGTTCATCCCTTTGCTCCTTCCAAACCACAAGCTATCAGGGCTACTGATGCTGTGATCAGGAAGTTCTGAGATATTCATCGTGAATGCTCCAGTATGTTTGAAATGGGTCCACCTAACGCTCTTCCTTCTTTCACGAACCCCTGCTGGAGCTTATGTTGGACCAAGAAGCACATGAACAGAGCCATTGAGAGAAGCTAAATAGCCCACCAGTTCTTCTGAGACTGTAGACTTTTAATCTCCCGAAGATCATAAGGGGAGAATCTTGGATACCATGGCAATTTCAAAAATAGAGCTTTCATTTTTGAAAATGGATTTTTCATTTGTTGAGCTGAGAGTTTTTTGAGAGCCTAGTGGGGACTTAGCAATTGGGTCGTTTTATCATGTCATATTACAGATGAGAAAACAGAGGCTTGGAGAAGTTCTCAAGTTATATTCAGGGTTACCTGGCTTGTGCGCTGGGCCATACTTGAACTAGAACTCCTGACTCCTGGTTCTCAACATACAAACCTATTGCTTAACCACAAAGGCTAACGTGGCTGAATGGATATGTTGGCATCCCTCCAGGCCCCCAGAGAGTTTCCCCATGTAACTGACACTTTGTGAATCAATACCCTAGAACTCATCGGCAGAGTCTCCAAACATTGGAAGCTAATGACTTCAGTCTCCTTCCTTTCACCCCTCACCCCTTGGTGCCAACCTTAAAGTTCATAAAAGACTCTAGGCTGTGGTTTCCGCCTGTCAGTAGCAGGTTCTGTCCACATCCCCATCCATCTGCGTTTCTGCTCGTTTCCAGAACACTCAAAACATCCTCTATATGACAGTTATGTGGAATTAACTCAACTCCACGACTTGTGCGCCAATAAACCAGTGTTGACAGGCCGGCTGGTGTCTTGCGGTCCACAGCAAAGTGGTCCTGAAGTCACTGCACAATGAATGACAACCTTAATACCTTGTCATTTGAATCACGTCTTAAATACATGCAGGATTTAGATACAATCCACTCCATTCTAACCTATTACAGTCTTCAAGAATCTCCTCCTGATACTGCCTTCAGTTCCCAAGATGGAAGATAAAGAAGGTCCCATTTGTGTGAAAGTGCTTACAATTTAGCACATTTTTAAAATTAAATACATATATGCCATTATTATTCATTCACCATTTTAAAAACTAGTTTTTTTGTTGTTGTTTCATTTTATTTTTGGTATCGGGAATCAAACCCAGGGCCTCATGCATGCTAAGCAGGCATCTACCACGGTCTATACCCCTAGCCCTAAAAATAACCAATTTTCATGTTTCATCTTCTCAATTTTTTCTCCAGGCAAGGCAGGCCTCTTGTTTTTCCCAAAGCTCCTATGAATCTGTATGTTTGTCCTTCCCAGAGCTCATTTGTCCAAGTTTACCTTCCTGCTCTGTTTAGAGAAGTGTGGTCCTCACTTCTGCAGAAAGAGCTAAGGAAGCAGACAGACAGACCTTGCACTGGCGGTAAGTCCAGGGCGAAAACCCAGAGTGCCAGACCTCTGCAGAAGCTGCTACTGCTGTCTGTGCCCCGGGCCTCCACCTAGGAATATAGGTGTGCAGGGCAATGCATAAATGGCAGTAAAAACATCTAGGGCAGGATAGTGTCTGTGAAAACACACTCTGAATCATTCAAGCAACAAATCCAAGAACGGAACATGCGTAGCCCCGCTGCTGGTCTCACTGAATTCTAATCCGCTCGCCTTGCTACCGAGGTGTTCCTGTCTGTGCTGTTCTAAACTCCTTAGGTGCCAAGATTTGGGGGCCACCTTCCTTCCAAAGCCAGCAAGGAGCTACGGAATGGACAGGTTAAGTCGGACAGCTGCAGCCTGGCTCCTGGGTGCACGGTAGAGGGTTGCTAACCGCGGAGAAGACATAACACTATCATTCCTTGAATCCTACTGCTGTCCTGACGACTGGCAAAAGAGCAGCCCCTCCCCCTGACACAAGCTGGGGGCACCCATGGGACCCAGAAGCCACCATCCGGGACAACCCCAGTGTTCCAGCAAGAGCCGCCTCTCCATCATGGGAACGCGTCCCTCCTTGCCAAGCCCTGCTGATGGATGCTCCACACATGATTATCTTAATTTAGGTGTGTATTTTGCGATGATATTTTGGATGGCCCTGGCTCTTAGTCTTCTCTATTACAAACATTTATGTAACCATGCCAGCCGATTAATCTGAAGGATGTGGCAAAGAGACGGGAAAATTTCACCCACAGGAAACAAAAACCCAGTCTTTGAGGATAAATATGTACTCCAAAATTCATAACTTATTGCAGATTGCTATTGATATTTCAGAAATGTATTTGTCCCTTGGACATTTTCATACAGTGTTTGCAAGTCTACAGACACATCTATTTAATAACTGTGCCGCATAATTCTTCCATGCTACATATACATGAGAACCTGCAAACGCCCCCTCAGTCCCCACAACAAAGGTAATAAGCTTTTTGTCTCCCCTCTTTCTTTCTGCTTTAAGCATTCTCCTTAATGAGCTCTGCTTCTTTGTAACTCAAGAGATTTAGTATTCTGTCCAACAAAACAATTTATTGCCCAAAATGTTCCTGCTGCAGATAAAATCGTAGCTTCTCCAATACTTCTGGCTCCACGGTTAATACCCTAATGTTTCATTTACAGCCGAACAAAGCGGCTTATCTCCACTAAAAGGGGAATTAGTAGTAAGAAATAATTTCAATCATCTGCTGAGTTTCTAAGCAAAGCCATGGTTTCTGGTTTCTCCTTTCTATCTGATGACAGGTATGTTGGGGGCTCCCAGAAAATAGAACAGTTCTGTCACCTAAGCCTTGTAATTTGAACAATGCAGCTACATAGATCAGGCAAGAGTTAGGTCTTGGCTGTCAAGGGAACAAAAAAAAAAAAAAAAGAAAGAAAGAAAGAAAGAAAAAAAAACTACACTCAGAAATATGCTGTCGTCAGCGGTTCTTAGCTACAGATTGGGTACTAACTCAAGGAGAAAAAAAAATTGGTTTGAATCAACAAATGGCTCCATTTCCCCCCTGCCCCCCACCAGCCCCCCGTCTGCGGCAAACTTATTCTATACCTACAAACACCGGGGCACGGTCTATTAGGCTTCCCCGGCACGTCCACACACCCACACAGTATCATGATGGCTATATATCCTCACACGCGTGCACACAGCCTTATTTATGTGTGTGCAGACGTGAGGGCTGCTGGCGATGCGAGGGGGCGGGGAGGAGGCTTGTGCCATGAAAAAGACAGGGAGGCAGAGGCGTGTGAGGGGCAGGGGTCCGCAGCAGAGAGCAGAGTATTCACACCAAAGCAGGGAAGAGGGCCTTACCTTCCTGAGCGTCTGAGCATCGCACGGGGCTAGCAAATCTGCCATTGCTCATCCGCAATCTCGGTGCAAGAAAACCTAACGGTGCCCTCCTCCCACCCCAAAACTGCCTAATAAGTAAATGGAAAAGGGAGACCGTCAAGAACCCAGAGACTGGGAAAAGGACAAGTCACGGCCCTGGCATCCAGAAGGGACGTAGAACAGAAATGCAGGGGATGGGAGCTGCTGGTTTATTTCCCTCCCGGTGTACCTGAAGGTGGGACTTTCTCTTCGTCAGAAATCTTGCCTAGATGTTGCAATCTCCTGCTTAAGACCCTGTAGCTCTAGTGGCCATCAGAGTCCGTAATCGGAAGACTCAGCAGAAGACCAGGGAGATGGGGCCGATTGTATAGAATTAGAACTAATCAGAAAATGCAAATAGAGGTCATTACGTCGACAGCCATCTCTCGAGGTTCAGATTTCTGTTGTATTCTATGATTCTTTAAAGCTGATGTCTCAGCATCTTTCTCAGCCCAGTGAACCACCTCCCGACTGGAGTGGGTGTGGGTTGCTAACTGTTCACAAGCTGAATGCTACTCTGAAGGACTGAACCTGGTGGGTAGGATTTGCTTTAGCTAATGATGCCCCAAGTGAAGGGTGAGGACAGGGGGTTACTCCTCCCTTCCTGGGAACACCCAGAGACAAAAAACAGACAGATGGAAGGGGGGTCTACTACTCTGAGTGAAATTATTTTTGACTCTGTCAATAAATACCCCCAGAGTTTCCCACAAGCCCAGCTCCAGGCTGGGTTTTTCCCCAAATCACACTTTTCCTACTCATTCTCCCTGCCTTACTGATCTGTTACCCTACCTCCTGGGGGTCTCCTGAGACATCTCGCCATTAGACACTTGCTCACAAATCTCCATCTCAGGCATCTTCCCAAGGATATCTGACCTCAGACAGGGTTAGAAAAACTAGGTAGAAACCTGCGGGAAAAATACAAACGGTATGCTCAGCCATGAAAAAAAAGAAGCTAAGCCTCCTGCTGAAGGTCTCTGTTTATTGATGTAAGCAAAATTCTTTGGGCTCCTGCTGGTAGATGGGCATGTTCCACACAGTGACTAGGTGACTTACCCGTGGAGCATTAGAAGAGGTATCAGCCCTCACTCAGAAAGAGATAGGTGTCCACGTACATCCTCGTAATATATGTAAATACACATGTGTATCCTTTTCTTCCTTGACTCTAAGCATCACCCATCCAAGTCATGGGCTTGTAAAGGTTGTCTGTGTTTCACAGATTTATTTAACAATTATTTCCCTGGTATGATCTGAACACTCATTGATCATCGAGACAGAGCCAATACATGATCCCCAAAGGGGGAGAAACAGGCCACTGCCCAAAGACAAATGTGTATTTCATTATAACTTTGTTAAGTGCTTTGAAGGAAAACACAGGGGCTAGAAGATGGGCTTCCAGGGGAATGGGTCTAGCCAAAGGTTCCAGGGAAGGGTCCCATTACACGCAGACCTGGGTCTAACTGTGGTTATTAAAAGGCCCCAGATAGAGGGGAAAAAAATCCTCACTGATAGAGGAAAAGGATATGCAGAGGTGGGGACTGGCTGGGTGATATGCGCATTTATGCCTACTCAAGTTTTTTACCCCATTATGACATATAAATACAATGCATCAATAAAAAGTTAAATTAAAAAAAAGAAGTTGCCAGTTCATGGTGATTCGCATTTGTAATCCCAGTACTTGGGAGGCTGAGACAGGAGGATCTGGGTTCAAGGCAAACCTCGGGTACTTAGTGATGCCCTCTGCAACTTAGTGAGACCCTGTTTCAAAATAAATAATTAAAAAATAGGGCTGAGAGTATAGCTTGGAGGTAGAAGGCTCCTGAGTTCAATCCCCAGTGCTGCAAATAATAATAATAATTATAATAGTAATAATAATAATAATAATAAATAATAATAATATGCAAAGCCCCCCAAGCATGTAGAAGCTTGGCAAGTTTTGAAGTTTGATGTGGCTTAAATATTGTGGCAGAAACAGGCAAGGTGTAATACAAGCTTGCAAAGGGCAGGAGAAGGAGAAAGGGGGTACAGAGAACGTTTATTTTAAAGAACGCAATACGAAATCAATGAGGAGGAGGTTTACATAACCAGAGAGATGAAATGGTGAACACAAGCTCAAGTTCACACCTTTGTCCCTTCCATGGGGATCTCAGCCGAGCTGAAGAGCAGGTGTCCTGCCTCCTGACGAGGGTGGTCTAGTGCATTTATTAACCCACTCACTCGCAGATCATTCACCACCCTCAAAGCCCACTGTGTACACGACAAGTGTGCTTGAGGATGCACAGGAGGCAGATCCAGGCTCGATTCTTGTCTATGGACTGAGTACAGTGTTCTGGGGAAAGTGGTCATGAATCAAGTTAATATCTCAAAAGATGTAGACTTGAGGTTACAATAGAAGTTATAAAGGAAAGTACGAAATAATGTGGAGGAGCTTGACCTCTGTGGGGAGGTCACAGATATTGTCCTCTGAAGAAGGGACAAGGGACAGGGAGACTGGCTCCAAAGTGTACATGAGTGATAAGTAGACAAAGGAGAAGTAAGGGGAAGCTCAGGTGGAGAGGAAACCAGGGCAGAGCTGAAGAGAGTAGAGGAACACCTGGTCCTGTGTCTGCCATCCTGCGGCTCCCACAACCCCAAAGCTCTTCCTCTGACCTCCTTAAGGGATCCTCTATTACAAACCTGGCACATGATCCACCTGCCACTGAGAGGGATGTGGGAAAATGTCACCATAGAAAGAGACTGGCCCAAGCCAGGTGTGACGGCTCACACCTGTAATCCCAGGACTTGGGAGACCAAGACTCAACCACATAGTGAGACGCTCAGTAACATAGTGGGGCCCTGTTTCCAAACAACAAAACATACAAAGGGCTGGGGATGTTGTTTGGAGGTAGAATAAGCCTGGGTTCAATCCCCAGGACCAAAGAGGGAGAAAATAGTCCTGGAAACACATGCACCCCTGAGACCAACACCCAGGTGGGACTTCAACATGACCAGTGTGTGCAGGGAACCCTGCGACCGGGCCTGGGCAGGTTTCCATAGCCAAAACTCATAAGGGAATCACTTTAACAAGTGTGGTACAGAAAGAAAGTCAATTGAAGATAGGATACAAATTCTCAAAGACGAAGAAAATAGGAAGAGCCATGGTAAGAGAGCCAAGGATCCTACAAAGAAATAAAATGGAAAGAGGTTTGCAAAATCCAAATCTAGTGCTAGAGATATAGCTCACGGGTAGAGAGCTTGTCTCTCATACAGGGAAGAGACCATGGGTTCGATCCCTGGTCCACAAAAGTAAATAAATAAATAAATAAATAAATAAATAAATAAATAATCAATCTAACACCATTCAGGACAGTCCGTGTCCAAAGCCACAGGACTGAATCAGGCAGTAAAATAGAAATCCTTTTGCTTCTATATATCGGTAGAATTTTATAGGACTTTAATTTTAATTTCTATATAACTTTTACATTTTTATAGAATTGGTATAGAATTCTTGATTGTACATTTGCAATTTTTTTGACATTCCCAACTTCCCATATCCCCAGGGCATACGAATCACAGCAAACGACCCGCTTGCCGGAATCTGTCTTCCCTTAAGCACATACATATTCTTATAAATGGAAAGAAAATGGTCTCCTTGCGAGCCGTTGAGAAAAACAAATCTCTAAACGCGTTGTCAGTTCTTTTAACCACTAATTCCTCTTTAAAGAGACAGCGTATTGATTCTTTTCATCAAAAGATGCCAAATTTGTAAATTCACAATCCAGCGGACGGTCCAAAACCAATTTATCATCCAGCAAGAATGTAAAATGTGGCACCTCAGCCTTGCATAATCCGTAGGCTGTGGAAAGCTATCTTGGGCTCATTTTCTCATTACATCATTACAATTTGGTGAAGAAGGGATCCCTGTCCAGGAGAGAATCCAGGCTCTGATCGCTCAGAGACATGGAAAGGACCCACCCAGCTAAAAGTTAAACCCAAGAGTCTGGATTCCAAGTTTGCAATATCTCACAGTTAGGAGGATGTGCTTGGGTGTTACACTGACTGGGCTCAGGTCCTGGGAATTTATGATCTCTATGGTTATGAGACACTTGTCTAGTTTTCCTCAGCCTCCTGGAAAATGGTCATGGAGTCACGGATATTGCATGGAAGTACAAAGATGATACGTATATAAAGACTTAGTGCAGCATCAGGAACATTCTAGGTACCATACCGACCGGTATTAATATCGGTGCCACTCCTGTTGAACTATATAACCAGGGCCTGGGCCAATCTGTTGTGAAAACTGGAAACTCTGTCCAGGTAACCTTCCTAGCTCTTCCATGGAACCCCACAAATCTAGATGAAAATTCTATCCATTGCATTTTGTATGTATGGTGCTAGGGACTGAACCCAGAGTCATTCTACCTTTGAGCTCTACTTCTAGCCTGCCCTATTTTTGTTTGGAAACAGGGTCTCACTAAGTTACTGAGAGTCTAAGTTGCTGAGGCTGGTTTCAAACCTTTGATCTTCCTGTCTCAGTATCCCAAGTACTGGGATTATAGGTATGGGCAACCATACCTGCTTGCCCATTTTATATTTTAGGCAGTTATTTGTCTCACTCCAGAACCTGGCTAAAATAAACTATTGTCCAAAGATCTCCAGGAATTTTTCAGAAGATGAAACAAATATAAACCAGGCGTGGTGACATATGCACGTGATCCCTGTATTTGGGAGGCTGAGACAATGGGATCAAAGGTTCCAGGACAACTTCAGCAAGAAATGAGGGCTCACCAACCTAGTGAGACCTTGTTTCCAAAGAAGAAATAAAAATCCAGCTGCGGGTGTGGCTCAAAGGTAGAATGCCTCTGGGTTCAATTCAAGTCCAGTTACAAAAAAACTCACCTTCATTAGACCAGCTTTTAATTTATCAAAGCATGAGGATGTAAGGCATACTCTTTATTTCCCACTCTTCCAATTCAATCAGGCTTTCTAAAAATGTGCACCCTGAAAAACAGCTATTTTTTTTTTTTTTGCAGTACTAGGGATTGTACCCAGGGGCGTTTGACCTCTGAGCTACACCCCCAGCCTATTTCTTATTCATTATTTTGAAACAGGGTCTCACTAACTTGCAGAGGGCCTCACTACATAGCTGAGGCTGGCCGCAAACCCTGATCCTCCTGTCTCAGCCTCCCAAGTACTGGGATTACAAGCGTGTGCCACCATACCCGGCTTTACAAAAGCTATTTTTAAGTTGTTGTTGTTGTTTTGTTGTTGCTGTTATTATAAGCACTTATTCTATATCAGGCACTGAACTAATCTTTTCAGATGGATTATCTTACTTTACCCTCCCCAGAAATACAGGTAAGGACTACTATTTTCCCTTTGACATTGTGGAGACTTAAGCTGGAGAGGAGTCAGGGAATATAAGTGATTTCAGGCAGAGAAAAAATAGTACACATAGCATAGGTGTGTGTGTGTGTGTGTGTGTGTGTGTGTGTGTGTGTTTTACTGGGGATTAAACACAGGAGCATTCTACCTCTGAGCTGCACCCCCAACTTTTTTATTATTATTATTTGAAACAGGGTCTTCACCACATTGTTAAGAGTTTCACTAAGTTGCTAAGGCTGGTCCGGAACCTGCATAAGATCCACTTGTCTCAGCCTCCCAAGTATGAGGATTCCAGGCGTGGGCCACCATGCCCAGCTACACATAGAACTTAAACCTACATTTTCTGGAGGCTCCATATACCTCGTTCTCTACTTTTGAAGCATGTACCCCAGCCGTGATGAAGTTTAGGCGGTGACATTTCAAAGCTCGGCTTGCTATCTGCCATCCCATTCACATTTCATTCAGACTCCAGACAGCGGCTGAGTCTCCAGGAAGAGGCACGGCCTTTCTCTGAGGGTAACCCTGACATAACGTAGATGTGGTATCGCATCAGATTGTATCTGTGTGTCCCCAAGACACCTGCCAGGCCAGAGATAGAAGGGCTCACCTTTTCCAGCTCCACACCTTCTCGGGCCAGGTTGTTGCCCTCTGAGATTTTAAAAATGACCACCCTCTAGATGAGCTAAACACAGATTGCATTTTCTCCATTTTAATAAAAGGTATTGAAAAGGATTTTGAGGGGAGAGAGGACATTGTGTGCTCTGTTGCTCTTTTTCCCTAGGAAAGCTAAAGAAAAAGCTGGCCCTTAAGCTCTGGGGTAATGGTATAAAATAGAGGAGAAAATACAAAATCAAAGAACATGGAAACAAAGCTCAGGAAACTGACACAATAATACAACCACAGAGCCGGTGTGGTGGCGCATGCTTGGCGTGTAATCCTAGCATTCGGGAGGCCGAGACCAGAGGATCGTGGTTCATGGACAGCCTCAGCTTCTTAACGAGGCCCTTTGCAACTCAGTGAGACCCTGTTTCAAAACTAAAAAAGACTAAAAACAACAACAACAACAAAATGGGGCTGGAGGTGTAGCTTGGATGTACAATGCCCCTGGCTTCCATCCCTGGTACTGCAAAAAACAAACAAAAAAACAAAACAAAACAAACAAACAAACAAACATCATGAGATTCCTAAGAACAGGGCAGCCCCGGGTGCATTTGGCTTTTTTTAGCATTCAGCAATGGAGGGGCTGTGATGGCCGAGGCATCCCGGGGAGGTGTGGAGAGAATGTTCTGCATTTTCTAAGGGGCCCATAGCTGCCAGGGACACTATTTTTTGGTGTCACATGAGCCAGAGACCCTGTGTCATGGGTTTCCTTTTGAACATACAACCACTTCTGGCCTTCACTGTTCATTCTACAGCCTCAATCGAGGTGTGTATTTATTTTCCGGATTGGAATCAATGCCTCCATCCCTTCTTGGCAGGAAACGCGTAACGTTGAAAGGAAATGAAGCCCAGGGAAGCACACTCCGGACATCCACAGCAGCGGCACACATCTAGAAGCTGAAATGTACTAATGCACATCACGTCAGTGCGGCAGAGTGAGTCCAGGCTTCACCTCGGGAAGTCTTGATTCTGGCATCTCTCCTTATTCTCCAAGAGGAGTTAGGCAAATACACAGGTCTCTATTTTTTTTTGCCTATAAAACTGGGATAGTAACAGAACATACCTTATAGGATTAACTACAAATCCTGTAAGACAACACAAGCTGGGTGCATTGCACAATGCTGGGTATACAGCAAACCTTAAAAAGTGATTTATTTTTCCTTCCTTCTGTTGATTCTCTACTTTCTCTCCGGTCTGTAGTCTCCTTCCTCATTCTTTTCCAATATTACTTTTATCACTTTTATCATTATTTTCTGTTTCTTTTTTTGGAGGTGATGGTATTAGAAATTGAACCCAGGTGCATTCTACCACCAAGTTATACCCCCAGCCCTTTTTATTTTTTATTTTGAAACAGAGTCTTGCGAAGTTGCTGAGGGCCTCATTAAGTTGCCAAGGCTGGCCTCTCATCTGTGATCCTCCTGTCTCAGCCATTGGCAAAAAGGCAGTGTGGCGTCACGGTCTCAGTATAATATGAGAATCCACCAACTAGCTTTGTGTTCTTAGACAAGACACACGAGCTTCTGAGCTTTGGCTTCCTCCTCTGAAAAATGAAAGAGAAGATCCCTAAGGTATCTCTTATCAAGAACCTTGAAGTATTGGATGAAGAGAATTCTGGCAACTGCAGTTCTATAGAGAGAAGAACCAGGAGGCCACGCCTTATCTTTCTTGGGGTCATACAAGAACCTGAGAGCTCTAGATCTGATCTCACAGGTACCATAACAACACATTCAGCGTGGCCACTACATTGCTCTCTAGTAATGTAAAACACGCACAAGCTTTCCACAAGCTGTGAAAGGAAGTTTCTATACCTAAAGACAAACCCCACTTCACCTGTCTTCTATTTCAGCCATTAACTACTGCCTTTTCAATTTCTTCTAGAACATCAAAAGGGATTCCAGCCTTTTTGACTGCCTTTTTTTTTTTCCCATTACTGGGGATGGAATCCAGGGCATTCTACCTTTGAGCTACACCCCCAGCCCTATTTTTTTCTTCTTTCTTTTGAAACAGGGTCTCACTGAGTTGCAAAGGCCTCCCTAAGTAGCTGAGGCTGTCCTTGAACCATGATCCTCCTGTCTCAGCCTCCCAAATGCTGGGATTACAAGCATATGCCACCATGCCCAGCTTTGACTGCCTTCTCTTTGAAGACAGTCAAAGCTGGGCATGGTGGCATATGCTTGCAAATTCTGCATCATTATCCAGAAAACCAACAACCCAAGCCCCAACCTCTGAAGCCAGGAATCACGGATCTCCACTTCCTCTCACCCCAGTTAACTTTCCCAGCTCTGCTTGTTATCTTCCCTGGATGAATCTTTTCCTTCCTGTCACCTTCTAATTCAGGGCTGCCATCATCCAAGCCACCATCTCCCTTGCCCAGATTCCCCACAACCTCTTAACTGCTTCCCAGCTCCACCTCCTGGGTGCCTCAGATTGGTACCCCACAGAACAGCCATCTTAGAAATGCAGGTTTATACAGTGCAGTTCATTAGAAAGCACACATCCATTCCAGAACGGAACCACCATATGGCCCAGGGATACCTCGCCTGGGTATCTGTCCAAAGGAACTGAAGTCAGAATAATATACTGATACATGCAATAACAACAGCTGAATGATGGACCTAATGTAGGTGTCTACCAACAGGTGAATGGATCAAGAAACTCTGCTAAGTATGTCACTTGTAGGAAAATAGATGGAACTGGGGAATATTATGCTAAGTGAGATTAGCCAGTCACATAAAGTGAAGGATCGTATGTGGAAGCTACAGAGAACATAGAAAACAAAAGCAACTTCAGATTAATGAGGAGAGAGACCAGTAGATTAGGGAAAGGGGATTCAGAGAGAGGAAAAGGGAGACTTGATGAAGAAAAATGCTCCAATTATGCTAGGTTCACATACGAGATTATCCATGCAAATCTCAATAGTGCAGACATATGGGGAGAGAAGGGAAGTGAGACGGGATCCCGGGAGGAAACACAACAAGTGCTGTGTGCACGTGTGTTTCTACGACTTGGAGCCTCGTTATGATACAGAATTACAACACACTGATGAAAATAAACCTTAAAACATCACAAATCCCTTCCCTGGGTTGACAAAGCCCCGTAGGATCTGTCTTGGTCCTTTTCTCAGAACTCTCTCTCATTTTCCACCTCTCACCCATTTCCTGGGTATCTTTTCATCCCTCAAGCATCCCAAGATGCCCTCTCCGCTCTCGGGCCCTTCTCTTCCGGTGTCCATCCCTGTCTCTGCAGGCACTCTCCTGAGACTCCAATCTTCACTTAGAGCCCCCTTGAGCACCCACCACTTTCTATTTTAATTATCTGCCTTGTGCCTATCACCCTTTTTCTTATTTATTTTTGCAGTTATTTATTGCCTGCCTTCCCTCCACTAGAATGAAGTTCTCCTCCGTGTTTACCGCCGAATCCCCAATGGCTGAGCACAGTCAGCGGTCCATAAATATTTGCTGAGTGAATGGGACAATCATCCAGACTTCCTCAAACCTCTGTTACTGCAAGTCTTTCTGAGTCTAGGACAGCCTTCTTCAGAGAGTTTATTTTTATCCACTCATCCCAAATTTGGCCCAGCCTGCAAAGATGTTTTGTCTATGGCCCCCTTTCTCCCATCTCATTTATTTTCTCATAAAAAATCAAACTTCTGTGGATAATAGATGTGACCCATAGTTTTGCAGCCCAGGGATATCACAAATGTCATTCAAACTCAGTCCATGTCTAGGAACTATTCGTATGCAGGTGCAAGTCGTTATATAGGAGTCCAAGCAATGGAAGAGACATGCTTTTGCATTGGCAGAAGCAGGTAGGAGCTTGCTGATCAGGAGTGGAAGGTCCTCCTTGTTTGAGTCAGGCACCCCCATGTTCTCAGACACGTGTAGTCCACTTGTCAGGCTGATGTATCTTTTGCAATACTATCATATATTTTGTAAAAATAGACCCTGAAATACGATCTTAATATATGAAACAGAAACTGGATGCAATTCTAGACTAATAGTCACTATTTTTCGTAAATTTCTCTATCATATTTTTCTGTCCTCAGATATGAAGTGGCTTATCACAGGGAGAATGGAAAATCAGGAAGAAGGAGGCTGATGTGTCAGGGAAGGTGTTTACTGATGCTCACTGTAAAACCAAAAGTTAAGCTCTGTGTTCATTTAGCCTATCAAGGCACCTGGGCCTTATCAAGCACAGAACTCAGATGACACTGGAAGGGTCATGACCCCAAGGACTTAAAATGACACCACACCACTTTCTTTAATTAATTAATTAAGTAATTAATCTATTTATTTTTTGCCCTACTGGGGATTGAACTCAGGGGTATTCTACCTCTGAGATATACCTCCAGCTCTATTTTTATTTTTTTATTCTTCATTTGAAAACAAGGTCTCCCTAACTTACTGATCTTGAAACTGTGACCTTCCCATGTCAGCCTCCCGAGTACTGGGATGACAAGCACGCACGATCATGCCCGACTTCGCCACACCACTTTCTCCTCGTTCATCCACTTTTTTTTTATTCCTTTTCCACCGAGGGACCAGTCTCTGTCCCAGCTGAGACGTTCCTACCATTCCATAAAACGCTTGCTGGCTCTGCAGCTTTTCAATAGAATTTTCAGTTCTTGAACTAAGTATCGAACAAGAACCAAGACCAAGAACACCTCCAGCATCAGGATAAGTGTGACCTCGCAAGAGCTCTCCTAAGACCAACTTGAATGCTGGTTTTTGTACTTTCTTCCTTTCTGTAGATGCCAAAAAAAACACTCCCTACTTCTCAGACATTTCTGGTCTTGCTTACCATATGTCAAGTCCAATGAACAGCCTGTTGGTTGACGCCTCTTTTCTCTCCAAGGTGGAACGGTTTACAGGGAGATGTCTAAGGACACATATCTAAACTCACTCAGCTTAGGCAGCTTACAGCTCCTCGACTTAATTGCATTACACGTCTATAAGTAGAGAGCAATTTGCTCTGAAGTGGTACTTAGGCATTATTCCTCTTGGCTTCTCCAGGAAGCACTTGGGCTAAATTTCTATTTAATGTATGCTGGCTTTGGAACATAAGTACAAATAGCGAGATGTGTATTAACATTTTAATTACGTGGCTATCCTCTGTTAGGAAATGGAGCTGGGACAGACATAGACTTCCTTTCCCTTCCACTACAAAAACGACTTTCCCTTTCCTGTTAAAATGTGTCTCTTGCACCAGCATGCAGCAGAAAACGGAATCAACACGGTGAGTTATGCTGCCCCCCCATTATCTTTGCAATGTTGTCAGTATTTAATAAGTGCTAACAAGAAGCCAAGCACTTTCATTTAATTAAAGTCATATATCATTTTTAATAATTAGTCATAATTAAGGTGAATGATTAGCTAGGAAAGATATGAAAAATATACATTCCCAGATAAAGCTGAAAGTCACATTTTTAAAAGTCCAAAATGAACTCTTGAGGACTGTGCATAGCTTTAAGTATGATATAATTTATGGAACAAAATAAATCTAGAGTGGTAAAATATTTAGTAGAACTGAGAATAATGAGTCGGGATAGAATTAGTTTAATTAGTTTACCGAAATGGAGACTTCATAGTGGCTAAGTGTGATATATTGGCTTTTGTCACTTGAAATAAAAAAGAGGTAATTAGTCTCTACTCAAATATATTGTTTTCTCAGAATACGATGGATTTTATTTTAGGCGCTAATCCAGAATCAACTTCCAATTGATTTATAAATTATATATATATATATATATATATATATATATATATAATCCTTTAGGCAACTCAAGAACCCGACTTGGAAAGCATTGATCCATATCAAAGAGGTGACATTTATTTTGCACCACCAGGGGGCATTTATCAATAGACATTTTGGGGTGTCCCAGTGGACTATAATTGACTTCTAGGATGGAGAAGCCAGAGATGCTGTGAACACCCCAAAAAATAGAGATTGGACCTCATCCCAGAGACCTACCCATCCCAAGTGTCAAAAAGGAGTTTGGGAGACCCTGCTGTAGAACAGAAAACCCTTGTTCAGGTGCCCATGCCAGTCACTGAAGGGAAAACATGCCTACTGTATGTAACCTGAAAATCCCAAATTCTCACTGTATTCCATTTGCATTTCTTCTACTACATGCAATAGAGACTTTTAAATATAAGTAAAAGCAACTTCCTCCCCCAAATAATATATAACAGTCAAAAAGAAGGGAGGTTGCTATCCAAAAAAATCAGAATCCCCTACTTATGGTATGTTGGTGCAGTAGGATACCGTGAAGCTGTTAAAATAACAAAGGCAACGTGAATTCAAAGGAATAGATTGTTGTTATTATCTATCATTTGTGGCTAAACAGACATTCCAAAGCCAATTTCTGTAGTCTATGATGTTGATAAGTATATTATTAAAAAAAACAGGGACTTTTGGAAATGCAAAGCAGGAATTGTGTTTATGTATAGAAGGGTTTTTATTTTATATATGGATTTTTTTCTAATGACTTACTACATTTTACGACATTTCCCACATCTTATTTGCCGTACCTGCATAATTACATAATCCCACAAATTGGGAAGGAGAAGAGAGTGTCAAAGGACAGGTCGGACAGGCAGAGACCATGAAGATGTGCACTGCAATTGGGTGGCAGAGATGCGGCCTCGGCTCTTTGATAGAGCCCTGATCCAAGAGCCCGTGTAAGGTGCTCATCATGGGGGAAGGTCAGGCAGCTGGAAATATCTGTGTTCACGCAGGCTTGTTTGATGCATGACATCCCAAACATATCCGTGAACTATGACCTCCGTCTTAAATAGTCAAACAGAGAAAATGCCAAGAAAGCACTTTGAGAGCAAGAAAGATCATTTGGACACAGCTGCCTCTGTCCACCGGGAAGGCTGAAAATACAAAACCTCACATTCAAAATGCGCTTCTTTCTTTCAACGTTCCCTTCGCCTCTCAGCACAGACATTTTTACAACCTATGATTTGTAAAAATCTTTCCCATATAGAGAGAGGGGTCTGGCAGGAGGGAGGAGACCCCAGCTCCCACTAAATGTGCATTTTGTATTGGGGATTTGAAGCTTTACTATTATTTTATTTTATTTTTTTCTCCTTTAGAGAATGAATAATTTGTAGCTGTGGCTACTGAGGAACTGAACGTTAGATGAACACAGAAACAATTCCAGGAAATGTCTGGGGACTCATCCCAGTGAAGACGAAATGCTTGAGCGACCAATGGCATGAGCTGCACCCGCTGTACTTGAACTGAAACACAGCCTGAGGTTTGTAAAGAGTGCCCTTTGCCTGCCTTTGTTCTGTTTTTTAAATACTCGTGTCTATCAGCAGGGGAACTGGTTAAACAAATGGGGAGCACACGGCCATATGATAACCAGGCAGGTGCCACGAAGAGCCAGGGAGATAATTCATATGTACCAACGTGGGAAGCTTTACACACTATTTTTAAGTGGTAGAAGAAATCCAGGTGTTATTAAGTATTTATATTCTAATTGTTTGTTTTTTAATGTGTGCAGAAAATCGTGTTAATAATTATCAAACATGGGAAAAAGGAGAAATAGAAGAGAAAAAGAAGGAGATTTACTGTTACTTTATGTAATTCTACATAGTAGATAGGTCCATTTATTTATTTGTTTGTTTAATAAATTTATTAATTTATTATTTGTGTGTATGTGTGTGTGTATGTGTGGTACTGGAGACTGAACTCAGGGGTATTCTATTTTTGAGCAACACCCCTAGCCCTATGTTATTTGACTGAATATGTTCTTTATAAACTCAGAACATGTGTTACTTAATAAAACCATGCATTGATATAGTTAAGACATATGAAAATATGCAGAAAAAGTATGCATGTAGATGCTACTGGACTTCAGTTATAAAATATTTAAGTGTGGCTGAATACCCTGTCAGAAACCCTCCCAAAGTGAATCTGAAGCCTCAACCCCACATCAACCAGTATTCCAACTTTTGACTTGTCTTTTGACATGTGTTTGCTCCACATGTACCTTCCTCAATAGCTCTGGGCACTAAAACGATGGTGCTGCATCCTTCCCTCAAGGTCCTACTGGCAAGAGCCATTTTCATCAAACACAGCATTAGTTCAGGCATTTCCATTGCTGTATAATATTCCACTGTGTGCACCTATCCTATTTTCTTATCCTTTTCAATTAGGTTATTTCTGATTTACTTTACTTTATCAAGTACTAAATTTATTACTTTTAAACAGCCTAGAAATAAGATTGAGATTGTATTGGTAGAGGCAAGACACAGTTTTCCCTGAAGCTCTTTAGTTGTAAGAGGAAACAGAACAGCTAAGAATCAGAATATGCCATTTTTTCTCTTCCAAATAGTTTCCTAATTCTGAGATCAGACCCCTGTGACATTGTTAACAATAATACTTATTACTGTTTATTAAGAGTCTACCATGGCCCAGGAGCATACTATATGCCATTTCCTCAGGAATGAGTAGAGTGCTAATAATTTGTTTCAGACAACATTTTCACTGATATAGTCCCAAACAACCGACCACACAACTCAGAACAAGGAAGACTTTTTTCGCTCACAGTTCTGGAGGTTTCTGAGTTTTGGTCCATGTCAGGCTGGGTCTGATGAGCTCAAGGCATGGCAGGAAGATGCAGAGAAAGGGAGAGAGCAACTTCTCTTTCACATCATGGAGGCCAAAATCAATAGAGAATGCAGGAGGAGGTGGGGCCATATGTAATCCCCAGGGCCACACTCCCAGGGCCCCTTTCTCAACCAAAGCCCACCTCCAACATGGCTGTCTACTCTCAGTGAGTTGTCAAAAGACATTATAAATCCAGACCATTGCAACAATATTTTCATTTCACAGACGAGACAACTGGGCTTAGAGAGGAGGGATCTTGTTCACAGAACTCTAGATTCTGAATGGTGGTGGTGGTATTTTTTCCAAGATCTTTCTTCTCCCTATTTTGTGCACTTGTGGGATCATACTCAGCCACAGAAGTCCTACCCTCCTTCCACATCACCCCTGTTTTAAAAGGTTCTTTCATATCTCTTAAGAGGAATCCCTAAGAATGAGGCTGATTTAGCAGTCTGTTCCACACAAAGCCCTGTGTCCTGTGGTTCTGATAATATATTGAGAAAATCAGCTAAAAGCTCACCAGGGAATGACAAATTCTGCAAGGGAAAAAAAATGCCTAAGAAATAAAGGGCTGCCAGTAGTGGTCAACACAGAGCTGGTCCTAAGCAATCTTCATGAACTGAAACACAGACAATAGAGAGCAAGGCTTTGTTCTGCCACCCTTTTGCAGATGAAACACACCCTGAGGCGGGAGTCACAATTGGCTTGGCACAACTGACATATTCAACTGGAAAATCCCCCAAGACAGAAATCACAAAAAGGCCAGCCAGCTCAGATGGTAAGTAGCTAGCGATTATGGAATGCATGTGGAGTCAGGTACTGTTGATATGTCGTCCTTGTCAGACTGGGTTCTCCAGTGGGCTTAGGCAAAGTCGAGCTGTTCAATACACACCCATATTCCCCAAACCTTTGAGCCTAGAATATGGAAGAAACATCAATATTACTGTCACATGTCCCTGCACCCCTAAGAAGGTCAAGGTGAAGACCAGGAAATGCTCTGTGAACGTGTGTCAAAAAGTCTCACACAACAAAAATCTCCCAGGCACCACAAATACATGTGAGACTCCTTACCCTGCCTGACAACATCCAACTTGATGAGATGTATCTACTTCTGATTTTAATTTTTTTTCTTTCCTGCTGTTTTCTTCTTCTCTAGAACCCCCAGGCCACCCATGCCTTTATCCTCTTCTCCAGACAAATCAAGCAGGTTCCAGCTTTAGAGATTTTTGCACATTTGGATACCTCTACATGGAAGGGCATTTCTCTACATGTTCACCTGTCTGGCCCTTTCAGAAGGTTCCTTTTTCAGCTCATCAGTCACCTTAGAACTTTCCTAAACCTGCCAGGACTGGGACACCACGCCATAGTTGACGTCCATCACATGGTATAACTCTTTTTACTGTGCTTGTTGGTCCTGGAGCCTTTCTAGTTTGTGTATTTCCCATCTATTTCTACCCCCCATACTCAAGTTCCAAGACAACATGATCTAGATTTCTTGTCCATGCCCATGTCACTGCCACCTGAAGTCATTCACCTGAAATCATGTGTGTGTGTGTGTGTGTGTGTGTGTGATGAGTTAACAAATACATGAATAAATAGATGAGATATCTCTCATATATTTAAGTCCTAAAGTGCTGTAAAGTTCTACTATTAAAGAATAACAACCCAGATAATTCTAACATAATTTTCTCCCCTCTACAAATACAAAGTTCAGAGCAAAGCGCCATCCTCAGCTGGCTGCCACTACAGTATTCCCTCCCCAGATGATTGATTTGTAAGCCAGGCTGTCACATGCCATATATCTTAATAATAGAATGATTTCTCAGAAGCTCTTCTTGTGTGTCACCTATAGTGACAGGCACAGAATGTAAACAGGCTCAAGTCCCATGAATGAGATGTGTGAGCTTCCTTCAGTGTACAAATGAGTGCTACCACCCCACCTGGATTATACTGGCTCTTCCTGTCCCAATATCATTTGCCCAGGTTCTTCTGGAGGTAACTGATATTTGCAACTACTATATGCAGAAAATATCAGATCCTGTGGGGGAATTATCTACAAATACACAAGAGGAAAAATTTAAAATATATTAGCTGGGTATGGTGGCCAATGACCATACTATCATAGTTGGGAGCAGAGACAGGAGGTTCGATGGTAGGGTCACAGCAAGCCAGCCTCAACGCCTTAGCAAGGCCCTTCACAAATTAGTGGGAACTTGTTACAAAATGAAAATTAGGGGTGGTGATGTAGCAGGAGGTGGAATGGGATTCAATTTCCAATACCCCCCCAAAGTATTGATTACTATTTTATTTCATTCTAAATACTTTTATTTAAGCTCATATAAAAGGGAATTCCCTGAAGTAAATGGAAGGTAAATTGTCTTCATGTGAGATATCAAAGAAAAAAAAAAGAGTCTGAAAGTTCTTAAAATTTTGAACATATTTTTTTCTTTTTGCAGTACTGAGGATTGAACCCAGGGGCATTTTACCTCCAAGCTACACACTTAGCCCTATTTTTTTTATTCTTTACTTTTGAAACTGGGTCTAAGTTGCAGAGGGCCTCACTAAGTAGCTGAGGTCAGCTACAAACCTGTGATCCTCCTGTCTCAGCCTTCAGAGCACTGGGATTACAGTGTGGGCCACCATGCCTGGTTTACACTTTGAATATTTCTATGTCTATCACTTCTGTGGAAACCTTCAGGAGGACCTATGGAAAGCACTGGTTTTCTCAGCAATATCATGATGCTCAGGAAGCTGAGGAACAGGTGCACCATTCCTGTAACACGTGTGCATGGGCTGTGCACACCCTTGTGCCTGGCTCTTCCAGGGAGATCTGGGGAGCACTTTATGGGGAGATTTCATGTTCTTAGGGGAAACATGGCAATTTTCAGGGACTCCGAATCCCATCCTCCCTCTACTACAAGCAACACTGGGAGGAATTCAGTCTCCACATTGACGTTTTAACTTTCCTATTATTTAAGAGTCTAAAAACTGGATTAATTGTACTTTAGGAATAAAAAGTAATTCCTTTGCTGCATGAACCAAGAAAACAAAATGCACCGATGATCTTTAAATGACCCAGAAACCGAGATAATTATAGTTGTAATTAATTACATAACATGACGTCTCCTGATAGTTCACTAGAGGTCTAACCCAGAAAACTCCATGGATGGAAAATGTGAATTTGGAGACTTAGCACGGTCGTCGAGCTGGGTGAGCATTTGCTGTTTCTTAAGATTCCTCTCAGGACGTTTGACCTCAGATGAAAATCACTTGACCTACTCTTAATTTTTATACTCATCTGTAAAATGGGAATGGAGGTGCTGGATCAGCTCAAAGAGGACGCCGTGTTAAAGCACACCATAATGTATGAAGCCAAATGATTTCATATAGAAAACAGTCCAGGAGTTTTAGTAAAGCGGACTTTGTAGTGAAGAGAATTAGGATCCGATAAGTGCTGACAGAATTTCCAGTTTACCAAAATTTCATGTAAAACAGGACTACGTCAAAATAAAGCATACCATATGTAGTTATATATACATGCACCATATATGTTGTACCACATTATATATATTGATGCATCCCCATACACGTTGCAAAATATGCCATGACTCCCTCCTTACTAAATAGCTGGATTAATCTCATTTTATTTTGGAAAAGTCCCTTACACAAGCACATCCCATGTTTTATAATTCACTTTCTTATTCTAACAATGAAAAATAGAACCCAAACTCCCAGCTGACTGCCTAGCCCAGGATTTCATTCCCTCGCTTGTGTGCTGAGTACACAGCCAGCTACTGGTCCTCACTCTTGGTTTCACCTACCAAATGCTTCCCCTTCACTTTGTTTATAAGCCAAGATGGTGCAAAGATCTTCTTTTTACAAAGCACTATGCACTGGAGAATATTAGTCTAAAGTAGTACTAAAAATAATGCAAACAATGCTAGTGGCATCATTACAGGATGGATTAAAAATGATTCATGAATTCACGAGAAGATGGGGTGAAAAAGTGAGGCGAAACAGAGAGAGATTAGTTATTTTCTTTGATATTGCATTTGATTATTTATGGATAGGTCCTTTGCTCTCAGGACAAACTCAACCAGACCAACAAGCAGCATCCATGTTGTACTCAAGATGAGTCTAGGTTTCTGTTGCTGCTAGGCAACCATCCACCTCTAGAAAGGAACTTAGCAATCCAGAAAGGTCTAAAAACACATGCAGGATGCATCTAAGGACTAACTGAGCATGCCCCAAACATCTCACCCTAAGGAAAACTCTCTAGTCATAGGGTTGATCAAGGCAGGTCCCATTTTGATGAGGAGGCCCCTCATTTATCTTGGTACTCTTCCCAGTAAAAGAGAATTCCTGCACATTAACTTATAATTTATCTTAAGAAGAGATTCTTCTCACCATTAGAACTAAAAATATGTTAGACTCATAGTACTGTGAGACTCATAAGACAGTAGAGGGGGTTTTGGAATGAGCCAGTACTGAACTTGAACATAAACCCTGTCATTTAGCAGGTAGCAATTTGCCCATTGAAGCAATTTCACTTCTTTGAGATTCAGAGTCTTTTTCTTAGGGATAATGATATTAATCTCCCAAGGTTATTGGAAAGATTAAATAGGATAATACATGCAAAATGGCTAACATTATGTCTAAAATATAGTGGGAACCAAAATTGTTATTCCCCCTTCTTAAGTGCCCACATATACATACATGTGTATGATATATTGGTATATTTTTCCATACACACACACACACACACACACACACACACACATAATTTTACATTTCATACATATATATAATTTTACATTTCATATATAATATCATATATTTTTTTCTCTTATACTTTATCTGTTTCCATTTCTTCTTTTTCCAGGGTAATATATGCAAATTAGCTAACATTATGTTTAAACCATAGTAAGAATCCAAAATGCTCTTTCTCCTCCTGAAGTGCCCACATATGCATATTTACTTGAACAAAGCCACATGGATTTAACTTTAGGATATCTCTGCATCCTCTCCCACCAAGTCACAGTAATTAAAATTACACCAGGCTACATTTGGATTTTCAAATGCTATGACCTTCAAGTACAACTTTGGACACACTTCTGAGGAGAGACACTCTGGGTGAAACGAGAAGCCTGTGATCCTCAGCTATTTCAAAATATTCACTTATTTGAGATCAGATGGACAAAACTTCATGGCAAAAATTGGATGGATCCCAGGATCCTCTGACGCTGTGCAGACAAAACCATTAAAAATTGCGAGAGCTGGAGAACAGAACAGACTATGTTCTGGTGACATAAGAGGCAAGATTCAGGTATTTCTAAAATAAATCCCATAGGTTTTGATTTGTGTGTGTGTGTGTGTGTTTTAGAATTTGGAGATGACAAGTCACCCCTTGGTTTCACGCGAGCCCATCTCTTTGTCAGGTTAACGTGGTGACGCAAAAGTGAAGCTGGGGTCAGGGTGTGTGAGCGCCAGGTACACATCTGGAATGAAAAACATTCATATACATATTGGCTTAAGGCTAGAGTTTGCTGGATACTGTTATGCCATATCTCGCAACCCAAGCCCTAATGAATTATTCAACTCCACAGGATAATCCCACATAACTAGGAGCGGGCAACAATCCACTTGAGGGGAAGGCCGTACGGAGCACAGACAGGAATATTTATTTAGCTGTTATCTATGCTGTGCCAAGAACTTTGCTGAACACCTAGGAAGCACATCCCGTCCTTTCCCGTCTCCCTTATGCAGGGGAAGCCAAGAGTTGTAAGGCCCAGAAAAAGACAGGGAACTTCATTCCATAGGATGAGAAAATGGTTAACCCTGTTTTGAAACTCAGCTCCACCTGCCCCTCCAATTCACGCCCCGCCTCACCGTTTCCATTTTGTATCATTTGCAAAGGCCGATGATCATGGTAAAATCCCGCTCTGTGGCCCTTCCTCCACGCCACCAGAGTGTCAGAGAAGCGCCTGTCATTTCTGAGTCTGTATCTGCCTCTCCATGTGTGTCTCAGAAAGATACTTTATCTTTCAAGTTTTATGGTTCATATCTGTGACTAAAATATCATTTATGACAATTCCCATCTGCTAAGCTTCAAAAGTGATATAATTTCACTGCGCAGGGCTGCTACCAGGGGCCTAAGTTATAAGCCAAGGCTTGAACAGAATCAAAATGTACCTGAACTCCATCTCCCAGGAAAATGAGAATCTTAAGATGTTTTGTTTCCTTGGGGAAAAACAAAACAAAACATCAAAAACTGCCCCACATCAAGGTGTCACAGCCTTAAGTGTAGGGCCTGGTGGTCCTCACCAGAGCTGAGCAGAAAGTGGGGCACCTGCCTCTCTTCTCAGCCAGGCCCTGCTTCTCATTCTGAGCAAGAAAGCAGAAGGCCTGGTTCCTCCGTCATCTCTGACACTTATGGACTAGCTCTGCACCTTATTAAAGATTAAGGTTTGCCTGGGTACTCTCTTTCGGCCATCTCCCGTGCACAGTCCAGCATTTATTACAAAGCAACTGAAGATTAACACCATCCATCTGCCAGGAGAGAAGACACATCACTTACTGGTCTCACAGAACCCAGGAAAATGGAGAAGGATGGAGAACAGCCGTCCATCTCTCAGTCAGGATTATCCTGCCTCCTAATGCCACCTGCAGACTCTTTGTAGGACTATCTTTATTTTAACTCTCATTGTACATTTTTTATTTCTAATATCTAATGAGACACATGTTCTCTGCAGTATCTTTCAAAACATGCAAAAACTTAAATAATAAGCAACCTAAAAGGAAGAAACTCTAAATATACTTTTCCTCTCTCCACTTCTTTTTCCCATAGAGTTATTCTTGCGTGGAGTTATGAAAGTTCTCTTTAAACTCCGACCCACCATAATCATGTAGTCCTAAATGCACACCTACACTAGTTTTTTACCATTATGATGTATAAATTCAATGTACCAATAAAAAATTAATTAAAAAATAATGTAGTCCTAATTTAAGATGGAAGAATGGAAAAAAAATCATTCCTAGTAAGCAGGGTGCTTCTCCCCCATTCAGTGCCCTAGCAGGCATTACTAGTCAATGGCCAAACTACTCCTTCCTAAGGCAAACAAAGTCCTCCTCCAGACAGCCACTACCAATCCATCTGGGTTGGGCGCAAAGTATGAATTCTCTTTCTGTACCTGGTCCCTGCCCTCTGCCCTCAAGGAACTTTAACTTGAGTAGCAAAATCAATAAAGAATCCTAAGGGGAACTCTAGTTACGCTCATGAGAAGATGCCTGACTGATTAGGTCCTCCTAGGACGGTGAATACTGTCTCCCTTGGAGACAACAGGAACCTGAATAGTCACTGTGTCCTGGAACTTGGAGTGTGACGGGCTTCCACATCCTCACATGAACTCTAGCCCTTCACTTTGGTCTTTCATCCCTACATCGGGCCCTGCCCAAGGTCAAAAGAGCATGCAATGATAGATAAACTTCCTCAGTAGTGGACGCTCAATCCATGAACAACTGTGGAAATGGAGGGCATTCTACCCCTGAACTCTACCCCTAGCCCTCTTATTTTTTTTTTTATTTTGAAATACAGTCTTACTAACTTGCTGAGGCTGGCCTTAAACCCATGATGCATCTGTCTCAGCCTCCCAAGTACTGGGATTGCAGGTGTAGACCACCACACTTAGCTTCGTGGCATGTTCTTAAGTCAAAGAAAGGCAAATAAAACAGGCCATATAGTCTGATGTGGGTTTATGCATGCTTGTGAAAAAAAATCGTACCCACATGTGCGTGTCTAATATATCTGTGTGAATATATATCTCTGTGTTATCTTTCCTCCTCCAGTGGCCAGGGGTGGCAATTGGTTTGGGTTAGAAGGGAGATCTGGAAACCCCTTTCCCTTTGCTACAATTGGTGACATCTGATTATCAATTGTGGGCACATATCACTTCAATTGAACAACAAAAAATGTCTACCGGTTGGTCTTGTGGTGCAACACAACTGTGGCATATCCATTTGCTTCTTGGTTCTTCATGGGAACTTCTAACACATAATATTTTGTTAAAGGAGTAAACTCTGAGCTTTGAGGGCCGGAAGGAGCCTGGGGAGGGCAGAAGGGCAGGAGGGGAGGGGCAGGCAGGCCCAGGCATTGATGGAAACTTCAGACTTGCTTCCAGAAACCTAAGTAAAACTAGAGGATTTGGGAGGAGAGGAGAGCAAAATGTAAGCAAGTAAAAAACCCAGAGGCATCTATCCCAGTGAAATACCTGCCCTGCTGAGGTAGAAATTCCCTGTTGGAGGCTTGCTCCGAGGGTCACAGTGCATTAATATTCTACTCACCGAGATTCCACTTGCCATTTCTCTCCATTTCTTTTTGACCTCAAGCATTTTCTGCATAAATGTCAGTGTTCTTTGCAATTAATCATGCCTACCGCTGACTAATTGTGGACAGCGGCCCCGGCAATTAGCTAAAATGCCTTTCAAATATGCATGGATGTACAGGAAGCACCCACGCTCCAAACCTCGGTACCTGAACAGGAAAAAAAAAAAAATGGCCGGTCTTTGCTAAGTCCCTTTCAAATTCAATATGAAACACTGAGATTATCAGATCACAGCTGATGGCACCCATCGTACGGTCACCTGATAATATGAGAGCCGCATCCCAAGGCATGGACGAGGAACCTGGCAGAACAGCACATCGGCCCTTTAGAAATGGCAGGGGACATCTCTAAAGATGCTGATGCCTTGAGTTGAACACAGTGACTCCTAGCAGGCAAAATGAAACCTCAGAACCCAGCACCAGGGCCATGGAGAACACAACCTACCTTCAAATGTCCACTTTTGTTTGCTTTACTGTTGCCCAAAACAACTCAGCATCAGCCAACCAGCTAACGCAGCACATTGGCTTATTAGTATTTTGACTTTGTGTACCAAAAGAAGGTCACGCAAGCAGAGGTTCTCAGATCTACCCCGACACCTCACAGGACACTGGCAATACCTGGAGATGTCTGAGTTGTCATAAATGTGGAAGGAGGTGCGACTGGCATTTAGTGAACAGAGCCCAGGGATGCCCCGGAGGGTCCTACCATGCACAGGGCTGTTCTTTAAACTTTTTTTTAGCAGTAGTCAATAATGAGTGAGAGATCAGAAATGTCAATAATACTGAGATGGGAAAAAAATTGTGATTTAGTGTAATTAAAAAAGCATGGATTCTGAGATGAAGAAAATCCACAGCTCTACATGCAATAGCATTGTGGCTTTGGGCATGGAGCCCCACCTCCCTGAACCTCAGTTTCTGCCTCTGTAAACTGGGAGAACACTTCCTATTTTTCAGTGGCTGCAGAGAACAGAAGTGAAAGCACCTGCCAGAGACTATCTGGGAGCTATTATGATCATTGCAATTATTATTATTTACCTATTTTTCAATTGCAAAATGAGAGCAGAACAAACTTGTTGGAAGAGTGGTACTGCCGCTAATCAGGCGCCATGGCGAATATCCCCTCTGTCCTCCCAGGAATAAGCGAGTCTCACTTCAAACAATTGTTACAGTTAGAATCCAATTGACTCCAGACAAAAGTATTGAGATAATCAGCATATTAAAGCCAACACTATAACCATATGTTAATTATGTAAATGATTCATTTTAATCAGCTGGAACCATGTAACGAGTAACTAGGAATGCAAATGCAGGGCGTTATTAAAAACCTCATTATTATTCAGCTTGGTTCCATGCGTGAACGTATCCATCCAAACAGATGAATTAATAGTGAGAAGAGAGATGGGAGAGCTGCAGGGGGAGTCGGCGCGACGCCATCTGTCCACCTTTGCCTCTCCTCGGGTCTCCACTTTGTGGGAAAGCTGGAGAAGGCGTGGGTGAAGGGAGCCCTGGGCGTCCTCCCCCAGGGCCTGGCCAGCCCCTCCAAGCTGCAGGGATATGTGCTTTCAGTGCATTTGAACAGGTTTGGTATTGGAGGTTGGGCTTGTGTAGAGCCAATGCCAGCCCGTCATATTCAGCAGATGATGGGTTTGGATGGGCAGGACTCCCCCATTTATGGATAACGTATGAAAACCTCTTCCTGTCCACTTCTCTCTGATCTTCCTGGTGACTTTTCCGGCTACCATGGTACTTTCTTCACCAGCAGGAGAGCACATTTGCATCTTGTTACTGTTGTTGATGGGTGGCAGTGGTTACGCTGTAACATAGCTATCATGGAGAGCTTCCTACGGGCACCCCCATGCTCAGTTCTCTTGTTTGACCTTTGCCAGCTTCTGAGTAATGAGCTGCCAAACCAAAAGTCCCACAAGAAGTCACTGACAGCCGCTAACCAAGATTGCAGAAGAGGCCCATAGTACCACCTCTGGGTCTCACCTGGTGAACTAGTTCCTCCTAGTAGAACTTCATTTGTGTGGAGGGCAGGAGTACAGCCTCTCTTAAACATGTATAATAATGCATATTGAGTGGACACCAAGGATCTGGGCTCTGTGTGGCGTACATAGGGCTCATCTTATTTTACCCCCAATTTTGATAACATAGCTGAAGGCTGTATTATCCCCAGTTGATAAAGATGACAAAACTCAGTCAGAAGTAACCTGACAAAAGTCTTAAGGCACTGAGTCTGGAACCCTGATGGAAATGTCAGGTAAGGGAACCGCATCACAGAGGCTTAACGGCACGCGGATGCTGACTCGGTGTTCTGGATCTGAACCACGTCAGTCTGGTCCTCTCTGCTTTCCTTATTGTTCTGAAGGGTGCCTGTGCCCTCAGACCATCCTTTTCCTTTGACCTGGTTTAATCATTGAAGCTCGGCTGCAGTGGGTACTAGGGGTGAGGTTCTCTATCTGCGCTGTCCAGTATGGGTGCCACCCTCTCCAGGAGGCGGATGCACATTCAGAGATATGTCAAATGCAACCAGAAAACCAAATTATTTATTAGCTTCATTTCAAATAATTTCAACTGAAATAGTTACCGATGGCGAGTGGCCACCATACCGGAGGGCACAGCCTCAGGTTCCCACAAATGTTACACTGTCCTTTCATGCTTCCATGCAGTAGGAAATGATTTTCAAAGATGAGGACTTGGAGAGAGGTTCTATGAAGTGGGAGGATGAACAGTTGCACTGATCGCATGTCCCTGTCACTTTGAATTTTATTATGATGTATGATTGCAATGTACTAATAAAAATGTGTTAAAAAAAAAAAAGACTGCTCATGCCAGGAAGACCACCTGGCATTCTTCCTTGGCTCCAGGTCCTTTGCATTTAGACAAAAGAAAGGTTCACGGATCTTGCCATTTTATAAAGACCAGGTAGAAGCTTCCCAGGCCACTGGGATGCACTTCTTGGCTTAATCTTAGGACAGCTGTCCAACTTTCTTCTCTCACCATCAACTCTCTGAAGCCTACAAGGACAAATGCTTCATCTTTTTAAAAAGTGAATTAAAATTGATGTCGTTTTGACACCTTCGCCAAACCTTCTTAAGTTTATAAAGTCTCTTGATCAATGATGCTAGTTCTCCGGTAATGCTCCCGCTTTCCAAAAATAGATCTTTTCAAGATAAATGGCACAGGAGCCGGATGGAATATCAAATACAAGTTGGGGAAATAATTCTGACCATTCTTTCTGTCTTCACTGCAGAGATCACAAACTGCTGACCCTTGGACTAATGTTGAACTTAGTTGTGGGTGGGGTGCGTGTATGTGGAGGCGCGTGCATGCACGCGTGCAAAAACCACAGTGAATAGCCTCAAAATCATCTGGATTTCGGGGGTTTTTTAATACCAAAATATCTGGTGGCACAGAGCCCGTGCAAATGCATGGGAGGAAATGTGTGCTGCTGAGACAAGAGTCTCTCATATGAAGACACACCTGGTAAAGATAGCGCGCTACGGAGGAAATGGTGGTTCCCTCTTTTATGAGGACACATGTCCATTTCATCTCAAGCAACTGAAGGCAAATCAAACCAGAGAATAAGGATTTGTAAGATAATCCATCAAAAGGAGAGAGTCCAGAGGAAGACTCATCCAGAAGCCGATATTGGGCCTGGTTCTATGGGGCATAGCAATAACAAGACCTTTTCAAGGCCAGCGTGGTGCAGACTATAAACCTTAGCTCAAAACAGCAAGTCCCAAGTGGATACTTTGCAACTAGGGGCCTCCCCTCTGCAAACATAAAACGGGGGGCCAGGGGCCTCAGCCACTCACCAGGGTATAGTTTCCAGCACTTTCCAGCTCAAAAGCATCTCTGTAAACTAAGTAAATGAGCTCACTAGCTGGCTTTCATGATTCACTGACACCATATTGTCTAAGACCAAGGAGGAGTGGAAGCAAAAGAATTGAGCCTGAGAGCCCATCTGCAATTCATTAAACAGCAGCGCCTTTAAAAGCACGTCTACCTGACAAAAGTGCAATCGATCATCGCATTTCATTTTTAAAGGAGTAAACATGCTGAAAAATGAAATGATTTTTGTGTGTGTGGAGGGGGGTGAGAAGTAAGGAGATCCGGAAAGCTCGGTGTGGTTTTGTTCTTCATATTCTAATTCTTTCATGTGTCTTGGCCTGATGTCTCCTAATGTACTTTCACGAGAATCCCATTTTTGATCTTTAATCCCTTTATGGGCTTTTCTGTGCTTACTCTCCAATGCCTCTGTAGCTACCATAATTGGGTCTCTGGCACCATTTTAATAGGGCTTAGCACAACGCGGGCTTGACAAATTTCAACTGAGTAGGGGGAAAAGAAAACTCTTGATATCGCTGGAGATACTCACTCGAGTTTCAAATATACCACAACAAATATATCAAAAAGGAAAAGCTGACAGGAAGTGGCCTGACTTGTGATGCCTGGGAGAGAGGACAGAACCTTCTGAAGGGCCGTTCCTTAGCCAGTCTGTCCTGGAGGGCTTATAAACTCCCAAGGCTGAGGCGGAAGGCTGGGCCAGAAAACTTTGCAAGGCCCAACTGGGCATTCTCATGGTAAATGTCAGGGCTCAGCTTCCCTAGAAACAGGCGCAGCCTTCCCAGCCTCTCCAGGTGCCCGGGACTTCACGATATTCAGCCAAGGTATTGAAAAATCTGGCAATGCCTAAGGGACATTCTCCACCATGGTGCTGCTGGAAACAATTTCAAATTTACAAGAGTTTAGGACATAGGAGAACATGCAATGAAAGTAGACAACGATGGGGGTGGCAGCCTGCCCCCAAATAATCCCTTTCCCTAGGGAAGGCCTCAATGCACACACACTGAGAGTCAGTGGCCATGTCTGAGCCCTGGGACCCGGCCCTGGACCCAAATCGCAGCTGATTGGTCCACTGGTGAGCACCTAACCTAAGGCAGGCCAATCAAAACCTTCCCTTGGAGTTTCTGAATAGAAAAAAAAAAATATCCCTGCCTTTCTTCTGTTGGCAAAGGTGGAAGGCTTGAAGCTCCCTCAGCAGCCCTGCTTCTTCCCCTGTGCAGGAAACCGGATTGCGCAAGTAGAGCTGATGCCAGGAAGGAAAGTCACAGGGCCTTAATATTCTCCCTGAGTTTCAGTGACATTGGCCCTAATCACAGGAGTTCTACTTGGATTCTCTGGATACTGCCATGATTTGGACAGTCGAATCCAGTGGTATTGACATCTCCTACATAGAAACAGGGGTTCTCCATTTCAGCCCTCTTGATGTTTTAGGCTTTTTGTTTGTGGAATTCTCCTGTGTGTTGTGTTATAGAATGTTTAGTAGTATCCCTGGCCATATACCTATCAGCTGCCTTTAGCACATGCACTTACAAATACACACACACACATGCACGCACGCACGCACGCACGCATGCACGCACACACACGCACCCTCAATTAATTTTTGGTGACAACCCAAAATGTCTTTACACTCCAGCAAATGGGCATTGTGAAAGTAATTTCTTCCAGTCGAGAATCACGACACTGGAAGGCTTTTAATGTATCAATTCTGCATTAATAATGAACGGGATTATTTTTCCCTGCCTGGTTACGACTGTCTTTTGGGGCTGGGATTGAGACTGGGGGAAAAAAAAAAGGCAAGTCTCAAACAGGGCATGGAGCACAGGCCTGTGATCCCAGTACTTGAAAGGCAGAAACAGGAGGATTGCAGGTTCCAGGCCAGCATACCTTCTAAATATATAAAATAGGGCCTATAATTAAGATAGGGATGGGATGGTGTAGTACAGGGGTAGGAAGCCTCTGGGTTCAATCCCCAGTATCAAAAAAAAAAAAAAAAAAAGAAAAGAAAAGGTGAGTGAGGGATTAGGTACACTTTAGATTTTTCCTTGCCACTAAATGTCTGGCAAGGTCCTTGGTATATTTATTGCCCTGCAGAGTGTATCATTTGGTCCCCTGCTTTCTGGTGACATTTATATCTCGCAAAGATGTTTATGGGTACAAAGATAAAAAAAGGTCCCTCATACTCCTGACACTGGCCTTGAAACATTATCCATCATGAGATTGCACATGTCCTGCATTGGGATAGAAGGGCAGGTAAATACACAGATACATAGGAAGACAGGAAGATACATGGAAAGAAAAGAGCAATGCAAAGATACCTTCCGGAGCGTCATTGTGGTCCTCGGAGTTCCGCTATAATGCATTAACAATCCAAACGCCAGGCATTTAATAGACTCATTCAGTAGGACCCACTCTCCCTTCCTAACGGTGTGTTAATATCATTTGGAGAAATGGCCTCTTCCATTTGGGAGCAGAAAAGCAAGTATGGTGCCCTGGTTGGGGGGATGTAGAAGTCTTCAGGCTTCTTCCAACACATTCTCTTAGAACAAGAACAGGACCAGCAAATACTGCCTGCAGCAGGACTCTTTATCTTAACCAGAGAGACAGGATGCTAGAAGAACTACCTGGAGGATTATTTAAAAGAAACAACAGATTCTAGAGTCATTCCCATAGTGGCTTGATGGGAGGATTCTCTTCCCAGTGCCTGCCCTATATCACGCCACTCGTTCCAGCCTTCCAGATGCGCAGAAGTGATCTAACCCCCTCCTGATGAATGCACCCTGCTGCCAAATATGGTCAGCAGGGAATTCCAACACTTAAAATCCAGGAACCTGGTTCTTCTGAGAACGGCAACTGAACTGTTAAATGCAAAGGAACGCGGCCTCTCAAGATCCACGAATTAGCGCCATGATGTAGTCAATTCCTTTTCTATTAAAAAGGTCAACTTCAATAACCTACATTTAATTCCAAGGCCCTTTCTCCATACTAATTGCAAGATAAACAGACCTCCTACTTAGGAGGGCCCATTCTTTCCTGGCAGCCAAATACACAGAGGACCAGGGAACTGCTAGCCAGACCCGACCCAGGCTGGGCTCACAGACCAAGGCCATCAGATGAGCTGTCATAGATTCCCGGATACTGACAAGGGCTTTGAAAAGTTGGGGGCTTTAATGCGACTCAGGGATCCTAAAACTAGCCAGCTGGGATGTTCTACTTTTTAATCACATTGACAAAAAGTATCTTGCCCAGGCTTTTTGTGCAAAAATGCTTCCCCTCCAATGTCCTCTTCTGCCCTCCACGACATACCAGGAGGGCTAGATGCCTCCCCGTGCTGCTGCTGGTGATGTGTGAGGGATGGAGCCCAGAAGCCACACGTGCTGCCTGTCCCTCCCTGCGGCACAGATAAGGATTGTCAGAAGGACAAGAATTGCAGGATGCATAGTTGAACGCTTGAAACCCAAAGCCAGCAACTCAAACTTCTTTGAAAGGGCCAATAAATACTCCCTAGAACCTACTCAGCCTTAAGTTAAAAGGGCTTTGTCTTCCCAGAAAAAGAGCTTAAAGGGACTCACAAAAGGGACCTGGTGACTTTAAGCCTCAGAGTGCTGTGTGTGAACTCACGGTGACCCTTCTCCACCTGCTGGGCTTGCTGCCTTCAAAGCCATGTGACCCATTTTATGACAGGTCTCTGCCTAGCCAAGCGACCTAAATGAGCCCCTAGTCTTTATTTTTGCATTAGCTCCAGGGTAACCTATTACCAAGAATTTAATCTGGGCCTGGGTTGGGGGGAAGCTCACCAAATACCAGGTGCATGGATATCCCTATCACTCGGAACCACATAATAATGTGAGGTTACTAACAAAGCACCAATAAAAGCATTAAAAAATTAAATGAAAACTACTCCGGGCGTGGTGGCGCACGCTTGTAATCGTAACATTTAGGAGGCTGAGACTGGAGGATTATGGTTCACGGCCAGCTGCAGCTACTTAGTGAGGCCCTCCACAACTTAGTGATACCCCGTATCAAGTTAAAGAATACAAAATAAAGGGGGGGTGGTGTAGATCGGAGGTTGAATGCCCCTGGGTTCCACCCCTAGACACGCAAAAAAAAAAAAAAAATCAAATTAAGACTAAAATAAAAAAAATAAGAGGAATTTAGTGCATTAGTGCTGGGCGTGGTGGCGCACACTTGTAATCCCCGCGCTTAGGAGGCGGAGACAGGAGGATCGTGCAGGTTCGAAGCCAGCCGCGCTGGCTTAAGAGACCCTGTTTCCAAAAAAAAAGTGTAAAATAGGTCTGGGAGTGTAGCCCGGAGGTAGAAGGGCTTCCAGGAACCCTAGTACCACCAAAGAAGAAGAAGAAGAAGAAGAAGAAGAAGGAGGAGGAGGAGGAGGAGGAGGAGGAGGAGGAGGAGGAGGAGGAGAGGAGGAGGAGGAAGAGGAAGAGGAGGAGGAGGAGGAATTTAATCTGGGCCAAACAAGGCACTCAGCACCCCAATCTGGTCATTTCCCTGTGAATGGAAGTGGGATAGAAAAAAGTATGGAAGGGCTCCCCACACCCCGAAACTGAAGAAATCACCACGTCTAATATGCAGGTAGTTGGATTGGAGACAGGATTTCTCAAGAGTGTGATGTGTTCCTTTGAAAATTTTGACCCGATTTAGACCCCACCAAAACAGGATGGAGGCTGTCCATTTCAAAGCCCCGAATAATAATGATGATAATAATAATAACAACAACAATAATAGCAGGAACCATAAATAGCAGTAGCATCAGCAGCAGTATTGGCAGTGACCACCACCATCAACACATCCCAACAGACTCAACTCTCCGTCAGGTCTCCGGCTGGATGCTTCTGAGGCATCTGGTTAAGCCCCAGGAGACACTCCTTGTGGGTCTTAATCCTTTTTTCCCCCATACATTAGGAAACTAGAGTTCAGAGAGGCTCTGTGATTGGTCCAAGGTCACACAGCATAATTGACTTAGAAAGTAACTTTGGCCATATCTGACACCCACTCAAGGGCTGTTGACTTGTATATTTTATTACCAAAATAGCATACACATAGGTATATTCACACACACACACACACACACACACACACACACACACACACACACCACACAAATTGCTTTCCAGCATTGTCTCTTAATCCGAGCCTGTTTTCTACTACTTTTAATGAGCACATCTCAAGCTTCCTGGTTTTCTCAGACTCTCAGGCCAGAACACAGCGTGATCCGATTTGGAAATCATTCCCCTCTGTTTCCCACCCCCATCTGGTGTGTGAAGGTGGATGACATGTGCTTGAGTCTCTAGTTACACTTCTAAGTAAAAACAGAGCTGGGCGCAGCTGCAGAGAAGCACTCTCTTTCAGGTCACCTGATTCCCTCAGACTCACCTGGTCTCAGCTGCATTGCCCCTGCTTCAAGGACCAGAGGGCAGAGGAGATGGTGGGCTGAGTCCCTGGAAGCCCCACACCGTTCTTTCACGCTTTGGGGAAGAACCGCTGCCTCATTCTGTGAGGCAAGATGGGTTTAATCTTCCCCAAGAGTAAACATCTGTTTAATGCAAAGCTTTCTAAGTCCATTTCGGTCTCGTCTAAGTGCTGCCTGGAAGCTCCATGGGAAAAGGGAACTGCTATAAAATGTGCAATGATACCGAGAGGCCTTTGGAGCCCAGAAGCTGCCCAGAACCCAACTGGCCTCACTGAACAAATTTGCAGGCAAGAGAGAAGCCAAGAACCAGAGAGAATTTGGGGGGTTGGAAGGCAGGCTCTATCCAGTCCTGGGCAGGAGGACTTCGCCACCAGGGGTCCATACACCCTCAGCAGGTGGGCAGTTGGCAGACATCCATCCAGATGCAGTTGCTTTGTTTGGTTTTGCTTTACTGTCTCTAATGGATGCTCACAGGGGCTGCTTGAGAGGGAGAGAAATCCACGCCCAGTGGACATGATGGTCCATGAACGAAGGCAAATTAAGATCCTGGAAGTAGGTACTGAGGGATTTCAAGGTGCCTCGGTGACATTTCTCAGAGGCAAGGCTGGAATGTGGTTACCTAACTCAAGGCACTGGAGAGAAAAGGAATCTGAAGACACGTGGCCAATGTGGGTAGGAAAAGGGCCGGACATGGTGACGTGTTCAAGTGTTGTTCACCGATTTGCAATGAATGCCAGGGACACAGGCCTTCCAAACTATGGAGAGACCTCCTGGCTCTTGGGAAAGCCTGCAGGAAAGTCCTTCAAAGTCCCCCAGCCCTGTATACCAGCTATGCTTGGTTCTTAGGAAATATTTTGCCTTTCTGGGTTTCTTGATACCAGGGAAGTTATAGGTAGGCTGGGTGGTAGATTTTATAAGAATTAGAAAGGGTTTCTCCACTTCCCTTCACCCTCCTCCTCCTCCTCCTCCTCCTCCTTCTTCTTCTTCTTCTTCTTCTTTTCTCTCTCTCTTCTCTCTTCTCTCTCTCTCTCTCTCTCTCTCTCTCTCTCTCTCTCTGAGCCACTGTTTCTGGTCTCCTTGGGGACATTATTGTTAGCTGGCTGTGGTCTGGCTAGTATTCGACACATGGTGACTCACTTCTAACACTTCCTCCACTCACGATTTAACCCCATTGACCTCAGAAATCTTGGCTCACAAAATGGGCTAACACTTTCAGGTTCAGGAGCTTTAATGTCAAGCATCATATCGTACTCTGTAGTGAGTAGAATCTAATCCACGGACCCTCTACAGGGTATTAAAGGATAGATTAAGGTAACCGATGTTGTAGTCATCTTCCTGCTCATCATATGACCTTATATTTTCACCTTACATGCTCATGGAGTGAGCAAGCCAAGTGGTCCAACTCTTAAAGTCTACAAGAGATATACAAACAGGACCCTCCTGAGTGGCTGAAATAGGAACTCCACACAACATCTTTGAGTTGGCTGAAGAAAAGACATAATAAAGATAAGGGTTTGTGGACACAGAATACAAATGGGGACTTTACACAGGATCCCCCCCACATTCTTAACACACTCCAAATTCAGGTGGCCGTTGGCCATCATATTATGCTCCTTTTCTGGGCAACCTTATGGATCAAGCTCCATGGAAAGCAGTGTTTAGTTATTTAATGAAAGTTATCTTTTCCCTAGAAACATATGCACACACCCACTCAAAAAAAAAAAAACCTGGCATATATGGGGTCATTCCTATCTGATACATACTTTTTTTTTGGTACTGGGGATTGAACCCATGGGTGTTGTGCCTCCAAGTTATACTCCAGGCCTTTTTTTAAACTTTTGGTCAGAAACAGGCTCTCACTAGTTTCTGAGAGTCTCACTAACCTGCTGAGTCCTGTCTCAAACCTGTATTCCTCCTGTCCCAGCTTCCCAAGTCTTGGGATCATAGGTATGCACCACCATGCCTGGCTGACAGATATCTTACGACGTATGTCCATTCATTCTCTTCTTATGATACGCCCATGAGGTTAGGACGTGGGACCAAGGCAAGAAGCAGAGAATCTCCAAGATTGCTGAAGGTTGGGATGACTGGGAATTAGACTCAAAGCCTGAGAGTTCTGCTGTCACACATTGAACCGTACTTCCTGAGAGGACTGTGTTGTACCTGGCCAATGCCATGGGACTGAAGGTTGAAGGGAGGTAGAGGCACCAAAGATCAACCCTGGGTTTTCCATCTTAAAAGTATAATTAGTCTAGCCTTCTGCTTAAATGAGAAAAAGATGCTTTTCTTTGAGAACCAAAAATTCCAAACTCGGGCCAGGACTGGTGGCGCAAGCTTGTAATCCCAGCATTCAGGAGGCTGAGACAGGAGCTCCACAGTTTGCGGCCAACCTCAGCTACTTAGTGAGGCCCTTTGCAACTCAGTGAGACTCTGTTTCAAAATAAAGAATAAAAAATAGGGCTGGGGTGTAGCTCAGAGATAGAATGCTTCTGGGTTTCATCCTCAAACCCACACAAAAAACTTTCAAACTTCTGATCCCAAAATAGGAGTCAAGGGCAGGATTGCCTCTTGTTAAGAGTAACTTAGAAATCTAAGTTAAGAGTAACGTCAACCTAAACACCCATAGCCTTCCTTGTCCTTGCTACTTCTTGGGCCTTGCCAAATTAATGCCACTTTACATCGTACCTACCACACTCGACAATGCCCTTCCTATAAAACACTACTTAAGAGAAGTCTTGCTTTTTCTTGGAAAAACGTAGATGTTTGTTGGAGCATTATTTGCCATTTTGTATTAAATAGTTGGTCAGTTATGTTCTCTGATGCCATTGCCACCTGGTCCTTGGGGTGGCAGACCCTCCCTTTCCCTCTGCCCGGTCTTTTTGCTGAGAGGCTGACTGGGCTACTATGCAATCTTCGAAAGATTCATCAACTGCCCCCTGACCCCGAAAGTTTGCGCAAGGCCAATGTGATGGCAACAGATACATAATTTATTTTCTGGAGTGAGTTATGAAAGTTAATCAATAAGAAGTGGAAGTCTTGTAAATTATCTCTCGAAGATCAGCCTATTAAATGCTCTACTTCCATGAGGCCGGTTGGAGTGGAGGTCTCAGGCTGCACTATTTATTAGCCCACATGTGAGATAATGTGATTCTCCAGCGGAAGAAGGCAGGCCTCCCTCTTAAGACACAGACAGTCAAAATAAAAATGAAATCTGTATTGCTACCACAGCAAATCCTCCCATCATGAATGCCAAGATGGGGAGGGGGGACAGAGCCAACTGTAGGCTGAGAAACCATCTCCCCATGAACAGAGAGAACAGTTTACGAGAGAGAAGAGGAGTAGGTAGGAAAAGGCTTGGCTTTGGGAAACTTCTCTCAAATCCTTCTCAAGAAGAAACAGTTAAGATGAAATACCACATGGTCACAGGCAGCATCCCCCATTGCCTGTCTCCTCTAAGGTGACCTGGCTGGGACAGGAAGGCTGGACCATACCAGGACCTGAAGTTCTACGCTGAGACAGAAAGTGACCCAGAGATAAGGTGCCCTGCTGGCTGAGATTCCAGCAGCTGGGGTCAAAGTGTAAGGAGCAGAACAAGGTCATAAGTATGAAAAGGGAGGGAGCTGGGTGATTTTCATTCTCTCTATCAGAGGCCAATAGGAGATTTGTAGGGTAGAGAGACATGGCCAAGAAGAACAGAAAACCAGAATGTTCTACTCTGAGGTAAGCCTGCCACTGACCACTATGGCCACCCATTGGAATCTTTCTTGAATGTTTCTGTTTGTCATGAAACAGGGAGTATACTTAAAACAACCAGGAATTTATTACCCACTGGTCTGGTATCAGCCCAAGATGTTTTCTTTCCTTCCCTCTACATCAGTCAGGGTGTTTCCCAGCATGTGCACCTGTAGAAACCAAGATGCCTAAGGGCAGCTCCATCACCTGCAACACAGAGCTTCTTGCCCCATCTCTGATCCTGACACTTCTGATTTAACCCTATTGACCTCAGAAATCTTGGCTCATAAAAAGTAGCGCATAGAAGTGTCTAACACTTATAGCAAATCCAGTCGACTGGAAGCAAATATGACAGGGCTGGAGCCTGAGTTGAAGAGTTTTCCATAGACGTAAAATGTTCATGCACAGAGAGGCTCCTGGCATGCACGGAGAGGATAAAAGCTCGAGAACCCAAGCTGTGGTCCTTTGCTCTTTCTAATGCACAAACCTCGTTACCAGTTCCTGCCATGGATTTCTATCATTATTATTATTATTATTATTATTATTATTATTATTATTATTTGAAGTACTGAGAATGGAACTCAGGGGAATTTTAACTCTGAGCTGGGCATTTAACACCCAGTGTCCTATTTTTTAGTCCTTTTATTTTCGAAAGAGGGTCTCACTGAGTTGCGAAGGGCCTCACCAAGTAGCTGAGGCTGTCTGAGAACCTCAATCCTCCCGTCTCAGCCTCCCAAATGCTGGGATATCAAGTGTGTGCCACCACACCCGGCTATGCCCTGATTTCTTATTAACCCAGAACCCGGATACCTCAGGCAAAGGGTTCCTCATGGCTCCTAAGTCCATTACACATAGCTGCAATCTTTTCCTCTGACACTCAGAAGGATTCAAGAACACACATGGCAATGGCCCTGGGATAGGAGAACCTTTAGCTCTTCTTTAATTAATCTGTATAATTTATAAAAGCAAAGCACTGCCAGACTTGATGGCACACACCTGACATCCCAGTACTTGGGAAGCCGAGGCAGGAGGATTGCAGATTCGAGGCAAGTCTTAGCAACTTAGTGAGATTCTCAGCAACCTAGAAAAACCCTATTTCTTAATAAAAAAATAAACTAGGGCTTTGGAGATAGCCTGAAATTAAAAGACTCCTGAGTTCCACCCCTAGTACCACAAAAAATAAGATAAAATTAAAAACAAAGCACTGATACATGTCAGCACGCTAATGATAGTAACTCAGAAAAGTTCATAGGATAAACCAGATTCTGCTACTGTTCTGCTCAAAACTTTCTAATGGTCTTGGCTTCTTCTCATATCTTGCCTCAAATCCAAACTCATTTCCCCACTGTGCAGAGCTCTCCCTCTCCTGGCCGCTGCCTACCACTAACACGGCTTCCTCCTACTCTCCACTTCTCCAGCTGCCTTTGGGAGTTGTTCTCAGGTCCCTGCACCTTCTCCGTGGAACATTTCTTTTTGCATTCAGTCCCTTCCTTCCATACCACCACTCATGGAGCCTCTCCCTATTCTCTGTGCCCAGAACTGTGCCTGACACTGAGTGATTGGACACCCAATGGCTACTCAGGGAGTAAGTGATTAGATGAACCTATCGGCCTTATAGCTGATCACCATGTGTTAATCCATGCCTGGAAACACCAGGGGGGAGACGCAGACCCATTGCAGGGAGCTTCTTGGGTATGTTTCTCCACTTTTTAAACAAATAAAGCACAGTGCATAAGCCAGCCATATTTGCCCAAGTAAGCACCCCCCCATCCTCCCCCCCACACACACACACACTGAAAGCAAATGTGCTTTTTGCCCTTGACCTCATTCTGCCGGCGGCACAATGTCTTTGGCTGTCAGCAGCTAGAAGCCAGGGCAGAGCAGGTGGAGGGAGGTGTAAATGACCCTGAAGGTTGAAAGAAAGAGAAATTATCACCCAAAGGATTGGCAAACATTTAAAAGATTCATGAGGTCCAGTTTGGGCACAGATGCAAGGAAACCAGTCTATGCTCTTTATGGGAGAATATAAGAACAGCAAAGCCATTTGCTAAGAGGCAGTTGGATGGTATCTACCAGAATGTCAAATATAAGTCATTTCTGAACCAGCAAACCCGATTCTAGGATCCTAGCCCGCCCCAATATAGTTTTGCACACGTTCACAGACACAAAAGTAGCGGGCTTTGTCTGCAACATTGTTGTAAGAGGAGAAAACTGGAAGCTGTCTAAATGCTTTTAAAAGAGATAAAAGCTAGGTAAATTGTGGTATGACCATTAATAATTTTATTTTTTGGTGCTGCAGATTGAACCTGGGGCATTCTGTCTCTGAGTTATATCCTCAGGCCCCTTCTTTATGTTTTTTCTTTAATGGGGTCTTGCTAAATTCCTTTGTCTGGCCTTGCACCTGTGATCCTCCTGTCTTGGCCTTCCAAGTACTGGAATCACGGGTGCGCAACAACACGCGCAGTTCTGTTAATGAGATTTTATGCTGTCTGTTACAAATGACGGGGTAGACCTACATGAACGGACACAGCAAAGATCAAAGTGTGCTCTCTTAGATGTGGGCGATGAGAACCCACTTAGTGAAAACGTGAACTGTGCCCAAGTGCACACAGCTCTGCACGCAGTGACAGATAAAGGCATGGGCGAGCTCACTCTGAGAGCAGTCACACCCTCCACGGGGATTGGCTCTGGCTAGGAGGGAGAAACAGGGAAGATGCCAATATCAGGTTCATAGCTTCCTCTGCTTTCTTAGTATTTTCTGAAACCACTCCTGGGAACATAGAATCATTACAATAGTAAGAGCAAAAGTCTTAAGAGGTAGTGAATGAAGAATTTGCATCTTAGATTGGGACTGAGACGGGGTCTGTGCCTTGGTCAGAGGTTCCAGTTCGAAAACAAGGATTAAAAGGATGAGGTGAACATAGTCATCTGACTAGGATTCAAATCCATGCTCCCCTTTCACCAGGACGTGAGCAGATCACTTCTCTGGATGCTTGGTTTTCTCATCTACAAAGCTGGGTAATCACAGTGATGACCTGTTAGTTTCTGTGAGATTAACTAACGTGATGTATGTTGAATGCTTAGAGCATCGCCTGGCACACAGCAAGTGCAAATGCTAACTAGAAATTGTATTGGTATTATCATGGTTATCTGTCAGCTTTCAGCATTGGGATTTTCTCTAGGAAAGAAAGAGAAAGGAGATCAAAGAGACTGGGAGGTGGTAATATGATTAATTCCATCTTCTAGAGCTGTCTGTAGAACTTTCAGCCAGGAACAGCATGTTCTGTATTAGAATATCAAGTACAATCAACACAAGCCACAGGAGACTCTTGAGCCCTGGAAATGTCACCAGTTTCACTTTTAGAAGTGAAATATGTGATTCTACTCGATTTTTATTCAACTTAAATAGAGTAATGCAGCTGGGGTCCCCATATTGCATACAACAAACAGCAAGGTCTATTATCCCCAGCTAAGATAGCCTCATTCTCTCCTAACAGTCATTGGTACTGACTACTGGCACAAAGGGTAGTACTTAAATTATTAAATGAGAAGTGTTTCATTTCTCTTGTTGTCGATGAGTGGATTTCAGAAGATTTTAGGAATTATTTCGCTCTCCCAGCTCATTACATTTTCTCCGATTGTGTGGAGGACCATCTCAGCTGGTAATGGCCTATTTATGAAAAGCCCTCTCTAAAACTTTACAACCTCTGCTTGTTTCCTGAGAGAACAAGCCTCAGGCCCAGCAAATCCCTTCACACACATGAGTAGCAGGATAATTTGATAGTGTTGTTTGCCTTCAACGAATTCTTTAATTGAAATATAACTCATATTTCCTAAAATTAATGCTTCTTTTTAAAAAAAAATTTCATGCTTCCAAATTATACAATTCAATGTTTTAAAGCATAAATATCCAAAGAGGGGAGTGAGGAGGAAGCCAGGGGAAACTCACCAATTGCTGTGTGTGTATATGCCATTATCACTATTTACTACATTATGATTTGAGGCTATAAGATTATAATGCACCAAGTATTAAAAAGACAAAAAGTTGTATAACTATCACCATATAAATTACAGGACATTTTCATCACCCTCTACCCCTTAATGGACATTCACCCCCCTCCTTAGCTCCTGAAAACCATTATTCTACTTTGCCACTATAATCTTAGTCACTATGAACCTTTCATATAAATGGAACAACAGAGTATGCTTTTCATAATATTTTCAAGGTCTATCCATGTTTTCATTAATAATGATTTCTATTTTGTTGCTATATCATATTCTACTGTATGCCAGATTCTTCTTTATATATCCGCTTAATAGTTGCCAGGCATCTAGGTTCTATTCATCATTGAGCTGGTATTAATAACAATGCTATGAACATTTGAGTACACGATTTTGCATAGACAAGTTTTACATTATTTTGAGTATATACTTAGTAGAATTGCTGGGCCATATGGATACTTTATGTAATTTTTTTAAAGAAGCTCTAAAATGTTTTCTAAAGTGGCTACCAAATTGTACATCCCTGCCAGTCATGTGTGCAGGTTCCAATTTCTCTACACCCTCATGGACACTTATTACTGTCCATCTTTTTTATTATAGCTATTCTAGTTACCACAAACAATATATTTTTAGTAGATAGCATTATTTATGCCTAGAGTGATTGTCCAGTTAAGTCAGAGATGGAAAATTTCATATGAATCAATTAGTATTACTTGTAAAAACTGAACCATTTTAAGTAAAAATTGGACAGCTCAGAAGATAGAATTAATTCTGTTACCATGTGATATTCTCTTTGATCTCCTTTCTCTTACTAGAGGGTGCTACCAAGGATACAAGTATCTCGAGTTTAAGAAATGTAAACCCAGTTGAAAACATGGTTTTGGGGTCCCATCATGAGGTCCATACACAAGTCTGTAATCTACAGTCATATGCAAAGATGGTGTAATTTGTTGAGTAATGCACAGCCACTCAAGAACCAACCCAGGACAGGAAAGTGGTCTGCAGAATTCCTCTATCAGGGTGTTTTACTAGCAGTGCTTGGGAAATTTAAAAGTATCTCTCAGCCAAATTTTGCAAGCAATCCTGGGAAGACTCTTGCTGAAAAAAAGGAATAGATCATTTACTTTCAATTGTAATTCTATTCCCAAACTGGGTGTAGTGGCCCGTAATCCTAGTACTCAGGAGGTTGAAGCAGGACAATTGCAGGTTCAAGGCCAGCCTCAGCAACTTAGCAAAACCTTGTTCCAAAATAAAAAGAACTAGGGTTGTAGCTCGGCAGTAGAATGGCCCTGGATTCAAAGTCCTCACTACCTACCGATTATTTTTGTTATTATTATGTTTCCCAAATGGCTTCTCCTTGGGGTTTGGATCCAAAACACCCTGTAACAATAGTGTTGACTAAGCATCAGAGCTGGACATCCTGTAACAAGCACTTGAAAGTCACAGGGCTTCATTTATCTGGCATTATCAGCCGACACTGTCTTGCAGAAGGGAAAGGCTAAGTATCCCCAGGATGGTGTACCATTCCATCCAGGATGAGATGATGTGACTTCTCAGAATGAGGTATATACATCCTTCAGTTCCCTCCAACCTGGTCACCTGGCCCCACTCAGGGGCTGGGGCCAGTTGATCCTCTACTGTTTGGGGACATGCACAGAGGTTTGGGTTACTCAGGACTACAGCATCCAGATGACCTTTGTAAAGAGGCTGAAGGATTTTTCTAGGTGGTAGTCAGAAAGCTACAAAGCAGCAGAGCCGTGGTTGTTTCTGGAGCAGAGATTCTTAAGCATGTTTTTGCCACGGGGTGCTGTGACAATCAACTGGAAGTGACAAACTTCTCCATCGCAGGACCATATGTTCACTGTAGAGCAGACAATTTATGGGGATATCTTAGCCATCTCAACTCAAGAACCCTGGCCCAAAACTAACGAGGCAGGAGCTCCCTCCTCCTCTCAGCTCCAGGGGGCAGTGTCTACAGCACTGGCAAAGGGCACAGTGGGCTTTTCCTGGGATTGGAATCTCCTGGGCAGCAGGTCAGAAAAGACAGCTGCTGACAGCTGTGAATTCCTCGGCCTAGGCTTGAAGATGGAGCAATGGAATGCACGTTTCCATGACACTCCCAGAAACAGGTGGTCCTAAGCCCTGGAAACGCACATTCTCTGCCCTGCAGCAGGTCAGCTGCTCTCCTTGGATGTGGGTATTTGGGGCCAGGAAGAGTGCAGTGCCAGGTGTTTCGAAGACAATTCCAGGAAACTAAGGAAAGAGGAAGAGTGAGGGGATGAACAAAGGACCACAGGATGAGTCGGTGTGTGTGTGCGAAGGCAGAGCATCCCAGCAGCCTGGCCATCAAGATTTCTTCTTTACTCCTATGCTACTCTTCCCATCACTGCTGCCTTCTGCAGTTCATCCACCTTGTGTGCTACAGTAGTTATCACCCTGATTTTATTTTACTTCTCCTACCCCCGCAAGAATATAAATTCCACCATGAAAGGCACCCTGTCACAACTGTCCTTGACCTCTATCCTAGTTCCCTGCATGGAACTGGTACTCAGTCTGTATCTGAAGAATCATCAAAGGAATGGATGAACCGGTGACCGCATCTCTTCTACTACCTTTTGACATACACAAGTTCTTCGTCATTTTACACACGGGCCAACTGAGATTCAGAGAGGTTACAATTCCCTCTTCAAGATCCAAGCCAATGGCAAGTGAAGCTAGCTGCAGACCCCAGGTCTGTCTGATTCTAAACTCCCAGGTTGCTCTCTGTTGTCAAAAATTAACAAAAGAGAGAGATGTGCCCCCACTCCAGGGCCTTTTCTACTTCTGCTAAAATAAAATAAAATAAAAGGAAAGGAAAACCAGCCAGCCCTAAGACAGACGTGTCCTGTGATGGAACATCCCATCCGGAAACACATGGCTCAGCAGATGTTGCTCCCAGCTCTGGTGCAGCAAGATTTACTCAAGCACCCAAGGCTGACACCTCATGCTCTAGCGGGTTTGCTTGTAGCCCTGGGATGTATTTGTGAGTCCTTAGCAATTAAATACACATGCTGTTCTCCCCTGAGCAACACAAGTCACCAAATCCTCAATATAGATAGACTTTAAAATTTGTTACTGTTGGTGCATTGTAGTCATACATCTTAATGGGGTACAAGATGGTAGAGGTATACCTGCACACATCCCTCACTGACTCCCTTTCTAGTTCTCACTCCATGCCCTTCCCCTCCCTCCTTCTTATGTTAAGCTTAGTGAATGACTTGCATATGTTTGTTCAAGATCCCCAGGCCTTTACCTCTCTCCCCATGAACATTGTGCCAAGACTTTCTGCCAGCCCTACACCACCCCGAAACTCTCTCTCCTTTAAGGGCAGAATGTTTTAGACAAAAAAGACCAAAAAAAAAAAAAAAAAAAGAAAAAGAAAAAAACAGCAGCATGAGATATGGATCTTCATTAGCCAACCATGGATACCATGGTGTTCCTGTCTTTCCCTGGAATTCATTGGCTGATCTCTCTGTCCTCTTCTTGCCTCTCTAAAGACCTCTGGTCCAACCTCCATCTACCTTACACATATAAGATCATACTCTCTTCATCCATTCATCAGCTGGTGGGCACCTAGGCTGATTCCATACCTTGGCTCTCCCGAACAGTGTACGCATTTTTTTTTTTTAACACTGGCTTCATTATTCTTCAGGTAGATGCCCAAGAGTGTCATGGCTGAATCCTCTGGCAGCTGTGTTTTTAGTTTTTTGAGGATGCTCCATACTATTTTCCATATAGGCTGTACTAAATCACTAACCCCCCAAAATGTGTTAGGGTCTCTTCCTCCCCACATTCTCAACAGCATTCTTTCGTTTTCTGTTTTCTATTTCTTACATAATAGACATTATTGACAGGTGAGATAGAATCTCAATATAGTTTAGATTTGCATTTCCCTAAAGATGTAGGTATTTTCCTATATTTAGTATATACTTATGGTTTTTTCATGTATTTACTGTACTCCTTCCTTGAGAAGTGTGTGCGCAGAATGATCATGACATTTCCCCTACTGAAATGGGAGAGCTCTAGGGAGAGGTCAGCCAATTAATTCTGTTTTTCTTAGACCAAAATCTACATTGGCTACAATGTCCTAGAAGGCTGAGAGGGACCCTAACTTTATGACTTAGTTTTCTGAACGTCATGACTTTACCTACCATGGCCCTGGTATATTGACTACTTTTTTTATTATTGTTGTTATTATTATTATTATTATCATTGTTATTTGGGTACTGAGGATTGAACCTAAGGACAGTCTACCTATGATCTATACTCCCAGCTCTTTTTGAAATTTTGAAACAGTATCTCACTAAGTTGCTGAGGATGGCCTCAGACCCTGAGATCCTCCAGTCTCCACCTTCCAGGTACTGAGATTACAGATAGGCATCACCCTACCCAGCCACAATTTTTGTTACTTACAAAACATACCCATCTCATTCGACGTCAGGGGCTTCATGTATTCCTTCTGTTTGGAACTCTCCCCAATACCACCAGGGACTTTCCAGTTGGCCCTTCTTGTCAATCAGATCTGAGCTCAAATTACTCCTTCAACTATCTAAAATAACCCTCCTACTCACGATCCTGGAATTCATTTTATCTTCTTCACTGCACTTAACACCATCTGATGTTCTCCCGTTATCCGTTGCTGTTTCCTGATAAAGTATAAGCCCTCTTCCCTACCCCTGCAATCCTATCACCTAGCACATACTGCGTATTGAATGACCGTACAAAATCAACAAACTCCTGTGGACATGAAACCACAGCCTCCCTTCTCAAATGTGCACGGCATATCATCACCCTCATTTGGATCCAGAGGGAAGAATATAACTGAGAAGTTATTGATGGGGGGTGGATCTTCTGCGGGGTACCACCTGGTGAAAGTTGGCTGGCAGCCCCCAAACTAAGGCCATTGGAAGCCCAACTGGTGACTCTTTTCTCCAATCTATCAAAGGAAAATGTTATACATTCAGGACTTAAGGGAATTAGGAGGAGGATTTAGTTTTTAAGAAAGAAAGCAAAGTCATTTAAATTGAAAACTGATCTTATGCCTAAGACATGCATTGGTTTCAGTAGAAATCCTCCATCCAGAGCAGAGAGCGCTGACGCAGCAAGCCTGTCTGTCTCCAGCCTGAGCTCCTGCAAGACGGCTGCCAGGAAGATATCTTGATCTCTGGAGTAGGTCAGTTTGTAACCTAAGTTTTAGTCATAAAATGAGCACCAACTTTTTTGTAGGTCTCAGAAAAGCAGTTTCAAGTTCCAGGGAGCATAGAAGCCTCCAAGCCTCCATGATAGATATAGAATCTATCTTTTTCCTTAAAGGGAAGCATAGTAGTCCTTCTCTCCTCTTACTCCTCCTCCTCTTCCTCCTCCTCCTTCTTTTCTTTACTTCATTTATTTATTTAGTTAATTCGTTTGGTGGTACTGGCTTTGAACCTTAGGAGTGTTCTACCTCTGAGCCCTATTTTATTTTACTTTGAGACACGGTCTCACTAGATTGCTAAGAGTTGTGTTAAATTGCTGGGGCTGGTCTCAAACCTGCCATCTCAAACCTGTCTCGGCCTCCCAAGTACTGAGAGTACAGATGTTCGCCACCACACCCGATTTGAAGCACAGCTTTCAATGCCCCCACTTCAGGAGACTTAAGGGGGTCTGGGAGCCAGAGCCAACCACCTCCCAGTCAGAATCAACCAACCACTGCCCCTCTGTGGTGTAATTTTCTAGTCCCAGGGCTTGTTTGTTCATTCCTCTTCTTTGCCCCCATCTTTCCTTCCCCAGGAGACTTAAGTGGTGTCATTTGTTGATGACCCATTTCCCTAGGCGGTCAGCCACCATACTGTTATCAGGGTCATCAGTGCAGGCACATGGAGAGGACATGGGTGACGACTTTCATTGAAGATACCATCTTAGTTTTTATGTATCTAACAAAAGGAGCACTGATACTTTTTTTTAAAATCATGGCTTCTAGTTTAAAAAGATTTTTGTTAATGGAGAAAAGCTGGCTGATGTGATATAAACCTTTATGTACAGAAAGACAGTATAAGATCTCTTATAGGAAGAAAATATGTGTGGCTGAGAAAGAAGTGAGGGATACACGCAGATTTTATTGGCAATTTCTAGGTTGTATGTGCCAGTATGGGGAATGACCTAGGAAGATTTTGGAAAGCTCTGATTATTAATACATTTCAAAAGAAAATAATTGGTATATTTCAAAATAGTTGTGTCAAAATGGAGGCAGACATGGATAAAGAAAGGACTTGGTTTCGGCCTAACAACAGGCAGCTATTCCAGTGTAAACCAACCTAGCTCAAAGTACTTAACAAGTCAATAGAGGAGAGCTAGGGCTTCTTCTTTCTAAAGACAGATCTACATGATCTAGGGGGGATGGGGCAGGGTTTGACCTTGCCCTCCATGAAGGGAGACACCTCCCCACACCTTGCTAGGGGAGGTACTTACAGGGACGTTCACTATGTCAGAGTCACACGAACAAGATGGAGGTCATGGATATAAAAAGTCTGGTCTACGTGTAAGCCCTTTGGTGTACTCATTCGAGTCATCCCCTCATGCCATCTTGGCATGGGGCTGTATTTCTATTTTCTGTATTTCTATCTTTCTAATAAACTTCTTTAAATCTTCAGCAGCTGTCCAAGCGATGAATACTTATTCTTAGCTTAGGACAAGAATCCACGGTTTTTCTGTTTGTCTGTGTGTGTGGTGGTGGGGGGGGTTACTTCTCCCTACACACCATGCACGCCCCCTCCCCCCGCAACATTGTAGGTTATAGTTTATTTGTTCTTGCGGTATGTGAATATGTCTTTGTATTTTTTGTTTTTCAGATTCCAAAAACGTTTTAATATTTATCCCACATTAATTCTATAGTAAGAAAATAAAACACTGGCCAGGTATGGTGGTGTGTACCTGGAAGCACAAGTTCAAGACCAGCCTTGGCAACTTGGCGAGATTCTATTTTTAAAATAATTTTAAAATAATTGGACTAGGGATGGAGCTCAGAGGTACAATACCCATGGATTTAATCTCAAGTACCAAAAAAAAAAAAGGAAGAAGAAATTCAAATGAAATTTCTATTGAAGAGGAGTCAAAGAAAAAATGATGAGCTTTGATGCACCAAAGAACATAAAAATAAAAAACAAATAAATAAATGAAGCCATGCACCAAACCAATTGGCTGCTTATTAAGAAGTAACAGAGGTGGGACTTCACCCTTTCAGGCAAAGATTTCCATAGGAAATTTTTGAGCTAGTCTCAGCCACTGGGTGGGTCCACCAAAGTCCATCAACAAACCCTGCAATATTCACATCTGGAGTGGTTAAGGTCTCAGGACCATCTTCATCCCACTCACTCCCCATAACAATCAGCAATACTCTGTGTGAGTTCTAAGTACCTGGGACTCTAGGACATAATTCACTGACCCAAAGACTGAGGCATATAATTGGTTGGAGCCACCGATCCTTTCCAGGGAAGCGGAAATGTGTTGTTATTGTTTCTGTTGTTATTTTGCAGTATTGGGAATCGAGCTCAAGGTTGGGTCCATGCCAGGCAAGGATTCTAATACTGACCTTCACCCCGGAAAAGGAATTAGAAATGTTAAGTAGAGACACAGAAAGGTTGGTGGTCTCTGTAGCTGAGTCACTGTGGTGCTATAGCTAGAGTAAGATTTTACAACCTCAGTGTGACTGACAGTTTGAGCCAGATAATTCTGCATAACTCCAGCTATCCTGGGTATTATGGGATGCCAGTAGCAACCCCCTCCAGTTATGACACACAAAAAAAATGGACCTAGATAGTGGTTAAGTGCCCCCACGGTGCAAAAATCTTCTCTTGCTAAGAACCACACGATTGGAAAGCATGTCCATAAATTCTGCCTTCTGAGGTCCCTCGCATGCCCTAGTTCCTGTTCTGATCTGTCCTTGGCAGGGTTTTTCCTTCTTTTTCATTTGAGTCCCAGAGTTTCCATGCATCTCCTCATTGATGCACTACACCTCAAAAACAAAAAACAAACAAACAAACAAACAAAAAACAGTAAATGTGAAGACCTTCCCTCCCATCATTTTCTGAAGCTAGCCAGGAGTGAGTTTTGTTCCTTCCACCAAAGGGATCTTCAAAGCAGATGCATTCAAGAATCATCTTAGGCTTCCTGATGTTCACAACAGCACGGATCATCTGTCCTCATTCAACCCACGGTAAAGCAGACCGTCTGCAGTCCAACTTATCTGTAGCCTGGAACCAATCCGAACACCAAGGCCCGGATGAGACAGATGCTCCAGGGCCGTGGGGGGATGCTGGAAATATACCAGAATGTGTCAGCAACGAGACCCCCGCAGAGCAACCAAGAGGGCAGCATTCTACCTCTGTGGGAGAACAGAGGTGATTACACCTGGGCTTGGAAACTCAGAACCAGGTGCTAGCAAAGAGAGGACACGGGAGGCCAGGAAGCAGACACCAGGAAGCAGACAGAGACAGCAGCGTCTTGTGCTGCCCCAACCCAGCAGAGGATTGTGTATAGCGTTCCTTAATGAGGCTCCAACTTGCTACAACCAAACACAAAAGGAAATACACAGGCAGCCAGCATCTCTAACCCAAAGCCCACAACTGCGTGGACAGATAAGAATTCCATATGCTCTGTATCACCCCTGCCACGGAGGATCTTTAACAATCCCTGGGTTGCCGCACCACCCTGCTGTATTAGGAGCACTGGTCCCTTGTGATGCAGACAGGGATGAGACTCAGCTGCCGATGGCTAGGTGTCCAAGATGAGGGGTGAACGCAGACAACGTCTGCTGGGTCCCCACCCTAATCTCAGGCCCTCTGGCAAGCAACATCAAGTCCCACTGTTAAAGTCACAATGGGCACTGTCTGCCAAAACACCAAGTGTGAAACAAAGCCCAGCTCATTAGCACAGGAAGCCACCACCTGGCTTCCTGGACCATGCTACCAACAAACAGGCAGGGCTGCCCTGAGGCCGGAGGAGTCCACTTGCTCAAGATGGGCACCGGGCATCCAGATCTGTCAAAACCTCCTGAGGGCAGGCACCTCATGTCTACCCTTCTCACCAGAACAGACACAGAGTCACTCAGAGGAGAAATAACACGCCACTGCGTAACAATGGAAGGCATCCCCAGCGGGCTGTCCACGACCCCTGCAGTCACCCAGGAGCTTGACAGAGGCGGTGTGTTGCTAATGTTGCTTGATGTGTGTTTAAAGGGAAACTAGGAAGTGGGTTTCCAGTGGATGTAGACCTTGATGACCAAAGAGAAAGACTTGGAAACAGCCACAAGGACCAGTCCTGGGCATCCTAGGTTGGCCCTGTCCTGGGTCCTTTGTCCTGGTGCAAATGTTCCCCAGGGAATGAGGCTTCCAGCAAGGAACAAGCCCTCTTGACACCCAGCTATGAGACCCGGTAGGAAAAATGATCAGAAAGGACAGTGGCAGGAAGCCGTGTCAGCCTTCTGCTAGGAACAGGTTGTACGGAAGAGAGACACAGCAAAGTCCCCAGCAGGGGGGCATGGCTCACCCAAGCTGCAGAACCACAGGTCCCCAGGAGCACAGGCCAGACCCAGAAGCCTGGGCTGGCCTTCCATTCCCTCATTGCTGCAGAGAGGGGACCTCCCTCCCTGTACTGAGCTTCATGATTCTTTGAAAATAAACTATTTTCAAGATGGTCCAAAGTGGTAGAAATATTTTAGTGCAAATTCGCAAAGGAGAGCAGGGCATGGTGGCTCATGTTTGTAATCCCAGCATTCGGGAGGCTGAGACGAGGGGATTGCGGTTTAGAGACAGTCTCAGCTCTTAGTGAGGCCTTTCACAACTCAGTGAGACCCTGTTTCAAAATATAAACACTTTAAAAATAGGGCTGGGAGGTGTAGCTCAGAAGTACCATGCCCCTGAGTTCCATCCCCAGTACCGAAAAAAAAAAAAAAAAAAAATTTCAAATTCCCAAAGGAGTAACCAGTAGCCACTACACCCGTAATAGTATAATAATTATTATTTTATACTATATTATATATAACTATTATATGATACATATATTTCTCTCTATATACAATTATATAGATTCGTTTTATATATTAATTTTATATAATTAGTATTTATAGAATATACAGTTACGTAACATATAACTTTATTCTGGATTATAATAACTATTATTACATAGTGGCCTTTCAGGCAAACTTCAAATAGGGACCAAGTGTGCGGTAGGTAGAGCATTATATGAGTCATTCATATGACATGTCTAATAAGTGTACAATAATTGTTGACATCCCTTTGTGAGCCCTTATTTCCAATGCCAGCTGCTTGTTTTAGGAGTTTTCTGAGGACAGTTCATTTGATCCTTAGAAATGGCTGCGGTCGGATCCCCGTCCCACAGAGGCAGATTCACAGTTCACCTGCAGGGCACAGAGGCTTGGGAACTTCCCAAAGGAGGCAGAGCCGAGACTTCCCTGGGCACTGGAGCTCAGAGTCTGTGCTTGTGGCCAGAGCTGTGTTGCCTCCTACGTAATAGACATGCCATACTGCGTGCTCGTAGACCCACAGTCAGTTGTGATAGGGTAGTGATGCGCTGGGCAATAAACCTGTGAATGTTTATTGAGGAATCTCTGTGTGCAGCGGCCTTTGGACGAACACAATTACCTTCTTTTCACAACCACCCAGAGGTGAATACAGGCTGAAGAGAAGATGCTGTGAGGAGGTGGTACCCAAGAACACAGGAAAGGTGCTCAGCACTGGAGACAGGTGGTCTCTTCCCCATCTGCATCTAAACACCATCTCACCTCCCACCAGCCTCTCTATAATAGAGGGTTTCAATGCCTCATCCAGCCTGGGATGAATTCATCTGAAAACAGTTGCTGACGCTGCTACTCAAACCCAACGCCAAAAACACCAGTTGATATTTTTTTCCAAGAAAATGGTGGGGGTATGAGTCTCTGGTGCCATATGCTCAGAGGGCAGATCCTTCCTCCTCCTAAATGTCAACAAAGCCCCTGCGCTGCTGGGAAAGCTGTCCCCAAGCCCAGCGTATTGTGACAGGCAGCCCTGGGCCTTGCTCCCTGAGCCCAGCGGTCAGTCTGGAGTTGGGGGTCCACTGTGCTGACAACGCGCCTGGCAGCACTGATCCACAGCGGGTTTGGTGAGCGCCATGATGCCACGGGACCGCAGGTGACTCAGGGCTGCAGCTCCCAACAGGCTTCCCACCGGCTGCCCCGTACCAGTCACACGCACACATCCTCCCTGCCACCGGGCACTGACAGATGGGAGCTATTCTTATTATTTAACATTTATTAAGCGCCCACAGTGTGCCAGGAGCTGCATGGAACAGGGGTGTGGGTGGTCCCAAAGAGTCTGTCCCCAGAAGGCTGCGGCCACATGGATGGGAGAGGACAGGCCTCTCTTCCCTCCAGGAAAGCCTGCCCTCCCCGTCCTGCTACCCAGCACCAGTGTGCTCCACTGGGGCAAGTCAACAGAAACAAGGTTTCACATGACTGAGACCTGGGAACCCATCTGTCTGCATACATCTTCCTCTTGAAGCTCCTGCTGCTCAGGCTCTTGGCTGTAAAGAACCCCCAATTTATTGGCTTATTGCCTTTCTTTTACAGAAAGAAAATGACTCAGAGTGCCCTGGGTGCTTCTATGACCCCCCTATTTTTATTCAATGTTCCTAATTGCACCAGAAGCTACTATCTTTCCTCTATCCATCCAGCTTCTCCCTTGGGGTGGTACCCCTGAGTCTGGGAATTATGGCTTAGAGAATGGGAAGGGGACATCTAGCACCCAGGCCTCAGGCTATGGGCAGAAAACTTTACGATGCTCTATCGCCTGCCCTTCCACAGTGGTTCTGCCTGCATCCCTATCCTCTCCAGCTGCCACAGGAACATGGATTCCGGGTCCCTAGGAATCTCCATCAAATCTGGGAGCTCAGAGAAGCAACTAGGCCCCCATTCAGAACATTGCTGAGTTGCAGCAACTCCAAGAATCAGGAGCCAACTCTGGCACCATCAATGTGGCCCTTGGGTAAGGCATCCCTATAGGACCAGGTACTGCTGGCCAAATCTTCTCTGTTCTCCTTGAAGTAGACATGGCCGTCCCTACATATTCAAATGGAGATGGCTCAAAGAGATAAAGCCCATATCACAAGGGAGCCTTAGATGCCAATTCAGTTGGACCAAATGGAAGGTCCAGCCCTAGACATTATGCCCTACCCTAGTGACAGCAAGATGCACCGCAAAGGCCCAGGACATGGTCACTTGGTTTTTTTTCTTGGTGGTACTGGGGTTCCTGGAAACCCTTCTCCCTCCAGGCTACACTCCCAGACCTATTTTACATTTTTTTATTTGGAAACAGGGTCTCTTAAGCCAGAGAGGCTGGCTTCGAACCTGCGCGATCCTCCTGTCTCTGCCTCCCAAGCACAGGGATTACAAGCGTGCGCCACCACGACCGGCCTTGGTCACTTTTTGACTCTTTGAATTCTGAAGGTGACCTTGGGAGGGGCAGAGCATGCTTGCCATCGCTCTCATCTTACAAATGAGAATGAGGAGGCTCAGGGAGATCAAACAGCTCCTTCAAGGTCACTCAGAGCGGGACCTGGCCAAATCCTCTCTGTTCTCCTTGAAGTAGACATGGCCGTCTCTCTATTCTTGCCATGCCATTGTTTTATTTTGACTACACCATGCTTTCTCCAGAACAACGAAGAAGTGGTGTTCAGAAAGCACTTCCTGAAGACAATGTGGAACACACCAGCCTCCCAGGCCCCCAGTTCCCCCTTGCCCCGAGGAGCCAGTGCAGACTGAATAAAAGAAGGAAAGGAAACTGTCCAAGGAGACCCTTTCTCCCATGATAGTGCTCAGCATCCAACACTTGAGTAAGATGCACCATTGGGAAGCTGGGTGGAGGCAAAGCTGGCTGCCTCTCAAGAGAAAGACCTCTTGCTGTCACCTTCCCAGCTCTAAAACAACAACAACCCCAACCCTGGAATATAACAGAAACCGTGTCCCTTAGAAAAGATAGAAAGCTAGTCTATGGGGACCACTGTCCAGGGGCCGCAGCTGAACCTGTCGTGATATCCAAGCTGCCAGCACCAGGAAAGATGGTGTACTGAATCAGATACATGGGTTGGAAACCCAAGAGTTTCACCTCCCTGCCGTTGTGTTTGATTTCCAACCTGCCGCAGGTAGCATAGACCTTTCCATGGTCTCAGGGGACAGAGACTCTAATCTATCTCTGTGTCTCCAGATCTGAGAAGAGAGCCTGGCTTAGTACCTGTGATCAAGAGGACACCCTGGCTCCTTGTGTGCAGTGGGGTGTGTGTGTGTGTGTGTGTGTGTGTGTGTGTGTGTGTGTCCGGTCTATCTTTAGACAGGAGAGAAACATAAACAGGGGTGAGACTCTCCATCATAAATCACCCATGCACTTACCCAAAACAACCTTTCAAAGTCAGAGAGGGGAGGGCCTGCTTGCAGGAGGCTCGGGTTGTGGAACACAGAAGCAGCAAAGCAGAGTGTGTAATCCGCAGGTCTTCCAGCCCTCCTCACTTGGTGCCAGCGTATTATAAAAAGCACACTTGCTGATATAGCACGCCTTTAAAATGATCAATATGACAGATGGCTGCCACAGAAACACATCCTTTTTATAGGGCTGATATTAATCAGAAAAGATTGACAGTGTCCCTTTAATCTTTTAATTAAAAAAAGTACATTTCTATATAACTGAGCCGGGCATCACTGGCAGATCCTGGTGCTCTGGGACAATGGGAGGTCCACGCTGAGTAACTAGAAGGCTTGTTTTCCCTTCTATGATATCATCAAGTATCGCTAATACAAAGAGAGTGGTTGCACATTCTGAATCATCTCACCTTGCCTCAATTACTGTGGTGCCAGATGTCCTTGTCAGCTTTTCTTGACTTCCCTACATGACTAGGACCATCTCATATACACCTGGTGGGGAGGAGACATCCACGTCTTGAGCCTAGGTGAGATACTGTTGGGGAAAACAGCCGCACATACCTCTGCACTGGGAAATATCAGTGACCTGGATGAACAAGACCTGCATCCCAGCAATACTTTCTTTCCTGGGGACAGTGTGTGCAGAGTTTGGGGGGGGCGGAGAGCACATTCTGATGTTTGCAAAAGTTGATAAGAAGACCTTGGTTTCTGCCTACTCAGCACCTGTTCTTTTGGTAACAGCGCTTGATTTATCCTCAGCTCACAGTCGGCTCAGCCCAGGTGAGAGATTCTGCCCTTTCAGCTCTAAGGGAAGCAGAGGGTTAGGGGAGATCACTGGCTCCGGGATGGGCATGGAGTAGAAGATCGCCCTGAAATTCTGGCTGGAACAGTTGGGGAAAAGGCTGACCAAAACGAGGTGAGGTGTGGGTCTGGAGTTGCTAAGGACCATCTTTGCCACCACTCAGGTGGTGTGCTTGTGGGTGAAGCTCCAGGAGGGGAAAACACTATACAGTGTAGGCAGAGATGGCCCTCAGGTCATCAGAGTCTCTGGATTGAACCATGCCTGAAGTTTGCTCAACCTGGGTATATTGTTGTTGTTTTTTTTTCTGCTAATCAATATGACAGATTTCTGCAACTTGCTGGTGAAAAGGTGCCTAATAAATATATAATTCCCTTTTTCTCTCTCTCCATAATAATAATGACCATATCTATATACATATACGTGTATCCCTATGTATCTATTTATATATGTACCTGACATCTCCCATGTATTATGACATAAACTTCCTCTTATAAGTGATCATGTGGCCGGGTGTGGTGGTGCACGCTTGTCATCTCGGCATTCGGAAGGTAGACACCGGAGGACTGTGGTTCGTGGACTGCCTCAGCTACATAGTGAGACCCTTTGCAACTCAGTGAGACCCTGTTTCAAAAAACAAACCACTAAAAAAAAGAAGCTGGGTGTCTAGCTCAGAGGTACTATGCCCCTGGATTCCATCCCCTGTACCACAAAAGTAAATAAATAGATAAAAAAAAAAAATAAGTGATCATGTATCTTCTATCCTACCTCCTTACCTGTTTCTAGTTCCCTGCCTGCCACACAGTAGGCGCTCAATAATAATTGCCAAAGAGATGGTGAACTGCATCGAAAGTTTGCAGCAACTTTGCAAGCTAGGTATTCTTCTTCTCATCTTTTAGGCGAGCCAACCAAGGTTTGGTAAGGTTAATTAACAAGCCCGCGGCCATGCTGTTACTCAAAGTCAGAGCCAATACATCAGCCTGGACCTGTTGGCTCTGAATTCTCCTTGCGACCTCTCTGACTGTTTAATTTAGTCTGCTGTGGACATGGCCTTATTGGCAGCGCAGAAAAGTCACTCCGTGACTCAGATGGAGCCGCCATGTCTATAAGTGATACCATCCACATTTATATCAGGCCTCCCTGCCGATGTCTTTCCCAATAAACAGACACCCCAAACACACAGAGGGCATGGCAGAACAGAGACACCTGCACCCAGAAACAGCTCCCCTAACCGCAAAGCAAAACAAGTTGTTTAAGTCCCACCAAAAATGTGTCCAAGTTACTTAGAAGTTCCCTGTACATTTTCCCACCTTGCTATAGGGATGGCTCCTCTTCGTCCACTGTGAAAACCAGCAGCAATTCAGTCACTCCCGATGTTGCTACATATATTGACAAAGATTTTGTACAAAGTACATTTGCCAAATTCAACCAAGCCAGTGGAGTTTGTTGATACCACGCTATCCACACCAGAGAGGCATTAATCAGTATATTTTTTCTGCCACTATTAGGCTCTGGGGAATTTAAGTTGGAAGAATTACTATCTCAGAGTAAAGGGGTAGAGAGGGGTAACTGGGGTGCAAATGCAGGAAATTAATATTCATCTCTGGAGTGCTTGGAGGGTGTTATAGAGTCTGTTCCTACAGGAACACATGAAGCTTGAGGAGTTAGGGTCTCATCCAGCTTCTGACATTTGTATTTTCACTTTTGCGGAGAGAGGGATTCAGGAGATGGAACTCAGAGACGTTTTAGCTTGGAACGACACCTCCAGTTCTTTTTAAATTTTAAAACAGGGTCTTCTTTTTCAGTTGCTGGGGGGCTCCCTAAGTAGCTAAAGCTGGCCTCAAATCTGCCATCCGTCTGTCTCAGCCTCCCAGGTACTGGGATAAAAGGCATGTGCCACCACACCCAGCTTCTTTTTACTTTTGAGATCTTTGTTTAAGCTCAGTCCAATCCTGTGGTGCCAACAGGGTGTGAGAGATATCATATCCCTATCCCAAAGTGTCTCAAACCAACTCCATGGATTCACCGGAGTTCTCTGCTCTGCTCACGGGGTGCTTCTCTTTTCGGGCTTTGTGGATGCCTTCTGATACTTCACAGTTCAACTATGATTCCACCTCTTGTGTTTGAACCACCATCTTTCCAACTCTAGGAAGTACCTGGTGCTCCCCCGGACCCCTCTGTTTTTATATGCATCCCTATGCCTAAGCCACAGTCTCCATGGTGGGTTGGTGGTTACAAAGGAGGTTCGTATCCAACAGAGCTAGTCCAAATCTCAGCCATACCGCTGGCTTTCTTCGTGACCTTGGGCTAGTTAGCTTTCTGTAAGGGTAGGATTTAGGTTCTCTGTATGCAAGAAGAAAGTGATAAGGTACGATCATGTTCCCTTCCCTAAGACCCCTAGAGTTACCTGTATTTTTCAAAATTCAGATTTCCTTTCCAGAAAGGTAGTTCCGTGAAAACACTAATTATGTAAATCCCTCTGCAGGGTCTAGGATAACACCCTGAAATCAAGCACACGAGTATTCTCACAGCCAAATATATGAATATTTACACAAACCGGGATAAAGAAGGTCTATAAATAGCCACACATCATTTCAGGTCAAGTCTTGTTCACAAATAAAACTTGGTGCCAAACTTTAAAAATAAATTGATCTTCAGAGCTTTGGGGAATTTAGAATTAGAGATAAGGGGTGGTGAACCAATATTCCCCAACTCCATTTGGGTTTTTATAAGAAGATAAATTGAGATAACATATCCTGAGTGGTTAGCACAGCACCTGGCACATCCCAGGGCCTCTAGATTTAGGTCACAGTCATTGCCCTTCCTGGCTCTACCGCAGTACTGTAGCTTGGGTTTAGTTACTGTTTCTTCCACTAGGTCTGAGCCCATAGGTCAGTGGCCATAAATGTCACTTCTGTTTTCTGGGTGCTCAGCACAGTGTCTAATACAAGCAGGTGCAGTGAACAGGTAAGTAAGTGAAGAAACACATGGGACGCAGATGTGGTTCTGGTAAGACCCAAAGGAGACCGTGTTAGCAAGAAGAATGAGTTAGCTACTTGCAAAATCACTTGCTAGGCAGAAATGTACAGACTCCAACTTTCAATGTAGAGCCAAGGACTCATTAGACTCAATACTAACCAGATCGGTAAGCTACCAACCCACTGGTCAAATTCTACCCTCTGCATTGTATAAACAGGGTGCATGGTTGAAACAAGTTCTACCGGTAGGTTTTGGACTCAAGAATGTCTCTGGACATCGCTTTGACTTCCTCTGTTAGTAGGCAGCTCACTGATCATTCAAGATAACACTGGAAATTAATAAGTAAAGAATGAAATGGGTTCTGCTTCTTTATCTGAAGGGGCGAAGGAGGTTGTGTTGATACACTTGGTAATACTTTTCTTTCCTCTTCCCCTTGGCTTCTTACCCCCTACCAACAGCCCATCTGAATCCTGTACATTTATTCCAGAATCTCTATGTGGCTAGAAAGCAAAATGTTTGGGGGTATCTACATTCAACAAGTTTAGACATAAAATACCAGCCTCGGCAATGTAGCCAGACCCTGTCTTAAAATAAAAATAAAATAAAATAAAATAAAATAGGGTTAGGGGTATAGCCTCTAGTTTCAATTCCCAGTTAAAAATAAATAAATAAAAATAAAAATAATGAGAAGGAGAAGGAGGAGAAGGAGGAGGAGGAGGAGGAGGAGGAGGAGGAGGAGGAGGAGGAGGAGGAGGAAGAGGAAGAGGAGAAGAAGAAGAAGAAGAAGAAGAAGAAGAAGAAGAAGAAGAAGAAGAGGAGGAGGAGGAGGAGGAGGAGGAGGAGGAGGAGGAGGAGGAGGAAGAAGCTCTTGTATTTTATTTTAGAGAACGCCTCTGCCACAGACACGCTGGCTGTTGGGTTTGGGAGGGCGGTGGTGTAAGGACCCCTGTGAACGGCCATGATCACTCTGTCCAGTGTCTCCAGGCACTGGGAAATCCTTGCTGAGGACGAAGCACACACTATTGTGATAATTTCATTGTCTTTCTGGTGACATTATTAAGGTGCTTGGTGGCACCTTAATTCTCTATAGAAAGGACTTTGCATCTTGAGGCGGGAAGGAACCCCCAAGGTCAAGTGCTTGGCCAAGCCAGCTGTTGGAGCTGGAGGCAGAACAGCTTGCAGGAGAAGCTTAGGGAAACGAGAACATACAGTTCTGAATTTTTTCCCTTTTTCACACTGTTCATCCTCCCCTAGCAAAAATAAAAAATAAAAAAAAAAAGAGTGCAGTGGGGTGCTGTGAGTTCCTGGGTACCAAAGGGCAAATGACATGGGCTGTCTTAGCAAACCAGAAATAAAGTTAGCGTCTCTCTGGGCTCGGCTTCTCAGTGTGTGCTGGGGACTGGGGGAGGGAAGAGATGGAGCAGATGTCAATGGCAGGTCTAGAGAGCCCTCGCTCAGTGCTTTCCTGACTCTTGGGCCACTAGTTACTGAGGCGTTTCTTGGGAAAATGCTAAGGTTTGCAAGTAAAATCACTCATTCCGTCCAAAAGTAACCGGATCTTTTCTCGAATGCTCTGCCAAAGAAGAAGAAATAGGGCCTCCCCAATTTCTCAGCCGGCCCTTGCGTCTTCTCATCTATCACTGGGGTAATACGTCCAGAGTGGCATTTCGTAATGACAGCAACATTCCAGCAAATCGATAGTTATTTAATTCCCAACAAGCTCTCGAGTCCATTAAACCTGATTACATTCACCCATTTCAGTGGGTGCCGTTATTTTTCCTACACCGGCACTTAATCCATAACAGGAACTTATGAGAACTTTCAGAAGCAATTTTACCATCAATCAGCACAGAGTGAGCGGTGCGATTTGCCTGCAATTATTTATTGGCCAAGGTGGCCAAGGGTCTAGGGAAACTCCAACTGCTGCCCTTCACCCCAAGTTTGCGGTGGAAGCGAAGGGCCAGGAACTTTCCTATTCACCAGCCAGTCCTACCATAGAAGTGACATTTCTGCCCCACGGGCCTGGCTCAGCCAAGAAAGACGGACCTTTCCAATGTTCTTAAGGACCATTCTCCCAGTGGCCTGATTAATTATAACATATAATATGGAGAAGTTCTTCAATCAACCAAAGGCCATAATATATCCAGAGGATAGAATATTTTGCTCTTATCTGGAATCTCACATGTATGGCTGAATCAGCCTGTTTTTCCTAGTTAATAAAAGGTGACATTAGGAGACCTCTCATGTGGATGCATGCCTGTAATCCCAGTTCTTGGGAGGCTGAGAAAAAAATAAATAAATAAAGGTCTGCAGGTTCCAGGCCAGCTTCAGCAACTTAGCAAGATTCTCAAGACCTAGTGAAACCATGCTTCATAAAAAAGGGCCTAGGATTATAGCTCAAATATAGAACATACTAGGGTTCAATCCTTGGTACCACCAAAAATAAAAAATAAATAAAAAGGTAACCTTCAGAAAATGAAAAATAGTAGTTGACTAGAATCCTCCCCCGAAATTCTAATGAATGACCTAGATTATTGTAGAATTTTTAAACTTGGGGTAGGGGCCTGGGATCAGCTATACAGAACGAAGGTGAAAGGATATAGTAAATATATTTGTTTTCCTTCCCCATAGAAAGGAGATACAGAATTTATGACAGAGGGGATTATTCTCAACAAACCAAAGCGAAAGCCACTGGGTTTCCTACTAGGCTCTACCACTAGTAGACACGAGCTTTCCAGAGACCCTCAGACACAGACCCAGAACCCAATGTTGACGACAGACAGACCAAGCTTAGGATAAGGTAAAGAACAAGGTCTACATTTCTCACCAGCACATGAACCTCTTTTCCTAGGATCGCCTGCCATGAAACTAACATACATCTGTCTCAGTCCTCCGATCTCTAACCACCATTTCCATGAAATCGACCGGTAATGGGATTCCCACTGACAACCTCTGAACTTCACAAATCTCCCCTATCCAGAGTGCCCCTTCCCACCCAGATCACTACCCAAAATCAGGCAGCAGGAGCCATCTCCAAACCCCGGGTGATCCATGTGAGGGCGTCCTACAAATGACTGCCTGCTTCAAGTTTTCCTCCATTTCCCGGTCAAATCTCTTAACCACGTCACTTCATGATAAGGTACTTTTCTCCTGATCTGCTTTGGGAGACCGAGTCCCTCAGAAAGCTGGACAGGAGAGCAAATCTTTGCCCCCGTGGTCAATCTCTCAAAGCAAAGCATGAATGTTAAACAGCAGCCGGATCAATACAAGCAAATATAGCTCAACTACACCATTTATTCAGCCATGAGAGATGTCAATAGCCAGATTAGGGTGATCCATCTTTTTGATTTCCTACTGTCTTCTCACTGACTACACGAAGGCTTTTTTTCCTGTATTAAAAGTGTCTGCTTTCTCAACCATAAAAATTCCAATTATTACTCGGAGCGCTCCGGAGTTAAGTTTCTTGCTGGCAAAGGCCTTGCATTACCTGAATCAGTCCCGGGAAGTAGGGGGCTGCCGGTACAATCATGGGCACGCCATAGGAATGAAGGAGGACCCCTTGGGACGCCAACATTCTTTAAGTGAAGATATGATTCCCTCTGGAGTCTCAACACATCAATGAAGAGTTAGGGGAAAATCTATACGCCCAACTTCTTCCGAACTACAAAGCCGAGAGCCAAATCGCTTCTGTCAGGAGCCAAGCGCTCGCTCATCAAGCCGGGAGGGGAAAAGAAAGAAAATCCGCATCAGCAACTCTTAACGTGAAACTTCTCTGCCCAGACGACGGAGAGACAGGGCAGCTGCGAAGCCGAAGCTACTAAAATGGAAGGCGCTATTTTTGGGAGCGGCTTGCCTAACAGGACTAACGAAATACTCTTCATTAATTTAGTTCTCAGAGAGAGGCACTGAGTGACGGGGGGCGTCGGGCTCCCAGATAATGAACTCGTCCTGATGGCTCTGGCCCTGAGGCAAGGGACGGTGTCTAGAGAGGGTTTGGGGAGAGGGAAAAATAACTGGGAAATGTGAAGTGACATGATTATCAGTGGCTGCTTGAAACTGAAACCAAGCCGGTTCATGTGGGCGGCCCTTGGTGTGGGTCAAAAATAAACCCAAGAAGGGGTTCACTCCGGCTTCTCTCTCCCTCTCTCTCCCTGATTTCCATGTTAAAGGGGCTAATTTTTAAGTATTACGATAGATAAAACCGCCAGCTAGTATTTGCACAGCGCGGGTTGTGTGTGAGAGCAAATTAGTGCTTTTCTCTTGTGCTGTTCCCAGTCCCGTGTGACACAAGCAGCCTCACCCTGCCCCAGTGGCTCACCCGTGGACTCCCAGCCTGTAGGAGGTAGAGCCGAGTTCCAGATGAGTTCCTGAGCCCAACTCCTGGCCGTGACACGACTCACTACTGTATCGCGTTCTGTGAGACAATGTCACAGGCACCAATTTTGTCTCTAAAGGTATTCTTTCTTATGAACAATCCACCATGATATAGTAATATCCAAGGTATTAATGAGAGAGATTTCCCCTTCTCGGCCAATAAAGGTGTACCCAATGTGTACCCAAACTATGTTAGGGACACACAGTCCAGTGATCATGGGAAATCTTTCTAGCGTTCAAGAATGCCTGGCTGGTTATTGAGGATGTGTTGCATGGTAGTAGATAAGCTTCTTTGAGATTATATGAATTAGAATCATGCCGACTGGGGTGTCTCCTTTACCAGCTGTGTGCATCTGAACAGGGACAGAGCATCTCTGAACTCTAGTTTCCTCTAGAAACTAAGATAGTAACAACTCACCCCATAAGAGTGTGTACTGCTGAGACCCTGTTACCACATCTCAACCTGTAGAGACAGGCAGCTCGAAACCATTCTTATCTACATTTCCTCCTGATGGCTGATGTAGACGCATCTTTGACTTCAGACTAGAGGCTAAGATGATATTCAGTGTGTCGCGGTTCCAATCTTTATATCGGGAAAGTACATGGGCACTTTGGGTGTCCCACAACTCTAAGAGAAAAATATACAATCCTGATAGAGGTTCCCAGCTGTATCATGTCCAGGGGCCCAAGGACCATTGAAAATCACCTTCATCTACACCTCCCTTGCCCTGTTCCGCCTCTCTCTCCACACAGGGCATGGGATATAGATTTTGTCAGAACTGGAAGAGCTTCAGACACCGCCAAACATATTCAACGATCGGCTTCTTCTAAATCCGAATGTCAATTCCTCCACTTTTAGACAGCCAAGGTGTTTTTACACTACACTAATTTTAGTTGCTTGATTTAGCTGCATAATTACATTTCTAGATAACGACAGCGGACAGGGTTTGGCAGAGAATTCAATTATTTAAGGCTGAATTTTGGCCATCTTGACAAGGTTTCTCTGTAATTGATTCTCAGGCATCCACGTAGCCAAGCCGTACAACTCAGAAAGCTCCCGGAACAGCTGTGGGCTGACCCCCTCTTCCTCAACCGCCCGATACCGCTTCTAACTTTAGCCTTTGACTCTGACTTTCAACACCGCATTTCTGAGAAGTTACCAGAGAGGACAGAAACATTACTATGAGACAACGGACATGTTTCTTAGTCGGCGGGGAGAGCTACAAGTTTTGCAAGCCAGGCCGGGTTCAGATGGAATTGGGGTTCTTTACTGTTATAACACAGAAAGACCAGGGAGCGGGCCAGGAGGCAGGGAAACAGTTCACTCCCTTGGCCCATAAATTTATACATTTAGATCCTTGGTTTTTTGAGGAGAAAAATAACAATATATACTCACTCTTCATAAAGAGTGAGACATTACAGAGTTGGATGAATACAGGGGATCATCTTATGGATCATTTATAAACGCATATCATATTCACACAGTCTGATTAAAGAATCTGCTGATTCCATCGAGGGATAAATGATAAATTATATATGCAGCATATAGGAATAAGTGGCTATAGTCTGTGAAGACAATATTTTCTTTCATCTTTTTAAGAACTCCATGGAACAAAAGCCTTTGCTGCCCCTCAGTACTATCTTCTTGTCCCTCTCTGAAACTAAAGGTTGACTCTTTTTACTTTGGCTCTTGGGAAGCTCGGTGTCAGAGGACAAGTTCAACTCTCCATTTCATTGGCCTTCGCTGCCTGCGTCTTGGTGCCCTTGTCTTCCTGCCCCTGACACCTCCATTCCCAACCACAGTTACTCATGTGGTTTTGATTTTCTATTTATATATTACTGTTCTATGTGATTGTAGTTCTTATATTCTGAAAATGTATTGAATGAATCCTTGTTCTCAACACAGCCCAGACTCAGTGGCAAAATGCTTGGCTTGAAAGTTTGGCATCTGGGTTTGATCCCCAGTTCCAAAAATACAAAAGAAGGGGGAAAAAAGAACCCCAAACAATTAAGCTATAAAAAAACAACAACTTTTACAGTTTTGGTGGCACATACTTGTAATCTCAGTGCTTGGAAGGCTGAGACAGAAGGATCAGGGCTTAGTGGCCAGCCTCAGCTACTTAGTGAGGCCCTCCACAACTTAGTGAGACCCTGTTTTAAAAATAAGGAATAAGCCAAACATTGTGGGACATGCTTATAATTGCAGCACTTAGGAGGCTGAGATAGGAGGATCCAGGTTCATGGACAGCCTCAGCTACTAGGTGGTGAGGCCCTTTGAAACTCAGTGAGACCCTGTTTCCAGAAAAAAGAAAAAAAAAATAGGGCTGGGGGTATAGTTCAGAGTTAGAATACTCCTGGGTTACATCCCTAGTACTGCAAAAGAAAGGAAGGAAGGAAGGAAGGAAGGAAGGAAGGGAGAAAGAAAGAATTAAATACATTAATTAATTAATTAATTAATTAAAAATAGGGCTGGGGATCTAGCTTGAGTATAGAATGCCCCTGGGTTCAATCCTCAGTACTGAAAAAAAAAAGGGTTGAATGGATTCTTGTTCTCAACTCAGCACACATAACAAAGCTATCAATAAATTACCATGACTAGTCAAAATGGGGTTTTCCTAGCATGGGTTCTGTTTTCCTAAATAGAAATGTGAGACAGATTTACTGGGCAATGGTTCTATCTTGTTGGACCCCCTTATAGAAGTTATATATTACATTCAGTGTATCTCTACTCCCCAGGAGCTGGTACCCATGGCTCAAGGTAATGGCTAGCTACCTAGCATGCAATACTAAATCTATGGTATATCAAAGGAACTTAAAATAATAAAATGGTGGAATGAAATGAAGTGAACGTAGAGGAATAGCAATTCTAACTAGGAGACACAGGCAGACCTCTGAAACACACTGAATTCAAATGGAGGGTCACAAGGAGTTAACTGCTATATCGCCCTTATGGGTAAAAGATGACAACCATTCTTCTTCAAATATATAGATGACACATATTTGGTTTTGCAGATCTGATACTCTCTGTTTCAGCTATTCAATATTCTGTTGATGTAACGTGAAAAGGTATCCATTGACAGGAGATAGGAGAACAACTGGCTGTGTTTCAATAATACTTTGTTAATGGTCACTGAAACTTTCACAGAACATGAAATATTATCCTTCCTTTAATAGCTTCAACCATTTTAGTGTGCGAAACATTCTTAGCTCATATACGGTCATGCAGAAACAGGCCATCTTTCCAGGTTTTGCTCAGAGCCTGTGATTTGCCAGGCTTCCTCTGGAACATGCATGGTATTCAAGAAGTCAGATACTGATACAAGATAGAAGAAATGAGTAGAAAAGAGACATAAAGGAAAAACAAACCAGCCCTACACCCTCCCTACAACCAGGCCTATTAATCCCAAGTTTCAAAGGAATTTAAAGGTCTTTTAATCAGTATCCTGAGCACTGTTGAGTGTCCTCAAAGAGGTATCAATTGATCAGATAACAGTGATCACACCAAAGATCTGAAATAAATGATTGGATACCATAGAGGAAATATACTCGCTTTCAAAATACCTTGAACTGTTATTTGCCCAACCTAAGAACAGGGAAGCAGGAGAGATAGCTGGTGATCAGAGGACAGAGGTCCCAGGAAAGAGCAATCTCCTTGGGTACTGTTAACCATCCCATTCCTAAATAGTGTACACAAAAGAGAAGTCAACTAAAAGACAATGGAGAGATAATGAAGACTCTGCAGGGGATCAAAAGCACCCTAAATCATCTGGTGACTACAGGACTGATGTCATCCTCACATACCTCCTCCTACCCACCCCTTAAAAAAAGAGCTATAAGCTCCTCAATTTGCCTCTCTCTGTAGACGGCCCACACTCTCCCGAATGTGTATTTCTTCTTTCCTAAATAAATTTCTATGTCTCTGATTGGCTCCCGCTGAAATTCTTTTTCCACCAGGTAAGCCCAAGACCCCGCTGTCCTGAGCTGCATTCCCTTCTCTTCTTAACTGGCTTCTCCTCTGTACCTGTCACGGAATCAACCCTTCTCCTACAGCAAATGCAGGGCAAATACACAGTCCTTTTTGTTCCCTCTGCCGCCTCTCTCATTTCTTATCTTTCCTGTGGCTCTCTCGGTGCCTGTTCATTTGATTTTCTCCATGTCAGAGATCCCCATCAAGGATTATTTTCTCTTTCTTACCCAGAGTATGATGGTTCAATCTCATGCCTCCTCCTGAAACAATTCTCCCATCTCTCTCTGCCTTCCAATGACAACACTCTGTTCTTAAAGGGTGTTCTCTCCGGCTCTCAGATACTACATCTCCCCTGCAGAACCTCAGAGCCGACATAAGGATGATCTGCCCGCCATGGCCCCTTCTGAGTGGTAGACAGAGAAGACTAGACATCTGTGCGAGAGAACACTTCTGCATAAACAGAAGCATTGTAGCAGGACAGGAGAGAGGGAAAGTCCAGCAGAGACCCAATCCTGCCCCACAGAACCAACTACAGCCTTAAAGACCAGCTCCAGTCCACAGACGGGCACAGTGATGACCTGTCTCCATAGTGAAAAACGGCAAGTGTCTAATGTGGAAGCATTCCACGCAAATTCATATTTTTTCTTTTTCTTTTCTTTTCTTTTTTTCTATGGTGTTGGGGGTGGAACTCAGGGGAGTGCTACCTCTCAGCTAAACCCCCGATTCTTTTTATTTTTTTTTTAATTTTGAAACAAGGTCTCACTAAGTTAATGAGGCTGGCTTTGAATTTGTGATCTTACTGTCTATCAGTCTCCTAAGTGCTGGCATTACAGGCATGTACCACTACACCCAAATAAAATTCAGATTTATAATGTCTCCTGGAAGAGTAGAGAAATTCTAACATGTTAGGCCTCATATCCTCTTCCCAATGATCACTCAAGTCTATGAAGGAAGTACTGCCTTCACAGGTCAAGGAGAGCCCCATGTCAAGGTCCCCATCCTTCCTTCCTCACCTGCATCCCAGAAAGAAGTGGGATGTCCGTTGTGATGGGTAACCATAAAAAGAAAATAAAGCCAAGCGCATAAGACAAGGTGTTTCTGGATCCTATAGTGGCATGCTAATTTACTAGTAACTGCATTTTTTATGTTTTGGATATCAACAATGTTTACCCTATGATACAGATATACAGGTCATTGAATTAGCCATACCAGCCTGTTTCCAGGCAAAGGTGAGTAACAGAGACCCTCCCACAGCAGTGGGGGCTCTTCACAGTATCCCTCTGCTACCCACCTTGACTCAGCTCCCAGGCCACGCTATGCTTGATTCTACTGGACACTCTTTAGTGCAAGCCACACTGGCCGTGGGCATTTACCAAACATTCTTATGAAGCCACGTTTCCCTTCAAATTTTCTAGCTCTGTGCAAATGCCCTCCTTTCTTCCCTCCCTCCCTTTCAAGTTCAACCTTGCTGGCCTAAGTCAAAGGTCACGTCTCCAGTAGAACCTTCTCTGCTGCTCCAGAAACGACTGGACTGGCTGCACCACCATCTTTGTTCAAGAATCCTTTTAGCACTGCATCTGGCTCTAGCGTGTACCCCTTGTATTAGGACTTCAGTAAGTCTCAGTAACAACATTTTTTGGGATGGTTTGTTCTTGTTGACCTGATGACTAAAAGGGTAGCTAAACAAAAAAGTATCACCAACACTTCTTTAACTAAAAAAGGGTAACACAGAGAGAAAACAGAGCTACCTGTACCTCCAAGGTCACCAGAAGCCACCTATGGACAACGAGACACCATAGAGAAGGTATGAGTCTCCAAGCTAGAGAGGCTAGGTTTGGATTTTGGCTCCAATTCCCTTTTTAATGTCTGATCTAGGATGATATGCACAGCCTGGATCCCTAGTCTCCACGGGGGTAAAACGAAACAACACCTGTACCTGCTCGCAGGTGCGTAGTGGAGGGAAAATGGCATGCCGCATGTGGGTGTTCCTGGCATTTGGAAGGTGTTCAAGAAGGGTTTGTTTATTTTTACTCCTTTCAGGATGTCTTTAAGGTTCCTCTGCAAAGCTGTGTTCTGACTTCTGCTCCTCGGGCCCAGCTGCCTCCTCAGGTTCTTACTAAGGCCCCGCGCTGATGTCTCTGTGGCAGCGTGCATCTTGCCCTTCCCCACACAGCCACCTGCGCGGACCTTGGCAACCTCCAGTAAGCAGCCACATGCTGGGTCCTCCAGATAGACTCCCCGCTTTCTCCAACACTCATGTTCGATGGGGCTAAGATCCCCAAACCCAGCCCTGATTTGTCCTGGGGTGATGAAGACCCGGCTGGAATCTATAGCCAGGCATCTTCTACCTTATCTACCCTACCTTGTGCTGATCGCTTGATTTTCCTGCCTTTCTCCAGGACTGGGCACAGAGTAGGTGCTCAAGGAGTCTTCAGGATGACCTGTCATCTCTGAGAAAAGATGGAGCCTTGGGAAACCAGGTGGCTTGTTTGGGTTAAACACCAAAATGTGTGCCTTGTCTGTTACCTAGAAACAGGCCTCTGATGTGTGCTGAGTCAGCAGGAGTGAGCCGGCTAACGCAGCAGCTAGCAGGCAAATTGGCAAACGCAACTCACCACCAGACACAGGCCCACTCCCTCTTGCAGGCAAAAATGCAGCACAGGAGGGCTTTTCCTACCCGGACCTCAGAAACTAAGTTCCCTGAGATGTCATCTGCAGCATATAGTCCTGCAGCATATATCAGGCCTGACCTGACTGATGAAAGGGGAGGTGGGCTCTAACAGATCCCTCAGCACCGGGGTCATAACACTATCACACTGATTACCAGGAAGGTGAGGTTTTTGTGGAAAAAGCTTTCGTAGCCTGTGGGTAGTATACACTGGGTCATCAACTTCCTGCCTTGGAGTCCTCAACAGAGGATCGGTACAACCAGAAACATCACATAATGGAATAAAAAACCATATCCCAAACCAACCATGGATGGCCTTCAGTTCATATACATAAATTAACTGCACAATGTCTTACAACAAAGACCAGTGCATGGTGAAACATGAGCCCCTCTTGCTGCCTGGCCCTCCTACCACTTCCTAGACTTCTCACCAGCCTGATCTTTCTCTTGGGAGCACCATGGCATCATTAAGATTTCATATTCTGCCCCCGTTAAAATTCCAAGTTTCCAGCAAGTGCTAGCTCTGTAGTCTTGCACATGTTACTTAGTCTCTCTCTGTGCCTTGGATTTATTATCTGCAAAATTAGAATAAGATGAGTAATCATAACTTAAGGAGCAGCCTAGAGGTTCGAATGAGAACAATCTACTGAACTGTTTAGCTGAGCGATTGGCTCGTGACCGGCGACACTCAGTACCTGGATGCTGGTAGTTATCATAGTGACATAGCAGCGTCTGGTTTAAGGCCTCAAGTCAAGAATATCAGAACTCTTCGTGTTGGTAACCCCTAATTGGCTTAATATAATCATGTTTACAAATGCAACTTATAAACCCCTTCTTTCTTAGGAACTTCACTGCTTTTTCCATGTTCCACATCAAAAACACGAAGCCAGGCATGATATTGCACATCTGCAATTCCAGTACGTGGGAGGCTGAAACAGGAGGATCTCAGGTTCATGACCAGCCTCAGCAACGTAGCTAGGCCCTCAGCAACTTAGTGAGAGCCTGTTTCAAAATCAAAAATAAAATAGGGCTGGACGTATAGCTCAGAAGTAGAATGCCCTGGGTCCTATACACACAAAAACAATGAACACAGAAGGGCTAACAAAAGATATGCATGTCATTTCTCTGCCCGGAAAATATAGTTTTGGAACCAAAACACAGGAACTTCAAGCTCATGTGCTGTGTTACGAGGATAGTGAAAATGGTACCTTTGAAACAGGAGAAAAAACATCTGGGATACTGCGTCTCCTCATCATGTTGAATTGCCCCCACCTCCAAAAGCAGTTATGAAGATGCACAAGGAACGTTCCAGCAGGTCTTGTAAGCAAGCAGGCTGCTGATTCTCGTCAGGAACTCAAGCCCCCAGTGGCGAAGGCAGCAGCGTGCCGCCCCTGGTTCATTAAGTGCTTCCTGACCTGATTCTCCTCTGAAAGCCAGACTGACTGGCTGAATGAGCAAACCTAAGAATATCAACCCTGCACATCACGTCTGCTGAGATCAACAATGCTCCAGGAGCCGACCTCTGACCTGTCTGGGGATGAATGGCAACCAGGGTTGGAGAATTAGTTGACCTTGCTCCAGGCAAAGAGATACTCCCTGAGGACTCTCTGGATGGGAGGTGAATAATCAGCCGATCCCTATAGGTTCCTCTGTGTCTCCCTATGTCCCCTGCCTTCTGTGCTGCAGGTGCTTGTAGGGGCCGCGCCTGTGAAACACTCCAAATAGCACAGGTCTCCAGGACCAGGGACCAGCTTTTGTCTCCAACCCCAGGCAGCCAGTGCATTGTCTGGGTCACCTGAGTGCCCTGTGCACTGTGTTCTGTTTAGAAGCTGAGTGTCTGGCCTGCCATCTCCCAAGCTGGACTCCTCATGCTTAGAAGCTGAGCGTCTGGCCTGCCATCTCCCAAGCTTGACTCCTCATGCTCCTTAGATGTTTCACTATAAAGGGATCCCCTGGTCAAGTAAGTTGGAGTAAGTTAGCCTGTTCTCTCTCCCTCCCGGGGTTCATGATGACTATTAGTATCTACAAACACATGAGAAGAGTTTTTTTTTTTTTAATACTGTTTGGCCTTGTTTGATTCAGATGTTTCAAACTGACTTGATAACTAACATGCCCGCCAGCCATGCACTCATCTATCTAACCATTCATCTATCTATCCACCTACCCTCCCACACATCCATCCATCTATGAACCCACACACCTACTCTTTTTCTCCTCCATTAATTCACTCATTTATCTATCTACCCATTCTGCCATGCATAAATCTGTTTATCCACTCATCTAACCACATATCCAACCATCCATCCATCTATCCATCCTTCCATCCTTCCATCCACTTACCCACCCTTTCATTCATCCAACCACCCACCTATGCATTCACCCATCTATCCATGTATCCACTGACCCATCTATCCACTTATCCATCAACCCATGACTTTTCCATCCATCTAGGCTCCTATCCAACAATCCATCCATCCACCGATCCATTCATCTATCCACTCATCCACCCAACTACCCAACCAACCTTCTATCTATTGACTCATAGATATAAATAGATAGATATAGACTCATTCATAGATAGATATAGACTCATTCTTGCATCCATCCCCCCACCAACCCATTTATCTACTCATTCATCTACCTGTCCATCTGTCCATCTATCTATCTGACTCTCTGGCCAGTAAGAATGAAATATGTTGGGTCCTGTGATTGGCCATTTTATTTTCTCTTTGTTCCTTACCCCTACTTCCCCATCTTCCTTTTTACCATTATCACAGTTTCTACTACTTATCAAATGCTTCCTATGCACCAAAAGTGCACTAATCTCTTCACATCTGTTATCTCAGTTTATCGCCTCTGGTCCTATCAAGTAGATTTTGTTAAACTTATTACATTCCGTAAGAAAACTAAGGTGTGGAGAAGGGAAGAGACCTGGCCAAGGCCATAGCGCTAGCCCATAGCAGAGCTGTAGCCCAGACAGACAATAGACCTTCTCTTGCCAGCAACTGTGAGAAGCTTCTCTGGCTTGTGACGCCCATTAGCATGCCTTGAGAAAGGTTGGCCTGGCCCAGACGCAAGCTGAGTGGCTTCTTAATCTCTTTCCCCTCAATTTCTCACTGAGTCTCAAGAATGTTAATGGTGATTAGGAGCACTGGAGCAAGCAGAATCCTCCAACACCTGGAACAAGGCTAACTTCCAACCCCGCTGGCCCTTCCAGAAATGGGGGCTCAAGCAAGACACAGTGCAAGGCACCTGGGATTTTGCACATCCCACAGGATCAGAGAGAATGCTGGGGGGTGGGGTGACCAGCTAGGAAGACCTTCCTTTGACCTGATGCTGAGGGGTCAACAGCACCTGCTGGGCCAGATGACCCCTTCATGTTTTCCCATCTCAGTTCTTTCTCCAGGGATGACATAATAATTCTCCATTCTTATTTTTGATACTTGAACCAGCTGAGCAATTTTGCACTCATTCCTGGCAACTGCACACAACTCACACAAAAAAAATTTCTCATATCAATGCTGCAGGGAGCTGATCGACCCCGTGACACTCATCCCGTGACTCTGGAGGGACCTCTGAATTGCTATCAGATTTTGAAGTAAGTATGCAGCCCATATGTGCTGTACTATTTTGCTCAAGGATAGGCATGGATCAAGTCAGAATCCCTTAAGTCGGGCTTACATTGGCAGGTCAAATGGCTGTCTTGCTATGAAACCAGGTTGACGTGCTTGCCAGCCCTGTGACTTTGAGGATGTATATCTGCCACTCAGAGGGCTCTGCTCACAGCTCCGGAGGGGGCAGGTGTTTGAAGAAGAAAGAAGGTCAAAGGACTTGGGGAGGTGCCAAGACATTTCACACTCTACAACCAAGCCAGTCACCTCGAGGTCAAAAACCACATTTTTTTTTTTATATAGAACACCAGGGGTATTCTGCATCTGAACTACACCCCCAGCCCTATTTTATTTTACATTTTGAAACAGGGTTTATCTCTAAGTTGCTGGGGGCCTCACTAAGCTGCTGAGGCTAGCCATGAACCTGTGATCCTCCTGTCTCAGCCTCCCATGTACTGTGATTACACATGAGTGTTCTACCATGCCCAGCTCAAGGCCACATACTTTGCCCTCCCAGGCACCAAGGGAGGGTCACTGGAGCAGGTCACCTGCAGCACTTCTCTCTGCTGGCTTCTCCCAGCTTTAGACCAGGAATCGGAGACCACGGAGCCAGACGTATGATGGGAGCACACCCACAGTTCTGGTGGAGAACGGGAGGTGAAAAATACACTGGTGTTCTCAAAGACCGCAGGGCCCAGCCTCACAGAGGAGCCCCAGCCACCCAGTGCCCGGCCCAGCAGCTGAGCTCCTCGTTGGAACTGAGTCCGGAGCTGACTATTGCAAGATGGTTTCTCCACGATGTCATAGCCAGGCAGCTGGCAGCCACAGAGAGCCTCTGACAGGTGGGATTTTTAACTTCCCAGATTAGCAGTGTCCTTCTGGGACACTCTGGGGACATCAAAAGTGGAACCACCCAAGTGACCTCATTTCCTTTATGACTCTTACATTACAATCTATTTTTAATTTTTTTTTAACAAACCATAGATACTATTTGCTATTTGCCAGACGCCTTCTAACTTCTTTGAGTATTAACTCATTTAATCGTCAATAGAAACCCTATAAGGTAAGTTCTGGTACAGTCCTCCTACAACTGATAGGGAACCAGAAGCCCAGAGAGGTCGTATAACTTTCATGAGTCACACAGTTTGTGCTTGGTGAGTAGATCTCCAAAGGGGATTGATCTCTATAGGGTATTCACAATCCCCTGCAACCCAGCCCCTCCAAGAAATATGTTTTTTACTGAATGCATATATTTCTTTTTATCCCCAACTTACTAATAAAACACAAACTTGTCTATTATAAAAGCTAGGTAGCCTGTTGCCTATGAAGTCGGAGATTGGCGCTATATCCATTTTGAAATTAAGTTCTGGTTGTAACAATCCCTGGCTCTGTTGCCTCAGGCAAGTTACTTAACCTCTCTGATCCTCAATTAATTCTCTTATAAACTAAAGGCAACAATGCCCTCCACACAGGGTTGTTGTGGGGAGTGCCTCTACTTAATATAACAACAGAGCTCAAACACTTAAAACTCCCTGGGCTTGACTCCATTTTTAAATGTTTGAGCTCTGTTTCTACTGTTTTTATCTAAGCAGGACCATATCTGTTCACATACCAAAAGAGGGCTGGGCTTAGAAGTGATTACTCACAATATATTCACCTCCAACTACCCTCTTTCATGAATCCATAAATCCTATTTTGCCTTATGCCAGTTTGAGGTTCAACTCTTGCAATTAATAGATTCAAGACTAGTACGAAAAGACCATGAAAATAGAGCATACATATAAACACATGTGCACAAGAATAAGTCATGTTTTTACTTATTTCGCTAACAAGGGTGTGTGTGTGTGTGTGTGTGTGTGTGTGTGTGTGTGTGTGTTTCCTGGTGACTGAAACCAGGGGCATTATACCTCTGAGCTACTCTCCCAGTTCTATTTTATTTTTATTTTGAAACGGTGCTTTGCTAAATTGCTGAGGGCCTTGCTGTGATTTACTAAGGCTAATCTCAAACCTGTCATCCTCCTGTCTCAGCCTCTCAAGTGCTGGCATAACAGGTGTGCGCCACCACACCCAGCTATAGATGTTTTTTTGTAAAACTTGCTATGTACCAAACACAATTCTCAGCACCTTTTTTGTTTGTTTGTTTTAGCAGGTCTGGGGATAGAACTCAGGGGTGTTTGACCTCCGAGCTACACCCCCTGCCCTATTTTGTATTCTTTATTTTGAAACGGGGTCTCACTAAGTTATAGAGGGCCTCACTAAATAGCTGAGGCTGTCCACGAACTGCGATCCTCCGGTCTCGGCCTCCCGAATGCTAAGATTACAAGTTTGCGCCACCATGCCCAGCTTCTCAGCACCTTTAAGGCTTGTTTCTTTTGTTGTTGTTGTTGTTGAATAGTTTGTTGATTTGGGTGCTGGGGATTGAACTCAGGGCCTGGTGCATACTAGGCAAGTGCTCTATGCTAAACTTGAAATCTCCCTGCCTCCGTCTCCCAAGTGAAAGGAATTCTGAGGCCACAACCAGCTCACCTTAAAGATGTCTACTCATTCAATCTTTTACCAATTCCATAGGTCTCATAGTATCCCCCGTTCTCCAGATGAAGGTACAGGGGTTTGAGAACTGACATCACTCACAGATCCTGGAGCAGGAAGTCGGAATCCACACCTGCGTGGTTCTACATCAGTGTCCTTTCCTCCCCAAGCTGCGCATGACTGAGCATGCCGATGCACTTGCTAAGCCAGGGATCCTGGAAGTCTGCTAAGGCACTAACGCCAACACCCAGGTGCCCACATGCTAAACGTCACCTCTGCTGAAACTTCTTAAGTCTCTGGAAAAGCTTCGTGGGTAGCAAATGAGAATTCTAAAACAGCCTTCCTGAGAAACCCTGCTGCTCCAGGGCCAGGCCAAAGAGGCTGTACTGCCCCAAACGGATCCATACCCAGACACACAAGCCGTGTCTGAAGATCAAAAACCACAGTCCACACCTTCTTTTTTTAAATACTGCTTGGAAGCCTCGGGTGGTGTCGCATACCTGTGATCCCAGTATTTGGAAGGCTAAGATAGGTGGATCAAAGTTTCGAAGCCATCCTCGGCAATGTAATGTGGCTTTCAGCAACTTAGCCAGACTCTGTTTTCGAATAAAAAATAAAATAAGGCTGGGGGCCTAGCTTGGAGGTAGAACACCTCTGGGTTAAATCCCCAGGATAATGACGATGATGATGATGACGACGACGACGACGATGATGATGATGATGATGATGATGAGGAGGAGGAGGAGTGGTAGAGAGGGTGGTTTGCTCCTTCCAAAAATTCTTGTATATGGATTAGGTTACCAGCAATGCCCAATACATGCACGTACAGAAATGCCAGTCAAACACATTAACTTGTATAACTAATCTATGTTTATTATATTCAAAAAGAAGGGAGATGCCTTGGTCTGGTTAGGAGCTGATTTTTCTGCACACCCAGCCATCCCAGGTCTGAACTCAACACCTTAGCATCCCATAAAACATTTCTGTGTCTGTTTCCATCTCCCCCAACAATGTGGCACAGAGCTGGAGTGGAAATTCACAGACTCCAAGGTGGCCATTTGTTTTAGGATTACCATACGAACCTCCCTTCCTTTGAGACTCTCTGGTTGGCCTCAAAGACGAATGCTCCTTTTAGGACCAAAATAGAACAAAGGGACAAAAGGAACTTACAGTATTTAAAATCAGGATAGAGAAAAAAGGAGAAGGAGAAGAGGAGAAGGAGGAGGAGAAGGAGGAGGAGGAGGAGGAGGAGGAGGAGGAGGAGACATGGAGCTGGAGCGGCCTGCCTTGACTGCTCGACCTCCCGATGAGGCCCAGCTTCGACTGTGCTGGTCCCCATATGTCTCCGTACTCCCACCGGGACTCCACATTTGCAGGCACTATTTATCATGCTAGCTAGTGGTGTGTTCATCTGCCTTCCCCACAAAGCAGCCCTCGGTGTTATTTTTGTCATTACTGGGAGTCTTTTTCATGTCGCATCCTGCCAGAACTCTGCTCACCACACACCTGTTCTACGAAGAACACATGGAGAATGGGGGCTGGGCACAGTGGTGGAGGGAATGGGAAGGTAGCCCTTCCTGCCTGCTAGGAAAAGCAAAAGCAAGAAAAAAGAAGCTGACCAGAAGCCATGAGGTGCCTTTGTATTTTCAAGCTGTAGCCTGTGCCAGCCCTTTATTTAACAAATGCTGTCTATGTTTGTTCCAGAGTTTGTTTCGAACAGCAAATGTGGCTATCATTTATTTTTATAAATATGAATTCATTTAGTCCTCATAATGGCTGACAATCAATATCATCATTCCCACTTTAAACATAAGAAAATTCAAAGAAAAGTCAAGTAATTTGCCCAAGGATATGGATAGAGTAAGTGGTCTCCTTGAACCAAATCTGAATCCAGGGAGTCTTGTGTGCAAGTGTTGTACTGTGCTACATTCTAATTCCCATCAGCACCATCCCCACTATACCATCACCTGCATCCCCATCTGCCATTCCATTGATACTTCCATCATTATTATTTTTTATTTGGTGGTACTGGGGGTGGAACCCAGAGGCTTTCTACCTCCGGGCTATACTCCCAGATCTATTTTTTATATTTTATTTGGAAACAGGGTCTCACTAAGTTGCTGAGAGCCTCACTCAGTAGCTGAGGCTGGCTTTGAACCTGTGCGATCCTCCAGCCTCAGCCTCCCAAGCGCGGGGATTACAAGCGTGCGTCACCACGCCTGGCTGATACTGCCATTATTATCACTAGTCTTCACCTTCATCACGCAGTGTTCATAGTCTCCACCACCATCTTCTGCTCCACCATCTGCATCTCTGAAACTATAATCATCACCAGCACCTCCAGCATCTTCATCTCTGACACCAACACATCTATCACCACCATCACCGTCTCCTGTCACCACCATCTCTGCCACCACCGATTCCAAGACTGTAGACATCTTTGGAGCTCTTTCCATTGGTTGGGTACCCTGCTGGATGCTATAGTAACCATCTGAGGTCATACTCCTAACAATGCCATGCAGCCAACCTCGTAATCTTCCCTCTTCTACAAACCTGGAAATGAAGCTTCAAAGAAGATAATAAGCATGGTCACATAGCTAGTTAGAAGTCCACGAGATTCATAATGTGTCCGATATTGAAAGGTTGAAAGGCAATTCTGACCTGTGTGCATTCAACTCCTGAAATCCTTTGACCAGAGGCAGAAGGTAGAGGTGCTTCCTATAAGGTACTTAGGTACTTAACTAAGCTGTCTCCCTGGATTAGAAGCTGGCTCCTAAAATGTGCATAATCCACCTTCCAAGCTCGGGGAAAACTTTGTGAATGAGGACACTGCAACTGAACAAAGTCCATCCAGCCCTTACAAGTCCAAGTGGCCCCCAGGATTGTCTGGGATGAGCCTGCAGCTCGCTCCCAAGTGCCTGAAGCCGAAGTCGGCGCTGCCCGGCACCCTTCTCAAGGCCCTTCAGATCTGCCTCCAGAGCATGGCACTTCTTCTTCATGGTGGGACTTCAGGTTCAGGGTGACTAGCTGGCTTGTTTCCAGAAACTCTCACTCTGGTCCATCCTTCTTCAGCTTCCTCATCTCACCTGAGGGACCCCCTATAGTCCCCACCTCCTGCTTTCACTCCTATTTCCTCTAATCTATTCTCATCCAAAGTGTTCATTTTTAAAGGCTAAATATGTTATTTACCTCCTTTTTAAAGCCCCTGAGTGTTATGTTATTACTTCTTTCCTTTTTTTTTTGGGGGGGGGGATAAAATCCAATTTCCATATCTAAGCTTCCACCCTACCAGTTCTGACCCCTCTCCATCTCTCTCTGTTTCCCAAGATCACTGAGGGAGATAACAGCGGCCATCACACCTGTGCTTTGTAGAGATGCCTCTTCCATCAGGACCTTCATGCCTCTGCCCTCTTCCTCCTCCATCTCAGCTCTGATGTCCCTTATCCAATGAGAGCTTCCTTGGCCCCCTAATACAGCCCCTGCTCCCTCCTAGGGCCCCCTTCCCTTCCTTCAGAGCATCTGTAGCACCTTGTAATCCATATGCACGGGGCGATTGTTGGCCTTATTGACTGTCTCCCCACAAATGTGTAACCTCCCGGGGGGTGAAAGATGAAGTTGGCTTCCGCGTTCATGGACCCTTCATGATGAGCCCAGTTTCTGCAACAGAGCAGAGGCTAAATAAATGTCTCTAAATGAGTAGATTCATTATTTACCATCAACTTAAACTTAACGGCAAGGGTGAGTATTGAAGTGACTTGAATCCCATGGGCATCGCATCACGGGCTTTAAGCTATATGGCTGGATAAGTCTTTTATAAGCAGATCATGTGGTATCAGAAGCATTGGACAAATGGTGGAAAACATAACATACATTTCTCTTCCAGCAGTATCACAGAAACTCTCCCAAGCCTGTCTCTTGGAGAAGCGGAGAGTTGTCTTATATAATGTAGTAATTGCTGGCTTGAGTTAAAAGACATCATTATTTTGGAAAGTTACTCTTGTCTTTTTTTTTTCTGATACAAAAAGGGAAGGCACCATCCCTTGTATTAACACATCACCTTTTTGGCCTGTTACATGATTAGGGAGGAAATGTGATTGGATTGGATTGGAAATTGATATTTTCTTCACAAAGCCGAGAAGAAATATCCGAATAAAGGGATGTTTATTTGGGTGAATCACCAGCTTTGCAAAATTCCCAAGTGCTAATTGCATAATGGGACTTCACAAAAACGCCATAATATGGGATCGGCTGGCTTCTCTGTTTGGGGTTTGAAAAAGAGATTGTTTAATAACCCATCAAAGCTATATGTAAACCAAGTAAACAATGGAGCAGATGTTGAGGGCTGTCTTGTGCCTCATAGACATAATTAAAGACAATGAGACACTCACAGGTTCATGTAACAGAGGAAAAAGGCAAACACAAAAATGAGAGCACCGTGAACCTAACCTACGCTTCCGGACAGGTGCTTTCTTAGCCCCACAGCGCATACTATTTCCTGTGATGAAAAATTTGTCGTCGCCTTCTTTATTTGCTTATGTAAATATGTGCAACCTGTTCTCCAGTTTTGAAGGAAAATGGCATTGTCAAAAAGCAATCTTTTCCTTTGAATATTCTGTTTCGATGTTATTATAGATGACTAGCCCACTGGATGTTTCAAAAAAAGGCAAAACATTTTTAAATTTTTTTTTTATAGGCATGGATGCTAAAAAGAATCAGTTAGCCAAAACTCTGACTCTGACAATTATTTAAAGAATTTAAAACCGCAGGTTGGATGGGGGTGGGGTAGGCTTTATTCATTATTTTTCTTTCTTTTTTTTTACATTTCTTCATTTAGGGATTCTATTAACATGATGCGTTTATTCCCTAAAAGCCTTATATATCTTTTTTATTTTAAAATAAGAGTAGTCCCTAAAACTATCTTGTACAAAAATAATCCTGTTGGGTAGAATATTTAAAGGATCATTTTAATTTTCTAAACATGTGTTGTTCCCTTCCAACACCCACTCAGTCTTCTGCTAGCTTTCAGTCCTTGGTTCTATAGGGAAAGAAAAAATATATACAACCATACACAAAGTGAAACACATGATATAATTAAGAGAACACGAGCGTAATCCACAATAAAAACAAACAAACAAACAAAAAGACCTTTCTCTATAGATATCTCGAAAGAAGGATTGAGGAATTCAAATAAACCATACAATAATAGCATTTTCTTTCTTGCCAATTTGGAAAAAAAAACAATAAATCCTGAGGTTCGAGCCAGTTCATTCTATGGTTCACTCCCCAGAACATTCCCTAAATGCAAAATTCTATATCCAGAAAACGGATGTTCTCACTCATTTTCAGAGCAAAGCAGTGTTCTTTATTTTTTTTTTTTTTTGGGGGGGTGAGGCGGAGGGAATCATCCATCGAAACAACAGCAATTTTTTTTTAATTCCCATTGTCTCTAGAGCGCAGGCCTCTGGAGTCCAGTGGTGGTGGGGAAGGGAGAGGGCTCAGTCAAGTCCCTTCCCATTTGCCTGCCCTTTCTGATGATCTGGAGGGAAGGGGGACTCGAATGGAGCCGCATCTCTTTATGCTAATAAAACAGTGTCAGCCCATTTGCACAGACACCACCACCATAAAGCATAAACCCCAAACAGAAAACAAATAGGGCCATGATGTGTCAGGAAAGCCAGCCAGTCAACCCCAAAGCCCTAAGATGGATGGTTCCCCTCTTCATTCAATCTTTATAGAGGCCGTGAAGATGTCCCTAAGTAAAATCTGATTAATCCCTAGGTGCGTGTGCCCACAGACGCCCATACACACACGCCGCACGCGCACACGCTCCATCTCAGAGCTGGAGAAGGCACCAGAGCACTGAATTCTTTTGATTTATGGAGCAACCCGCATTGCGCTGAGCGCAGCAGCAGGGCCAGCCAGGACCCCACTCCCTGAAAGGCCTTTATGAACAGGACCGGGCCCTGCCAGCGAACAAAAGCTGCGGTGCGGTGTATAAATCATTAATACGCAGCCGGCCAGTGACTGCATCTCCTGTTAGTTGGAGTGCTTCTTGGCACGACGGGGAGTTGGGGGTTGGAATTGGCTGCCGAGAAGTATACTCCATCACTCGGCCGGCCGCGGATGTGATGCTCTGCACTGGCCTGTGCTTTCTCTCCTCTCTCCTCTCTCCTCCCTCCTCCCTCCTCCTCTCCAGGTCTGAGGGCCTCCTGGTCTATCCTAATTCATTCAGCAATAATCATAATGACTTGAAAATCAAACCCAGAAGAGCATCACTGCGGTAGAGATCTCCCACATTCCTGTTTCTGACAAGTGTCTCCTGAGAAATGTTAAGAGGACCATTCTGTTAAAAGTGGGGCTCAGAAGCCTCTTAAACTGACACCCACCAGAAGCCGGCACAGGGGTGAAAAGGGGTGCCACAGGCAAAGACCAAGAACACAGCACAGACTAGGAGCAACCCGGGTACCATTTCTCCCACCGCGGCCTCGGATTCTGCCTCTAGAAATGAGGGCATCCATTCCAACTCCCTGGATGCCTTTTGCACGGGATTAAATGTGGTGATCCGTGGAAAAGTGCTTGATGGTGTGCCTGCCACCTAGTACTCCATAAAAGCTATTGATTATTTCATTATTTTAATTATTTTATTATTGCCACCACCGTGTTGAGGGCAGCGGGATTCTCTGGGTCCCCCAATGGTCTCAGTGTCTCCTACGGTTTACACAGAGATTCTTTTTTTCTTTGTTTTGAATGGAACCAAAAAGAACCTAAAAAAAAAAAAAAAAAAAAAAAAAAAAAAGAACGAAAAAGGAGGAAGAAAAATATTTGAAAAAAAATAAGTGCTCCCGAGTGCTGAGTCTCTGCTTCAGGATAGAGACGCCCAGTGGATGAATTGGCCACTGCATCAGAGCAAAGCAATTTTTGCACACAACCCCTTAGTGTCTCCCTGCTCACCGCAAACCCTTGGGGTGTGATTGGGGAGGAAGGAAGGAAGGAAGGAAGGAAGGAAGGAAGGAAGGAAGGAAGGAAGGAAGGAAGGAGAAAGATAGAAAGAAAGAAAGAAAGAAAGAAAGAAAGAGGAAGAAAAGACAACTGGATGGAGTTCTACAGAGTATTTGGATGAGAATGCCTGTCAGGGAATGTAAGTAGAGACAGTAGCTAGACCAAAGCCAAGCCCTTTTCCAAGAACTGCTTTGGGGTTTCCAAAAATTCCAGAGGCAACCCAGGTGAAGTATGGGATAGAACCACGGGTCACAAGCCTCATTCTTTTGCTTTGGAATAAAGAGGATGAATGATCAGATGGCTGGAAACCTGCTCCCTTTCACAGGACAGGTGGCCGGGTGTGAAGAAGCACCTGTCACCTTTAGCAAGGCATCCTGAAGTGACATCTTTGCGGTGACATTGGTACCAAGCACCCAGCACCCCCATGCTGCAGAAGGGCTCCCCCGGACTTTCTCGGGTGACAGTCCATGTGTTATCAGGCACTTGCCACCTTAAAGCTTATGGGAATCAACTTCAACCTGTGCCCAAGACTCCTGCACCACAGAATAATGACATTCCGAATAGAAATAAACGAAGCCCCTGCAGTGTGATTCTGTCAGCTTTTGAAAGTAAATAACTTTGCTACTGACAAGAGCTGAGACCATTTTTATTTCCCCCTCCTCCTGCCACGCAGCATTAATTGAGCTGTGTCGTCGTATTACAATCCAACAGCGACACGGGGTCTGGCAGATCACAGGAGAAAGGGGGGCAGAGCAGGCAGGAGGGACCGAAAGACCCCACATTTCTTGGGATCGCATCCTTGGCAGACCATCGATGCATTTATCATACGGATTTGGTTGAAATGGAAAATGAAAGTTTATATCCGTGTTCCATGAGCGGATTTTACTTTTACCTTGACATATCCATTTATTTAACAAGCACCTATGGCCCGCTGACTACTTCTCAAGCCCAGAGCTACAGCTCACTCGCTCTCACTCAGAACTGTACAAAATGGCTCTTCTTATCCCTATTTTTGGAAGAAGCAATTCAGCCCCCCCAACTCAGGCGAAGTGCCTGGCTCAAATCAGTTGGATTTGTCCTTCAAAGATGGAGTTGAGATTAAACTCCAGGCTCAAGACTTCTCTGTTCTGCATGCAAGTCCAGAGATGCCTTATTTCTTTTGTGTGTGTGTGTGTGTGTGTGTGTGTGTGTGTGTGTGTGTGGTACTGGGGTTCCTGGAAGCCCTTCTACATCCGGGCTACACTCCCAGACCTACTTTTTATATTTTTATTTGGAAACAGGGTCTTTTAAGCCAGCGCAGCTGGCTTTGAACCTGAGCGATCCTCCTGTCTCCGCCTCCCACCTATTTTTTTAAAACCATGTTTTGGGGAAAGTTGGCACCCACAGTTCTAAGTAGATATAAGTTTATCATCTAAATTTTGAAAGCCACTAGAAGTGGACAGCTGGACACACAGTGTGCCAGTGTGTCTGTTCCTTCTGTTTTTAGAGACCACTACTGCTCCCTTCTCAGGAAACACCCAGGGAGGCAGGCATCTCTCGGCCTCCCACAAGAGCGGAACTGGACCCAGGCCTGCATCTGCATGGATAAAGAGAAAGCAGACCCAGGGAAAGAGAAGGGAAGACCCAGGGTACGGGCTGTTGGTTTTGATAACTGCAATTCACTTCTTAAAAGTGAATCCTGAGCAAACAGCAAATGCCAAAAAAAAAAAAAAGGAAAGAAAAGAAAAGGCTCGTCAAGACTAAACCTTTTGCACATCTGCTCCTCAGTCCTAGGAAACCGGAGGCCCTCAGCTCCTACGGCTGCCTCGACTTTGTTCCATAGCTCTAGATTAAACAACAACAAAGCCAATCTTGTCTCTGGTGCTGTGCTCCGGCTCCACTTCCTAACCTGGAATCTGTGTGTGTTGAAACACAGCACCAAGAACAGGATCGAAACACGGGGTGAGCATCACTCAGGTAGACCAAGGCTGTGTATCCCCAGCCCAGGCAGCTCCCCTCCACATGCTGGAAGTGTTTGAGAGAGGGCTGCGTCCTTCCCTGGGTAGGATACTCTGTGCCGCTGTCCTGGCAGAGAGGAGGAGAGGCGATACAAAGAAGTTAACCGCAGTCTTGCTCTTTGCAAACTGGGTCAGGGGGAGGCAGGAGCATTTTGCACGGAGCTCAGCAAGCAGGGGAGCAGGGGAGCAGGGAATGAACCTGTGAACAACTGAATGAATGAACGCTGATCTCCAGGTAATCTGGGGAAAAGGCATCGCAGCAGTAGCTTTTGTTCTCTTTGGAGTTTGGGGAAAGTCTACTTGTCGGTTCAAAACATTAGTGAATTTTAAAATATCACATACCTATCGACGGTGGTCATGAGCCAGGTGGCAGAAATTTGCGAGGAGGGGCTCGAACACCTGGAGGCTGAGAAAATGGGGCCCTCTTCGTGATTTTTGTCTCACCTCACCAGTCCCATAAGTACATCGGCTTAGTGGTTTGGATAAAGATGCCAAGAGGATCCTTGGTGATAGATTCGTTTTGATAGAAACCCTCACTCCACATTCTATTCCCAAATCTGGTTGCAAATGCCCTATGGGTCTCTCTGCAGCTCCGGAATGACTTTCTCTCACTCATTCAGAGAGAATCCACTTACCTTCATTTCCCCACGCCATTCTGTTCTTATAATTTTATGTAATTAGTTCATTAATTTGTCTCTAGACTGGGGATTGAACCCAGAGGCATTCTACCTCCAAGCTATACATCCCCCGCAGCCCTTCTTATTTTTCTATTTTTATAACGAGAACTCAATAAGTTGCTGAGGGTGTCGCTAAGTTGCTGCAGCTGTGATCCTCCTGTCTCAGCCTCCCAGGTACTAGGATTCCAGGCACCCACCACAGTCTTTGGCTTCCCCACCACTTCAATATGGCCCTAGATCCTGGAAGAAGGCCCATGGTCTGTTAACAGAGACCAAACCCCAGTTACAACCGAGTCCCACTCAATAATGGTGCTCCCCCTGCTAGAACCAAACCGGTGCCCTTGCTCACAGGGACTCCTAAAACACCATCCTTAGCTGCTCCCTGACCCGCCAGCTCCTCCGGAGACACACTCAGCCTGTGCCTACCATCCTCTGTCTCCCTGCACAGGGCTGCCTACCCTCTGAAAACATTTCCTCCATCCCTCCCCTCTACAGCATCTTCTTCCTTTCCTGAAACTCTAGCTTCCAGTGCCAGGGGCCATTCCTAACTCACAACACTTGGAAAGGATGTCTCCATAAACAAGTAGAGCATGAGTGAGTGAACAGGCCATTGTCAGTAGGCGAAGAGGGGTGCTAAGTGCTGCCCTGCTTCACTTAGAGGTTCCAGAACGTCCAAAGGGATTCATTCATTCACTCCTGGCTTTATTGAACAACTGCTGTATGCATCCGACTTCATTCCCTGCGCTGTGAGTGGAGAAAGAGGCAGTGTAAAACTCCCCGCCCAGTGATGCTTCCAGCGGCAGGTGAAACAAAATAAGACCAAAGGCTTAGGGAAGGTGAGAAATACCAGTCAACAGCTGGGCAAGGGAACGAGGTGCCAGGCGACGGGAAGGGGTCCCCTCGCTCTTTTTCAGCCACCAATCGATCAGACTTACAACGTGCTAGGAAGATCTGGAACAGGAGCACAATCCACACTCCCTAAAAATTTTTAGGACCTAAGATGGTCCAATCAGATAACCATTTTGCAAACCCATGCCCTGGATCTGAGGGTTTTTTGGAAAAGCCCCCTTCTTAGCAGTTCCCCCTGCTAATTTTTTTTTTTTAACTGCTCATTTCTCAGTTTCCCTTTGCACTCAGCACATGGATGGGCCAGGGCCAGGGGCTCTGGGAGCCACTGTGCCTAAGAGCTGACCCTGTATGACACAGATTCCTCTCAAGAGAGCCACATGGGACAAGCCATACCCTGCCCACAGCCAGGGGCCGAGCCTGAACCCTGCGAAGTTCTCTGGGGCAACACCGGAAATCAGAAATTTTATTGACCGATGCAACTTTCTTTGCTTTCCTTAATTGAATTAAACAGCACACTGGGACACCTCTCTCCGTCCAATAAAAAGGTCTCTGCAGACAAGACAACTGCACCCACGCTGCCTGTCAGCCCTGTCTCACCCCCACCCAGCCTCTTCAGGCACCAAAGCACCAACTGATTTTGTTTACAACACAGCAACCCCTCTCTCTCTCTCTCTCTCTCTCTCTCTCTCTCTCTCTCTCTCTCTCTCTCTTTTCCAGAACACTATCATTTGCCTGAAAAACAACACCATTTTTACTCGACCAATATAAATAAACAAACATTATGCTTCCTCTTGGGGCAGAGAGCGTGGTGAAATGCACCAGAAACCCCTACAAAAGACTGTCGACCCTCAGTCCATCAGCTACTGGACAGTTACTCAAGGGCCACTGCAAGGCAAGATATGGCCGCTGAGCAGTAAAGACACAGGGCCTCCTCCGCTCGGGCAGAGGCAGCAGCGGCCGATGGCTTGTTCCCACACAGAAACGGCCTCGGAATGGCAGGCACAGCACCCGGATGGTGCGGGGCTTGGGTCTGTGGACAGACAGAGGCCTGTGGCGTTCATAAACCAACGTTTTACAAAGTCTCTCAGACACAGAGGCAACCAGACTCACCCTGTGGGGCTGAGAGGGACATGCAGTGCCCTCCCCATTTCCCTGCCTTGGGGGAATCAGGGTGGGCAGGTGGGTGTATCTCACTGAGAATACAGCCCAACCATCCACACCTTCTCTCCTTAATTAGTAAAGATCAACTGAGTGTGTTAGCACAGGCCCGGAATCCCAGTGGCTTGGGAGGCTGAGACAGGAGTATGGCAGGTTTGAGGCTAGCCTCAGCAATGTAGTGAGGCCCTCTGCAATTTAGTTGGACCCTGTTTCAAAATTTAAAAAAAAAAGAAAAGAAAGAAGGGCTGGGGGTGTTTTGTTCCTGAATTCACTTCAATCCCCAGTACCAGAAAAAAAAGGAAAAAAAAAAAAAAAAATATATATATATATATATATATATATATATATATATATACTCACAGGAACAAGGGAGATTGGTTAATTAACCAATTTATGACATGTATCTCTCTAGAAAGAAACAGAGACACATTTTCCATCATATAGCCACCTAGGCCCGAAAATGTGCTCCTTCTAGTCCTTAGAATTCCTCTAAGCAATTCAGACGTGGAGATAATCTATCCTAATTCTTTTCTGCATTATTGACACTGTTAACCACCCCCAAGTCCACAGCACCATCTAATAAATCAACATGGAATTAAGCCAAGAAGAAAGAAGGTGACACAGAGCCATTGGACCCCGTAAATCATCAGGCCGGGGAGCTCAAGGAAGCAAGAGCCAAGAAAACAAAACTTTTCTCCACCGTCCTAACTGTTATGCTGCCCAGCGCTTCCCAAATTCATAACCGAGGCTGGGGCACAGAGCTGCCTCCCCACCCCCGCTGGTCTCAGCAAGAGCCCAAGTTTCCTGGGTGAGCCTGCACCCAGAGCCACTTTCTAATTAAAGACAGAAAGGGCTGATACGCAGGCTTCAGTTCAATTGCTTCCGATCTGAGGATGTCCATGGTGAGCAATGGCTTCATTTACCAGGAATTACCCTTTGTACAAACCACTTCACTATTTAAAACAAACCCCGTGGATCATCATTAAGTGGGAAAAATTACCAATCTTCAGATATTGACAGTGGCTGGGACCACTTTAGAGGCCCCTCTTTCCCCTCCTCTTTAACTTGGATCTTTTTAAAGTATTCGACTTGTTGTTAAATTTAGGCTGATTAAGAGGTTCTACGTGAATAGGACTTGACAGAGGAGAAGCTGCTTAGAATGGAACAGGGAGATGCGGATGGTGGCTTAGAAACCGGGGGGGACTAAGTTGATATGTTACCGATCCCTTTTAGGGAATTGTGAGACAGCGCAAAATGCAGTTCCAGAAGAGATGTGTTCTGCAGTTGGCACCAGGAAACAAACCTCATTCCGTGTCCTGGCTGGGGCCCCTCCACAACCCACTGTTAGGTAGATCCTCTGTGGTTTGGCCCATGAAACACAGTTCGAGATTTACATATGTGCATAAATGTGTGTTTCTTTTTTATTATTATTCCCCATAAAGAAAACAAACTAGATTCTCTTTTGATCTTGCTGGTAATAAACCTCCAGATCTGGAATTTGCATTCAAAATGTTCACTCAAAGCAAGACTGTTTCTGTGAGTGCCTGTTTTGGAACTCTGGAGGAAACTCTGTACCGGGGCTGTGTGATTTGAAAGTCGAGTAATAGGAAGAAGATTCAGGAGCAGAGAAGACAGGGGATGGAGCCACAGCCGGGCACCCATCATGGAGGGTAGAGCAGGCACAGGACACAGGATTTCCCTGGACACAGGATTGAGGCCAGCTGCTCCAAGGACCACTAGTCCAAGAAGCACTTGTCTTCCATCTGAAAGTGGCCTGCAACCACACATACGTGCTAGGTACCAAAGAGTGCTTGCATGTCATGTGTGCACACACATGACTGTGGTCCTACGCAGGTAATGACCTCATTTGGTCCAGTATCTAGATGCCTACAGGACACTTGCACAGCATCTCATCTTGGTGATCCCAACTACAGCAACATCTTAGATATGAAAAAAGAGAAGTGAAAAGGAAAAATGAGAGGAAGAAGGAAAAAAAGGACACCGTAATTGCAAGAAAAACCCTATCTAAAAGAAAGTTACAGAGAAATATAAATAACTACAACGCAGGTAAGACCAGCAATATAAACACCAAAGCTGCCCATTCTCTCGGCCTGAATAAAGCATTTACTTGTGGCAAAAGGGTCATGTCCTTTTCCCTTCGTCATTCGGGGTGGACTTGCGTGCTGAGGCGACCCGATTGATTTTTGTTTTTATGAGTTGTCTTAAGGACAGATCTGGGAGAATTGAGGAAAAAGGTTGGATGTTAGCACTGAGGCAACAGAATCATATGAGGAGGTCATTTATCCCAGATACCAGATAAAAAATAAGCCCCACAGGAGACTTCATTCCAGGAAAACGCATTTCAGTGAAGATTTGGCGGCCCTGGATGAGCATTTCTGTGTTTATAAAATGGGATGCTTAACGCTCCAAAATATGACAGTTGTGTGTTAATTATTTTCTTCTGTGGTGATTTTAATGACACAGACTTGTAGGATAGACCTATTTCTAAATGACAGAAAATAAAAGGTTCCCAGCGACTGTGTAGACCTTTCATAAATACTGCCAAATATGTCCATTTGACCAACCTACTTGGAGAGTACAGATTAGCTCTCTGTCTGGTAAAATTCAAGATCCAGAAGCTGTGGACTGGGAGCAGATATCAAGCGAAGTGGTGGCATATGGCTAGAAGATGGAGAATCTGGACCAGAAAGTAGTTGGTGGAAGCGAAGTCTTTCCCACCGCTAACCAGCCGGTTATCTGGACTGCGAAATAAAAGCAGAAACCTGAGATCTGGATACAAAGGATCATGACAGTGACTGGCCAGCCGAGATGACCCTAAGGTATATCCTTCCAGCCTTCAGGACAGGAGAGAATGAAATCTGGAAAACTTGATTCTAAACAAGACAAGCAAAAATAAATGTCTGCCTTCCTTACATTTTCAGGTATTTAGTGAAACTCAGAGGACCCCCTCCCCCACTCAGACATTATGTCACAGCCTCACATTACGACCCTGTTCGCCAAAAGCATGGCGAGTCTTTTCAGAGGGGGCGCATTCCACAGCACATCTCAAAACCCACCTCTCTTCCCTGTATCCTCATAGGGAACTGCGATGTTGACTCACTTACTCCTAAATATTTGTTATGGCTGCCATTGCTTCCTGTGAGCTGCGTCGCCCCCCCCCCTTCAGAGCGGGGTGTTTTCCCTGGGGGCAGAGACTGCCTACAAGATGCTCCGGAGGCCTATGGTTATCCTACAGACTCGCCCTTTATCCTGGCAAGAATAACCTCTCACTCAAAGTCACCGCCTTCTTCCCTGAGTTGTACTTAAACCAGCAAACCAGTTTAACCCTCTAGAAGATAGAGGGACACAGATAAATTTTACACACACACACACACACACACACACACACACACACACACAAAAGAAACTATGAGGATACTGCGTACCTAACACATTCTACTTGTTAGGTAATGCTGCCCCAATTGATTAACAAGTAACAAGAAGGAAATACACGCAAGAGGCAAAGGATCAACTCCTATTAATAATTTGATTCAATCCAACTGAGGCTTTTAGCATCTGTAGAAAGGCTCATTAGGATCCTCTTCTGGTGGTAACGGATGCGAAGCTCACACATGCACATGCGTGCACACACACACACACACACACACACATCCACAGTAAAGAAGTGGTAGAAGCCAATGAATCCTATAGTACGTCTTTAATATACTCTTGAGAAATGTTTTCTGACGTGATTTAATAAATGAAAAAATGGTATAAATACAATATGTAAAAGGCTAAAGCAATTTGTTCCCAAGGGGGAAAAAAAAATTAAGGCTCTTTCTGAAGAAAGACTTGCAACAGCAAATACGCCTAAGAAATATTTTCTGGAGGCGACCAACTTGGTCATCAATTGCCCAAATGTTCAAAGCAGAGCCCTGACGTTTCCTGAAAACACATATTCCAGGAGCACAGATTGAAACGGGGGTCTTTGGGGGAAAGAGGCCTCCCCGAACTCTTGCAAAGGAAGTTCCCTTTACACACAAACACACGCATGTTAACGAATGGAACCTTAAAGTGAGTCAAGGAAAAAAACCAGACAGAATGCTCACCGTCACCGGGAACTTCCTAGAACTGGATTGGGACCTGGGGCAGGGAAAAGGATGGTCATTTGTGTGACAAAACCCTTGTGACCCCGCGAATACACACCCACGGCCCTGCCAGTGCAATGGCCGGACTGGCCTGTTACCCACAGGGTACTCCTGAGCTATTTGCCACGCCAGGACCAACTAGTAGGGGCCCTTCTAGTAGGAAGGAAGCATTCAGAGAGGGTCCCAGGGAAGGAGCCAGAGCAAGCCAACAAGGCGTCTAAAGACCCTGAAATGCAGAGGACTGAGAAATAAAAGGCAGGCAGAATCCCTCAGCAAGCCAGAGAAGGGGTCCCCCCGGGGGTCCAAGACAGATAAACCAAACAACGCACCTCGCTAACAAAGACAGGACCCCAGACCACTCTCACCTTCAGCACAGAAGAGCCAGAGAGTTCGCAGGCCGATTCTGGGGCTTCCACGCCCAGAAAAGCAAATGCTCTGATCTCAGGCGCACTGAATATACAACGCAAACTTAAGAAAACCAAAAAGACTACACACACACAGCACACACGCACAACACACACGCGCCCCTCTTTATCCAGCTGTCTCCGAAATCAGCTGAATTAACACGCCGGGCTCCTAAAATACCTCCACAAAGATCCAAACTCCCCATCAAAGGTCTCTGCCTCAGATGGCCTACTGGACGGTCTGGGTGAGAAAGATGCTAGTGTCTTTTTTTTTTTTTAAGCTTTTTTTTTTTTTTTTCATTTCAACTCCCAGTCCCCAGGCTCAGAATCCAGCGTTCAAAGTATTCACACAGGTGCACAACACACACACACACACACACACACACACACACACACACACACACATCCAGGGGCCGGGCTCCCCAGAGAACCAGAGGCTCCCTCCCGGGCACCCCTCCATCCATGCAGACGCTCGAGCCCCCTCCTCGCACCCCGAAAGGCGCCCGCGCAGCCCACCGAGGCGGCTGGGGTCCTGCCAGCCGAGCCGAGCCGGGAAGCAGCCGCCCGCCGAGCACACGCGCGCTTACCTGCTGTAAGTACATAAAAGTCAAGGCACAGGAGAGCTGGGGACACATGCCCACGCTGGGGAGCGCCACGCAGGTGGCCCCCGTCAGAGGGTGCTGCATAGCTCGTCTCGGGCGCGCCGAGCACCGGTGGGGCGGCTCGCTGGCAATCCGCTCGCGGCTGCCCGGGCGCTACAGGCTCGCCTATTCTTCCCAATTCTGCTGATTGTGGAAGTCCAGCACTGGCGGCTGCTCCCTCTCTCTCTCCCTCTTTCTTTTCTCTCTCTCCCTCTCTCTCCTCTCTCCTCCCCACCGCGGCGCCCGCCAGCCAGTCCCTCCTCCCCGCTGCCCTCCTCGGCTCAGCCCCGGCTCTGCCCGAGCCCCGCGTGCATCTGCCTCCAACTCAGCACACTTGGGAGGGCTGGAAACTACTTGTGTCCCTTCGCAGCCAGCCGGCCAGCCAGCGCGGTCGGTCGGGGCTGCTCCCGGGCCGGCGGGGCGAGGTCCCTTAAAGTGGAAGGTGCCCCCCACTCCCCCGCGCCCTCGCCAAGGGGGCCAGACCCAGCCAGACAACTTCTATGGGAGGTAGAAGGGGTGAGATGCTCCGGTGGACAGCTGCCTTAGAAGGGGTTAAGGAGAGAGAGAGAGAGAGAGAGAGAGAGAGAGAGAGAGAGAGAGAGAGAGGAGGAAGGAGGGGAGGGGGAGGGGAGAGATTTTTGACTCACACACCGAGGCTCTCCGATGGTGCTGATGTTTCCCGTCTTCTCATTTGTCTACTGGGTCCAAAGGCAGGATTGAGGGCTTTTTTTTTATCCCCTTTCTTTTTTTTTTTTTTTTTTTTTCTTAGCTGCCTTTCCCCCTCCTCTCTCCCTTCTTTTTTCTCTTTTTTTTTAGAACTCACCAAAATTCAAATTGTGTCTGATAAAAGTCCCCGCGGGAAGGGCAAGCGAGAGCGAGGAATGCCCCGCGGCATCACCAGCATCCGGGCTAGCTGGACCATTAAGGCCACTGTCCAGCTGGGATCCCGGCTGGAAGATTTCGGTGGCGGATTGTTTGCCGGACTGAGTCGTCAGCAAATACACACTGGGAAGGGATTCCCCTTTGTACGGAGCTGGAGAGCTGAGCAGAGGGGCTGAAGTAGCCCTTGGGGTGCAGGTCCCCGCGCCCCTGCAGGCCGGGCTGCCCAGGCCCCTCGGGACTCAGCTTTTGCTCTGGCCTGGCTTCTCCAGGGCTGCAGACCTGAGCCTAGCAGCTCCCCAGGAGAAGCCACCAGGGCTGCCGTGGAGAGCCAGGCAGCCGGGACTTAAACACCAGCTCCTGGGAATGCAAGGGGGCTTCTCCTAGCCCAGAACCCCAACTTCTCCAATTATAAATGCACAGGGCGAGGGAGGCTGTGTCTGATAAGAGATTACTCTTTCCGCGGCAGCAAGCAAATTACAATGGTTTATTTAATTTTTTTCCCCTTGCCTGGTCAGCCCTCCTTGGCCAAATTAACATTCTGCTCTTGCAGGCGGGTCTCCCCCTCCCCTTTATTTTATGAAGTAATAATTATTCATTAGTAGATTTCCTTAGTCCTTATGCAATAAAGCACAATGTGATCTGCAAATCAAAAGAAAATATTAAGACTCTTAACTCGTCTTTGGGCCCCATGGGGAGTGGGAGAATTCTTGGCAACAGTAAAATCATGATCAGGAATAGTAGCCATATTTTTTTTATAGAGATTGTGACCCAGTGATTGGATTTTCTATTTTATTTCAGAGCAAGAGGTCAGCTGTCCGAACAGAATCTTTCTTTTTTATTTTCTTTTGGTGGTAGGGCTCACTGAAAGAAAGAGAGAAAAAAAAAAAAACACCTTGCTGAAGGGGTTTGTCTCTGGCTGGCAGTGGCAGGACAGACTGACCCCTGAGAGGGGAGAGGGTTCTCTCAGGAAAGGACATTTCAGATGGGACCCTGGGACTGGCCACCAGGGGCATCCCAGGGATGGGTCCCTGGGGTTCACTCAGACCATTCTCAGCAGAAGGAGACTTTCTGAACTGAACCATCGGCTTGCAAGACACAATTCACTTGGCAGGCTAATCAAAATGCTTTCTGAAGAAAAGGAAATTAATTACCCCACAGCTCTATTTGGTGGTTGTTCTGTTTTGAAAGGCCATCAATAGCCAAAGAGTCCTTACTACGCCGGGTACCAGGTCTGCACCCAGAGTTCCTACTTTTCCCCTTGCAAAACCAATCCCCAACTACCTGGGGGGGGGGGATCACACATTCCATCAATTCAGTGGGGACACTTAGCATGTTTAAACACCCCAAGCAGAAGTTGATAAGGGAACCTAAGGGATATTTTATCCTGTTGTTTTTTTTTGGGGGGGGGGTGTTGACAGAGGTTCATTTGAAAAATCCCTGTCTGTTGCCTCAGAAATCCCATTCATTGGACAAGCTCTGGTTTACAAACCCAGGTATCATCTCCCACCTTTCCCTCCCCCCTTTCTTTTCTTACTTTCTGCCTGGCTTTTGTTTGTTTATTCTTCTACTGCAATTCAAAAAACCAAAGAGAGAGCCACTGTACGGATCCCAGGGAAAGAAAGACCACAGATCCTGTTTTTTCAATCCTTGTGTTTCTTTGCTCAGTCTTTTTGCCCCAAAGCAATTTGCCAGACCGAAGGGGTTCACCAACTCCTTTATTTTATTTATTTTTTTTCTCGCTGACATTGGAAAAGCCCGAAGTACTCCAAGAAGAGGACATGCCAGAATATTCTCTTTAGCTCATTTTCATAAGAAACGTGATAAATAATACATGGCACTTTAATAAGACCTTATCTGAGTGGCTTAATGAAAAACAAATACATTATGTAAGGAGCCAATAACGGTGCTCAGCTGCCCTGAACCAACACGGGGTTTCCTGCTCCGTTTCTTCCCAAAGTTGAAAACCTTCAGAACTGATTGGTTTCCCCCAGACCTATCTTGCAAACAATGCCTCAGCCTTTCCCCTTGAAGGGAGGCACACTGGACATCTGTAAAGTATAGCAATGACATGCAGACCTGCTTTGTCTATGTCAAGTTTATCCACAGCCAGGCCCCGTTCCCTGGACAACCAAGCCCACGTTTCCCCTTGCAGGTGCAGGCAAACACCATCCCGGACGCACAAGTTCTATGAGCCAGGAAAAGGGGCGCTCGGGGGCGACTTTCCCCCCAGGACGAAATCCGTGCAGCCTCATCAGGAGCAGAATATCCAACGCCCTCAAATCAAATGGCAGCATTCTGTGACTGTCAGTGCTCTCTGGATGACAAAACTGCGCCAGCCTTTTAAGTAGCATCTTGGGATACTGCATTTGAATACCATCTCAACAGAGCACCAAGGAGCCACGTCAATGACACTAGCTCAGACACGATTCTTCTACATCAATTAATGGGAGAAGTGGGCAAAGAAAATGCTCTCTTGTCTCTCTACAAAGAGTCCCTGAGCACTCAATTCCTATTGGGGGTATACATTGCAAATGCATTCAAGGGTTTCTCTGCTGGCCTTTCAGCTGCAGGGACCCTTAATTGAATGGTTATACAAACCCTCAAGGAAGCCAGAGAAACGAGTAAAGGGCGCAGAGAAACGAGTAAAGAATAGGGTCCTCTTCCAATGAAACTTCATTTGAAGGCAACTGTCTCAATTTAGCTTGACCCTCACCATAGTATTTGTAACTGTTTTCTTTCCCCAAATTTGCCATTGATTTGTGAGAAGAAAGGAAAGAGTTCTCTTCAGTTTCCCTTTCACGATTTCTTGCTATCACTTCTAAGGCTTTCAAAATCACAGACATGGCACCAGAGGATATTTTCCTATGTGATTTGCCATGCCTCGGAGCAAGAAAGGCTCTAGTTAGACAAAAAGGAGGACTTTGGGGTCCTACGTGTGAGTACGCAGGTGTTAGCTCAGTAGCAAAGCTGAGATATGGCTTGGAAGTCTTATCCTGGGCTTGCACGCTTTAATAATGGGCAACTGTTGCGTCTCGATCTTTGGTAAAATGGGAGAGAAAAGTGTCTTTAGAAAACTTTATTTATTATCTCTCTCCCAGGAGCTTTGATTGACTGACTTGTTCAAACACTTGAGCACTATTTAGCTAGCGTTCATCTCATTCCAGTCTCGTGTCCTCATCTCGGGCTGAATCAGTGTGTGTGTGTTGGGGCGGGGGGCAAAGATCCCTGACATCATGGAGTTTACATTCTAGTGGCGGGAGGAGGCAAAAAAATAAGCAGCAAAGAGAATAGATAAGTGAACACAGCCTACGAGAAGGAGGTAGACCAGTGGAGTAACGTAAAAGGTGGGTCAGGATCAGGGGCTGCAGGGAGCTGGGTGGGCAGGAGGCAGTACACACTGTCTGAGCATGCACTTGACGCAATCCACTTCCAGAAAGCCTTGTTCATTCTTATCCCCCTTCCACTCTGATCACCAAGCCTCAGAGTTGTCTACTATATGAATTCCGGAGCTTTCTGGGGTCAATCAAGTCAATAGCAATAGGAAGTTGGGCTCGTCTAATGCTGAGGAGCCAGAAAGAGTCTCACCTCCAGCTTTGATCACTGGACACACAGAGTTTGTGACAGTATTTGACCTAGAGCGGACACTCAGAAAATGCCGCATTGCTGGATGGGCGGATGGATGGATGCGGCAGGAATTTGGACTAACTGCCTTCTTGCTGTCTCTTCCTGCTTAAGGAATATACAAGGATTCTGAGATTTGATTTTTACCCCTGTCTATACTAAGCTGGACCTAGAGTAAAGTTTCAGTCCCAGATGGTCCCTCTGAGCTGTTTTGCAAAGCTCCGGCCTATAGGTGCACCTCTTTAGGTAAAAGCATGCTCACTCCACAGGAGAACTAGGCATCACTCAAATGAGCACAGGTTCCTGTCTCAGATTAACAGGCTACAACTCAGGTCAAACACACTCCAACCATCCGGTGACTGTGGCTTTGCATGTCATCACAGAATGGAGGCTGGTGATTAGAATCTGCTTCTTTGCAGAGGACCCGCAGACTCCTCCAGCCTGGGTGTGGATTGACGGTGAGCACGGGACTAAAACTAAGCCAGGCTTGCAAGAACAGGAACACAAGTACAGGCTCTTTCTCGCTGCAGCTAGCCTAAAAGACTGACATGGATTAACAAGTTATAAACAAACTAAAAAACTAAATAAAATGCCCATCAGTAATGCCTAGGATTGATGCCACTGTAAGCAAAATGCATCATCTCAAATGCAGGTGGTGTGAGTCAATATTGGTATGGTCCCAGAGATGACATTTTGGCACTCAAAGACCAAAACTTGAAATGTGCACATCTTTCAAGGAAACTATTCCGATTCTAGATATCTGTACTGCTGGAGTATTTGAGATGTACACAAAGACAGAGGTACCTGGATTTCCATTCCAGCATTGCTTGTTAATGCAAATAATCAAAAGAGAGGAAGAATAGTGGCAAAATAACCCACATGTATCCAACGAACCCATTGAAAACAATTAGGGGTATCTATGTAATAACCTACCCTGCAAAATCTCCAAGCAAGAGCTCTAAAAAGTTTCTGAGTATATATAATAGAATTTTATCAAGGAAAACTAGAACAAACCAAGCAATGACAAAACCCACAATCTCTTTCCCTGTGTGTGTGTGTGTGTGTGTGTGTGTGTGTGTGTGTGTGTGTGGTACTGGGGATTGAACTCGTGAGTACTCTACCTCTGAACTCCGAACTCCACCATCAGCTCTACTTTTTATTCTTCATTTTGAAACAGGGTCCCACTGCGTTGCAGAGGGCCTCGCTAAGTAGCTGAGGCTCTCTGTGAACCGTGATCCTCCTGTCTCAGCCTCCCAAGTACTGGGATGACAAGCGTGCACCACCATGCCTGGCCAGTTCATAACTTATTAGGGACAATATTTTCCATGTATCTGTTCAGATTTGAGGATAAAGGTATCAGATCCTTGTCCTCCCAGCCCTCCCTTGGGGTCCAGAAAGGACTCTGGAGTAAGGGGCACAACTGGTTTGCACACCCAGGTGTATCTGACTCTCAGTCACTCCTGGGTGGGGGAGTTTGCCTTGGCACTAGCTTAGCATATAAACCAAGATGGTGTAGAAAATGAGTTCCTCTTCTTAGTTCTTGCCAGGAGGCCCACCGGGTTTGCCCTCACCCACCCACTATCTCATGGGCTGCTGACTGTAGGGTTTATAAAGGGCAAGCAAAGAGAACCTTGACATTGGAGCCTAGAGCAAGCACCCCCGCTGAGAACCTGCTGCGTAGCAGGCACAGGACAAGGCCACTTACCTCTTACACACCACTTACACACCTGCACTGGTTACATTATTTTAGTGTGATCGGGGACCAGGGACACAGGTTCAGAGGGAAGGGACACACAGCTGTCCCCAGGGTATTCTTAAGGAACAGACTTGACCCACGCCAGCCAACCAACAAAGTCATGAGTCCCTGTGCTGTTGCGGTTCCAGCCGGTGCCCGAAGCAAAGTCCAAAGAGTCCAGGCACTTTGGAAAGGGCCACGTGGCCTGAATTCATGGCCAGGGGCAAGAAAGGGAGCTCATTCCTGCAAAATTGGTTGTATGTTCGTGATTAAGCTGTGCCAAGCCTAAAGAAAGACACAGACTGGGTTTAAATCCAACATCTGGTACTTGTAAGATATGTGAAGAGGGATGTGTGCGCTAACCACGCTACACCTCAGTTTCTTCTGTAAGAGGGGCTCATAGTAGCTCCCCTGCACAGAGGCAATGATTCTCAGACTTCCCAGCCCCTAGCCTCTGATTCATGAACGATTACAATAAAACTTTAAAAACAGGGAAGGGATTGCATTAAATTAACAAGTTTTACATTAGTGGCCAAGATAGTAGGCGCGCGCGCGCACACACACACACACACACACACACACCCATCACTCACACCCATACCATCTGCTCTCATCAGCATTTCAGAAAGGAAAGGGCATCTTACACAAAAAAGTGAAAAAAAAAAAAGGAAGAAGAAGAAAGATAATATCCCCAAATAAAGGACAGCCTTTCAAATTGATTAAATATAGGACTATTAAAATTTTCACTAAATTGCTCTAAATTTTCTCATTTAGCCACAGTCTGTTGGAAATGGAGTCAGATGGGTCGATGTAGCAGCATTTGAGAACTGGCCAGGATAATGAATGCACAGTGTTTCTTAGCATGGGGACTGGAACCCCAAAACTCCAGACCCCACGGTGAGAGCTTGAGTCTTCCTGAGTGCAACTCACAGGTACCCTCGTGGGCCTGAACAGCACCCTCCTTACCCCACAGCCTCACTGCTGCAAAACAAACCATTCACCCCTCTCATTGCTGAATTCTTTGACCAATAGAGTGTGCCGGGCTGTCCCATAGGAGGGCCTTAGCAAAGGCCCAATGCATGGCATGTGTTGGGTCCCCAGAGCCTATCCACTCTCTTCAGTGATGCAGCCTGGCTCACCACTGAATGTGGAGTTATTATGGGTGTCAGAGCTCTTTCTGGCTCAGGTGAGGGTATGTAGTAATTAGACAGTGGGGAGTCTGTCTTCTGGAACCTCATTTCCTGGCTCCGGCTCCGTCTTCTACAACTGCTAGTAAACATGTGTTGATGTATAAGCTCTTAAAACCTCAGCTTCATTCCCTCTAATGGGTAAGAGTCATAATTTTCCTTAACTAATTAAGTTGTTAAAAGCTGTCATAAGGTCATAGATATAAGTCCCGAGATTGGAACCTGCCATCTAGCAACCATTTAATACTTAAGTAACAGCTGTTATTCCGAGTCATTTTTATTTCTGACCCCTGTCCCGTTCGTGAAAGAGAAATTCCTTCTTTTCTGCCCAAAACAAAACAAAAACAAAAATCAAACACACACGACCAGCAAATCAATACATTTATGAAACCACTAAGTCCCAATATAATAATGTCTTTGAAAAGGATCTTAGATGACACAGCATTATACAAAAATACATAGACATCGCCTTTCCATCCTGGTCTTCTGGTCACGCAGTTCCTTTCAGTTTTCTAAAGAATCAACTCAATACAAATGTACATATTAGTCCCCATCGACTAAATTCTTCCCTTCCTCAGCTCACAAAATGTCAGAATGTTTACTATTCTTTTGGAGACTGACTAGGGTAACACACATTAGATGATTAATTCTGATTAGATGGAAATCGATGTTGGTGATGTTAGTTATTTTTTCCCCAATCTTCACAATACCCTGTAGGACAGGTTTTATTCATTTGTTTATTTATTTTTTTTGTATGGTTCTAACACCCATAAGAAGAAACTAAGGTTGCAAGGAATATACACTTAGGCTGCGGATCCGGGGTGTTTTCACTCAGGTCTGTTGAACAGCAGTGGGGAGGGGTATTTTTCCCCTCCTCACGCTCTGTCAGCAACAGTGGAGGGAATGTTTTCAAAATTACCACCATCACCACCATCATCATCATCACCACCATCATCACCATCATCATCATCACCACCATCATCACCATCACCACCATCATCACCATCACCACCATCATCACCGTCACCACCATCATCGCCTTAGTCATCATGGCTTACAATACCTAAACCTAGCAGGCAGTTCCCTGAAGCAATACTTTTTGGCAATTCATCAGCAAGCTTTCCTCTTCCAGGAATCCATCGCCAACCCCTGGCCACTTTATTTTATACTACATGAATGTCCTACCTTGCTGGTCCCTACGTGCTTGTAGGAAGAGGAAGTACTACTCTATTCACAGTCTACCCTAAGCTTTCCAAAAGAAAAACCCAAATACTCCAGTGTTGTTTTTTTTTTTTCTATCATCACCCTTGATAAGAGGGACCAGTGATAGACAGTTCTATCAGATCAGTCAACTGACAGCTGTTAAGAGAGAGCCAAGGCAGGTCCCCAAATTAAAAAGCATTGAACCCAAGCAAATCACATCAGCCCCCGCCCCCACCCCGGGAGCTTTGCTGGAAGGACAGGTTCTAGGAGGCAATGCTGAGAGAGAGGGCAACGGTTGGCCCCTGGGGAGAGGGTGGGAGTTGCCTTCTAGTGCACAGGACAGAATGTAAGAGCGTGGGAAGGGGAGGGTAGGCGGCGGAGACAAAAACAGCTAAGTGGTGATTTCTCCTAATGAACATGGGGGTGGGGAGGTCTACTTTGGGAAGCCTCCACACCCCACCCACTCTCTGTGTTTCGACTTTCTGGAAGGAACGCAAGCAAGCCTAAAGGCAAACAAAGTTTGCAGAGGACTTTTTATTGCTCCCCAATGAGCTGGGGTACAAGGTTCTCTGACCCTGCAAATACTCAGAAATGTTTATCTGTTGCAACCCGTGTTACCTGCAACATCGCAGACAAGAGGCGACTTCACCTTTGACATCTACAGCTCCAAATTAATCTGTTTTGACCTCGACTTTCCCAAGGTCCTGTCCTGGCTCATGGGTAAGGGACACCACAAGGACTGTCAGTTCTTGGTGTTAAGAGCACACCTCCAAACACTGTTAACTGCTGGTACTAAGCTAGAAAGGATGGAGGGACGCATCTCAAAGTAGGTTAGTTTGCACATGGATCTGATGTTGGCTCGAAAATCTCTCTCAAGATTTCATTTCACCAAAAGCACAATCTTCGAGTCTCCAAGTCTTAACCTTCAAGAGCAATCCACGGTTATAGGCACTGCCTGTCCTCCCAAACTCGTCCAGCCAGCTAGTGCAAATACTTGCTTTCTCTGACTCTGGGTTCCTTCAAGATAATCCACACATGAAAATAAGCCTTTAACCCGATTCCACCAAATATCTACTCTATGTGGAGTTTTATGGATGGGAGGATTGCAGAAGAGAAGTGGGCATAAGCAAGTCTCAGTTTAGAAACATGATTCTAGATTGAGCTGGGTGTCTCTCAACATGAATGTGACATTGGACTATAGTTAACACCACAGACTTGAATTAGACTCCCCTTGACTCTGACTTTCTCTTTTCATTTCCTTTTCTCTCTTCTCTTTGGGAGCCAGAGAACAAATAGTTCTACCCTCCTCTCTCTCTTTCCCATGTTCCACATTCCTCAAAAGCTCGGCATCAGATGTCACTGTATCCCGGAGGGGACCATCACCCTCTCACCAAATCCACATCAAACTACTCTCCTACCTGGAAACCATTCTCTCCAGAAGACAATCTACTGTTCCCACTGTTATAAGAACAGCATTTTCTTCATCTGGGTTCAAATATAATAATTCAAGACTGAGCACTGTGGCACAGGAGAGAGAATATTATGCCTCTCTGGCTGGACCCTCTTACATGCATATTTTGGGGAGTTCCTGAACACTCCTCGGATGCAAAATCTTATATGGCTCTGTGTTTCTTCAGGTCTTTAACTACCATCATCTTTCATGACCCACTTTTGTATTACACACACACACACACACACAGTTGTGGATGAATATACTCCTTACACACCTGTGAAGGATTTTGCAGCAATGGCTGAAGGAACCTGAATCTGACTCTGTGAAAACTGGACAGACAAATACTATATCCCTGTCTCTGGCTTCTTCTTAAAAGTTCTATCTCAGAAATGATGGTGAGTGCCAAGCAGCCTCCTGCACGTCTGGGTACCAAGGCTATGTGGTCCCTTAGCGGGCCATTTAAACCTCTGCTCTCATTCTGCTGACCAGCCTGTTTGTTAATGGAACCCCCTCCCTTCCACTTAACCTTGAAGCCACCACGTTTGCCCTCCACGGCTCCTTCTCCTGCTCCAAATGGTCAATTGATGCCCAAATCACATCCTCTTTAACTCTCCAAACTCCCCGCTGCAGAGTGGCTCTTCACCCACCATTTCCGCCATCCCTCAGCATCACCTGACTCCTTTCTGCCTAGATTTTCAGGAACAAGCTACTCTTCTCCTTGGTCCTTTGTCTGTAGGTCTTAGCTCCTCCCAGCTCATACTTCACGTTATTTCCAAAGAGAGATTCCTTTATACTTTTCTCATTGCCTTATAAACACGCACCACAGTGAGGTTCAAAGTGATCCAGACACGCACGCAGACAGCACTTGGTATGTTCCTCTCCGGGGCCCACCTTGCGTCTGCCTTCATTTGCATGTTAGAGAGATTGGTGGTGACACCTGCACATAGGTGAATAGCATTATTGGAACTATTTTCCCCTTCAGCCTCTCTTTTCCCTCCCAACTCCTTTTCCCAACCCCCTTCCATCTACTACTCTCTAGCCTCCTTTATCTGAGTTCCCCCCCTTTTATTAATTACTAAGATGGAACCCAGGGGCACTCTACCTCCAAGCTATACCCCCAGCCCTATTTTTTATTCTTTATTTTGAAACGGGCCTCTCTCATGAGGCAAAGAGCCTCACTAAGTAGTAGCCGAGGCTCTTTGTGAACCTCGACCCTCCTGTCTCAGCCTCCTGAATGCTGGGATGACAAGCGTGCACCACCATGCTTGGCCTGAAGTCCCTTTTGTTTGCTAATTTTTCTTTAGGTTCCACAGGTGAGAGAAAGCATTCAACCCTTGACTTTCTGAGACTAGCTGATCTCAGCATCCTGTATCCCCCCCACCAGTTCTATCTATTTTCCTGCAAATGACATAATTTTGCCCTTCTTTATGGCTGAGTAAAATTCCATTGTTACGTATGTGCCATATTTTTCTATCCATTGATTTGTCGATGGACATCTGGATAGGTGCCATATTTTGGCTATTGTGAATTGTCCTGCTGTAAACATGAATATGTATTTATCACTGTAGTTTCTGACTTTAATTCTTTGGGAAAGGTACCAAGGAGAGGGATAGCTGGGTCACAGAGTTTCATCCTCGTCTTTGGGGGAACTTCCATACTGATCTTCAGGAGGCTTTATTTACAATCTCTCTCACCAACAGTGCACAAGAGTTCCTGATTCCTCACATCCTTTCCAGCATTTATTAATGCTTATATCCTTGATTATTGCCCGGAGTTAGATAGAATCTAAGTGTATTTTTGATTTGCATTTCCCTGCTTGCTACTGATGCTGAACATTTTTTTCATATATTTATTGGCCGTTTGTATTTCTTCGTTTGAAAAGTATCTATTCAGTTCAATAGCCCATCTTTTGATTATGTTTTTTTAGCATTAAGTTTAAATATACAAAGCTAAGTATGTCAATTATCTGGGCAAATTAATGTCTGTATATTAAGATATCACTAACAGCCTTACTAGTATGTATAGGGAGGGAGAAAGGGGTAGGGGTATGGAGTTACGGGGGAACCACAGGAAGAGGCATTGTATGCATATATGAATGTATCTTAACGAGGATGCATTAATGGTATTGCACCAATTAAGTTCTAAAACATACATCATGATTGTAAAAAGTTTAAAAATAAAAGTATCAATAATTATTTAAAAAAAAAAAAAACAAAGACATCAGGGACCACCACACTGCCTAGGGTCTGATGATCAGTGGTTTCAGCCCACTGCTGCTCCTAAGCTACTCCCTCTCCCTTTACTCTGTTCTCCCTAAACCTCCTGTTGTAATGACCAGTGCCCAGTGCATATTAATACATCTCCAAAGACACGTTCTCCTGCTGAAAGCGCTTTAATGATAGGAACATACAAATCTCAGATTGCTCAGGCCCTAATAAAATAAATAATCACAAAGTGCAGCGTGCATTTTTGTGTGAGTAGGGCCTAGGTATGTTTCCATTTCCTCTTCACAGGGGAGTTCTGCATCCGCACTGGATAATACTAGTTTTCCCAGAAGGATGCGGAGACTCAGAAGGGTTAGGTAAGCATCCCACTTCTAGGTGGCACAGCCAGTGTTCACGGTGAGTTCCTCCTCTAGTTGCTGACTCCTGCCCCCTCATCCTGCATATACGAGTGGGCACATGTTCTGGGAGAAGTTTTAATTTTCCCCTTAGTGTGGCTTCTCATCCCCTTAAAACAGCCTCTGGCTTGCCACAGCAGGTGCTTTTGAAATGTTAGTTGAATGAATGAGAAATCCTAGAACTGCCAATACAAGTCCTCCTCCACCTTCTTCCATGTTTCTGAGATCCATTTCTTTTCTTTTAAGATTCTTTTTTAAATTGGTGCATTGTAGTCATTCTGAGATACATTTCGTATGCTGATTTATTCATCTTCTCCTATCAGCTGTCTTATCGATATTATCATTATTATCATTATTATTATTATTATCGATGATGCAGGGGATCAAATCCCAGTTGGTTTATGTGCTAGGCAAGTGCTAACCACTGAGCTACACCCAGCCTCATCAGCTACACCTCGAATTCATTCATTGCGTCAAGCACGTTGCTGGCCTTGTAGATACAATAGCCACCAAGATGGGAATTAGCGTATACATTCTAGATTAACCAGAGATTTTTAAGGTCATCTAGCTACAAGAATGACTTTCTGCAACTCTGTTATTAGCACGTGAATCGGCATTTTTCTCAGTATCATGCAACAAATTAAAATACTGAAGTGAATTGTATTATGAGGCTAATTGAAAATAATATTAGTTATCCACGTTCCCAATTTCAAATATTAGTGCTCATCAAAATCGTCTCATTTTCTCACTGATTGGCTTCATAATACATGTTTCATATTTGAATATATAAAATGCATCTCTAATTCTGCTCTTTCCATCTCTTATACAGATAGAGTTTCATGTAACCTTTGTTTCTGTGAGGCTTTCTATGGGTGGTGTCAATGTATGGATTTGAAGCCAGTAGTTTACTGCCCTGTGACACTGGGAGGCTCAGATTACAGGCTTATCCCCCCTGAGGACAAACAATGCTAATTAAAAGGGCATGTTCTGGTGCCAACAGAGTTGACAGCATCCTTTCCCTTCCTCTCAGCTGTGAACTGGATAATAATAAGGAGGCAGAACTCCTGGTTCTGAATCTTGGGTCTGTTGTGTCCTAGCTGGGTGACTTTTAACAAGTTATTAAACTTCCTGAGCCCTGGGTCACTGTTTATAGTATATCCATGTCTGTCTTTTTCTTTTCTTTTTTTTTACAAGCTTGAAATTGGGTAACAGGGAATAATACACATAAATTGCTCAGCTCAACTAACCATGGGCGTCAGTTTTAAGGGTGATAGTGATGATCATGATGATGGTGATGTTGATGGTAAAGGTGATGATGATGATAGTGATGATATTGAGAATGGTGATGATGGTGATAGTGAGGATGGTGGTGACAGTGGTAGTGATGTTGATTAGGTGGATAGTCATGGTGATGATGAAGGTGTCAATGATGATAAATATTGATGATGATGTTGGTATGGTAATAGTGATGGTGATGTTCGTGCTGCTCCTCCTCCTGTTCCTGCTGCTGATGGTCATGGTGATGGTGGTGATGGTGATGGTGGTGATAGTGGTAGTGATTTTGATTATGAGATAGTCATGGTGAAGGTGGTAATGATGATGAATATTGACGATGTTGTTGGTAATGGTGATAATGATGGTGTTGTTGCTGCTGCTGTTGCTGCTGCTGCTGGTAATGGTAGTGGTAATGGTGGTGATGGTGATGTTGGGGAGCTTGTGCTGGTAATGACAATCAGTAGGCTACTCCTGATTGTGAAAACAAGAGAAAATCAATAAAACATGGTGTGTGTGTGTGTGTGTGTGAGAGAGAGAGAGAGACAGACAGACAGACAGACAGACAGACACAGATCCCTGCTCTCTTGGGCTAGAATAAAAGGAGATCCCTTTAATCTTTTAAGGAAAGCACATTCCTGCCTCACAATCTTGCCTTTCTCCTTTAACTCTGGTGTTTTAGCCAAGGAAGACAAAAGAAACCTGTGAGCTCCTGCCTCCCCTGCTTTCCCTCCTTATAACGGTACCACATCACCTCTGAGGAGGCTTCCTGTGCTTCGGGCAGGAGTGGGGATGTCAATACTTTATGACTTCTTCAGTGAAGGTGCCACCCCAGGGTGCTGATACTTCCTCTAATTTTGCTCATATTCTTAGCAGGTTGCCTCGCTCCCTTCCTCCAACCCCCACCTCTCACCAGCAAAACTACCATCAATATCCTACCAAGATGCAAACAATTCCAGGACATGTCAAAAAGTACCAGAGCCAAGGCTATTGAGCATTTACTGTGTGCTAGGCAACGTGCCAAGTGTCTGACGTTCATTATCTCATTTTTTTTCTCTTCCCAGCAATCCACTAAGCAAGGCAATGAGATACAATCCACTGTGCAGGTGAGGAAACCGAAAGCGAAATAAAATAATAACTCATTTAAATTCATACACAGTGGTGCATGCCTGTCATTTCAGTACTCAGGAGGTGGAGACAGAAAGATTGCAGGTTTGAGGCCAGGCTCAGCAAGTTAGCAAGACCCTGTTTCAAAATTAAAAATAATAAGATAGGGCCAGGGCTATAACTTGGAAGTAGAGTGTTCCTGGTTTCAATCTCCAATACCATGGAATAAGCAAATAAATAAGTAAGTAAGTAAATAAGCAAAATAAATGAGCAGAGGTGAAGGTCAGTGGTAGAATGCCTCTGGGCTCAATCTCAAGTACTGAAAATAAGTAAATAAGTAAATAAATAGATGCATAAACAGAAGCCCTAACTCAGGCCAGTACAATTTTTATTTAGACAACCTATGTTACTGCATAACTTTTTTCCCGAAAATAGATTTTGAAGTGGAAGGTCAGAAAGTTGAACACTTTATGTAGGAGTTCTCCAAGCATGAGTTATTTTTTTTCCCAGAAAATAAATCAGAATACAAGACCCCAAACTATGGGGTAAATGCTGCCTCCCCCAAGCCCGCCGTAGGCATCTTTTAAGACTTGAGGATGTCTGTGCTGTATGGAAAGCTGGACCAGGGGAGAAAGAGCTCTGGACTTTACCCAGCACCTGTGGGATTTAGAGCGTTCTGCTCACCACACATCCTACAGAGCACGCAGAAGTGGATTTGGACCAGAAAAATGCGTGTGGGATTGGTTTTGATTTTCGGTCAAACATCCAACCATGCAAATAACTAGTTTACTAAACATTTTTTGGGGGATTACATCCCTGGGTTCAGAAATAAAAATAGAGAAGAACAGCTTAGAAAATAGAAAACTGTGTATTAAAAAATACAGAGGAAACAGGTGTCTGCACAGAGAAAGAGGAGTAAGGTACCAACTTCTGCTTATGTGGTACTATCCCTTGTAGATGAGTCTGCGGCTGGAATTCAAGCTCTTCACTTCTAAAGTTATCTCTCCTTAGATCTAAGTCTACCTATTTAACAAAGCTTCAAAGAAACATACACATATTAATAGCAGTGTTGTGGATTGCAGAAATCTTTTATTATTTTAATCTTGTTAACTTGTAGTGCCTGGATTTCATATAATAGTCTTGGGCGAATGTTTATAAATAAAGAAAAAATGCTTTATTCTGCCTACTTTTTGTTTATGTGTGTGTGTGTGTGTGTGTGTGTGTGTGTGTGTGTGTTGTACTGAGGATTGAACCACGCCCTCAGCTCTATTTCATTTTATATTTATTATCTTGAAATGGGTTCTCACTAACTTTCTGAGAGCCTCACTAAGTTGCTGAGGCTGGCTTTGAACCTGTTATCGTCCTGCCTCAGTCTCACAAGTCCTGGGATTATAGGCATGGACCACCATGCCTACATACCTAACTTACCTACCTATCTACATCTTCCTTCCTTCCTTCCTTCCTTCCTTCCTTCCTTCCTTCCTTCCTCTCTCTCTCTCTCTCTCTCTCTCTCTTTCTCTCTCTCTCTCTCTCTCTCTCTCTCTCTCTCTCTCTTTCTTTCTTTCTTTCTTTCTTTCTTTCTTTCTTTCTTTCTTTCTTTCTTTCTTTCTTTCTGTGCCCCAAATGGGAGAGATGGCACCTGCTCCCCAACCCCACCCCAGGTCAGAACCTCCTTATGAACACAGGGAGCAGGAACCAGTTTTGACTTTTCCACCACTCTGATCCTTGCAGATAGTTTGATAACTGAGGACTCTAGGAGGAGACAGAGCATGCTGGCACAGCTCTGGAGCCCTACTGCCTCCGTGCATGCCTAATTATAGTCACCAAAGAAGTTTCTTTCTCATCTCTCTGGGTCCTGTGTGGCAGCTCATCATTCCGGTGGCACTTTTGTCGGGAAAACCTCATTTCTATTTTTATTATGAGAACTGCTTGTCTTTCCTGGCTCTTTGTACATAGATCAAGACACCAGGAAGACCTGCACTCTCCTCGGGCAAATGAGAATTACTAATTTTCTCTCTCTATTAAGGACTGTGCTATCTCCATTGGCTTCAGGAATCTTTCTTTCACACACTAAGGCCAGGCGGATGCTGGGCCCAGGTTAACCTCTCCAGTGCCACACACTCTTTAATTCCCAACACTCCTATCATCTCTCTCCCATGGTCAGGCTCAAAAGAAAACACTCATGTAGCTTTGACCTATTTATACAAGAGACTATTCAAGTGTGAAGCCCCAACTCCCATCCTGGACCTTTGGAGCATATTCACAAAAAAGGTCTTTTTATTTTTATTTTTTTTAAGGAAATGGAATGAAAGTGCAAGAATTCAGAGCCTTGGAATCCATACAGCCATATGACATTTGTAGGCTGTTTAAGGTAGAAAGCTCTGAGAGTAAAATCCTGCGCTTTCAGCCAAAATTATACCCAATAATGGCGCAGTGCTAACAGTGTTTGCTAATATTAGAGCTTGCTCCGTGTGCTAGGTATTCTGGAAATTATTTACATACATTATTTTATTAATCCCTATGCCAACATTTGTATTCATGCATTCACTCATTCATTCCTCATTTAATTCATCTATAAATATTTATGGAGTGGTAAATTATGTTCTCAGGATTGTACAGTGTTCCCAATACCCAGTTGCTAAATACACAAACAAGAAAACAAACAAACAAACCCAGTCTGCTTCTGTGAACAAAACCTAAGGTCTACTGGCAGGGGCAGAATTTAAAAATCAATCCAATCAATGTGTTATAAAACGGAGTTCCAGCATTTTCCCACTTGAGCACTATCTCAGAGAAATAGAAACTCAGATTCATACACAAGCTCATAGAGAAAGGTCCGTGGTCATTTCATTCGTAATAACTATAAAGAGGAATCGGTACAGATGCGTTTCAACAAGAATAGGTGAAAACTAGTTAAAAAACAAAGCAAAGCAAAGACAGTGGCACATCTATACCATGGAATATTATTCAGCAGTGGAAAGGAATGGGCTATTGATCCACACAGGAGTATGGATGAGTCTCTAGAGAGATAGAAAAAGAAAATAAAAAAAAATTAACTCCCCAAAGTTAAATACTATGTGATTACATTTTTTTTTGTTTGTTTGTTTTTGGTTGTACTGGGGTTCCTGGAAACCCTTCTACCTATGGGCTACCCTCCCAGACCTATTTTTATACTTTTTTTATTTGGAAACAGGATCTCTTAAGCAAGCGCGGCTGGCTTCGAACCTGCGCGATCCTCCTGTCTCGGCCTCCCAAGTGCGAGGATTACGAGCGTGCGCCACCATGCCCGGCGTGATTATATTTTTAAATGTCTAAAATCCTGATACTTTTTTAGTCCGATCTAATTTATACATCATACTGAGAGTCAAAGTGATACAAACACACACACGCACAATTACTTGGAGTACTGAAGTGTCGACATGTTTAAAATTGGAGATTAGTGTTTTCAAGGAATTAGGAACTGAAGGGAAAAGGAAGGGGTATATTCATGGTTGTGCATGAGCAAGAAGAATTAATTCTGCGGTGAGGTGCAGGGACTGTAACCTCGACAGTGATGGTGGACTCAGGGTCCTCACAGGGAATAGAATTCTGTAAAACTAAATATGACCCTGCCCCCCCCACACACACACGTTAGTCATGTTAGTGCCAGTAGAAGTTAGGGGATGTGAATAAGATCATGGAATGTTATCAATATCAATCCCCTGATTGCGATTTTCTACCAATTTTGCCAAAGTGACCACGGGGGAAAATCTGGGTAAAAGGTATACCGGGGCTCTCTATATCATTTCTTCTGGCTACATGTGAATCAGTGATTATCTCCATAAAAAAAATTCCAGTGAAAACTTGAGCTATACAGTTAATTTTCTAAAGCCAGTTGTGGCACACGCTATGGAAAAAAAGAACTGAGTGTTAAAAAAAAATAAGTCAGGGAGCTATAGATAGCAAGGGGGTGGATTTCGGCTAAGGAAGAGGTGGTATCTCATTGGGCAATTTAAGGATGAGGAGCTGGTGAGGAGAAAGGTGGGTGGTGAAATGTTCCCAGAAAAGAAACACAGAGGCCGGGCATAGGGAAGGACGTGCACACCCAGGAGACAGGAGGAACATCCATCGTGGAGAGGGAGGCGGGCGGGGGAGGCAGGATGCCAGAGGTGAGGGTCCCTTTGCAGAGGTCTGGCCATGGGAGTGACTCCCAGTCTCACGTTGGAGCTACTATCCTACCATTTATTCTGCTGCAGCCAAGGGAGGCTCAGATACACTACGGGAGGCCACTGACCAGGAAGTGTGCAACCCATCTTCAACACCAAAGTTGCTACTACTGCATTGGCTGCCTGTCTTTAAAAGGTCTTTACAGCCAGGGGCAGTGGGACACACCTGTAATCTCAGTACTTGGGAGGCTGACGCAGGAAGACTGTAGGTTCAAGGCAAGCCTAAACAACTTAGTGAGGCCCTCAACAACTTAGTGAGACCCTGTTCCTAGTATTATTGTAAATATAAAGGGCTAAGGGTGTAGCTCAAAGACAAGACACCCCTGAGTACCATCCCCAGGCCCCACCACAAACACACATACACACACACAGACCACACAATTTGTATAATGTTAAATAGGACAGATGATTCAACCTAGCAATTCAACTCCTGGAATTAAACCAGGAAAACTGAGATTATATTAACAGAAATACCTATATGTGAATGTTCGTAGCAAATTTTTCTTAATCAGCAAAAACTGGAAGCAACCCAAATGGCCTGCGACTATTGAACAAGACAACCGTGGTTCAACCAGATCACAGAATGGTCCTCATCGATAAAGGGAAGAATGAACTATTGACAGGTGCAGGTATGCGGAAGAATCTTGAATGACTTTAGTCAGAAATCAGACACAAAGGCTACCTACTTACGATGCCATTTATACGGCATTCCAGCAAAGGCAAAACAATAAAAAGAAAAGAGATGGCTAGTTGCCGGGACCAGGGCCGGAGGATGACTCCCAGCAGACTGGCAGGGACTTTCTAGAATGATTACCATACCCATATCCTTGTGGCAGTGGTTGTTACATCACTGGATTCATCTGCCCAAATTTGCAGAACTACATGCTAAAAAGGGTGAATTTTACTGCATGTAAATTAGGCCTCAGTAAACCTGGCTTGGATGCTCAGATTTAGAGAGGTGAGTAGATATAGATGAGAACCAGAGGATACCCTGTCTCACTTCTGGAAAGTTCTGGGTGGCCCTAGGAGATAGCAGTATTGCTACTTTTAGAAGATGTAATGATAGGACATTGGATGAGGGCACAACTTTCGTGGAGAGAGGAACTGTCCAGCGAGAGGCAATCTGGGGATGGGGTATATAAATCCCAGCTCACACGGAGGAGAGGGATCCTGGAAAAAAAAGTGGTGAGCGTGTTCTCCACCCATCCCACTTTCTTATGGAATTTTCCCTCCCTCTCTGGTGAGCTCCCCTAAATTCTCCCAAGGTGTTCGGACCTGTGGTCATCATTGATACATATCTGTCCTCTGGATTCTGTCCCTCCCACAATCATTGGATTTGAAATCTCCTGGTGACCAAGGAGGAAGATTTGGGGTTTCACAGGCAGGGGCCTGGAGAACTGGAGACTGGACCAAGCAGGGGGATCAGGGAACAGAGAGGACCAACAGGTGTACGAAGACCAAATGCCTGGCCCAGCTTTAAGATCCGGCAGAGACCAGAGAGCAGGATGCGCCAAGGAGAGGGCAGAGGAACTGCTTGTTGGCTTTTCCTATCCTTGCCTTTCCTAGGATCGCCTTCCACGAGGCTTTGTGAGCTATTCCTCAATTCTTATAAAATGATCCTTGCTGTAGGGTGGGTTGTTGTTCCTGACATTTTTTTTTTTGGCGGTACTTGGGATGAAACCCAGGGACATTCCACCCCCAAGCTACACCCTCACCCCTATTTTTTATTTTTTTATTTTGAAACAGGGTCTCAATGAGTTGCAAAGAGCCTCACTAAATAGCTGAGGCTGTCCGCAAACCGTGATCCTCTGGTCTCAGCCTCTCGAATGCTGGGATTAGACCCTGAACCTTGCAATGAGTTAATGTCCACAGATACCCATGGCACAAAGGGATGCATGGAAACTCGGTACTAGGGCTATTTATTTACTTGATGTTCTGTCTGTTAATCTGAGAAGAAAATGCTGCCAAGAAAATGAGTGGCGCTGGTAGATTCTGTCCAACATTGGTACACGTCTATCTCAGGCTGCAACGAGGAGGGCAGGGCGGCACCCTCAGCTCAAACTGAAGCAAAATCAGCAACAACCTGGCTTTTCCCTTAAAACCCTCAGTTTCACAATACTGTCTTTGCACGCTGATCTAGATATCTTGACTCTGTCCTCAACCAGACTGGAAACCCCAAGGAGAATGGGAATTAGACGTTCAACGGAGGAAGGAACATGCTGTGGATTCTCTTTGTGTTCCAACCATGTCAAATCCCATGCCTACAGAAGAGTAGTGAGAATAGTGAAGCACTTACACTGTGTGTGTGTGTGTATGTGTGTGTGTGCGCGCGCGCGCGTGCGCATCCATGTGACCAGTCCCATCTCAACACTAATTCAGGAGGCCTATCCTAGACTTATTGTTATTCTCATTTTTGTAGAAGACTAGAAGGAAGCCAGAGCAGGGGGATGTTCCGACACTGTCTCTCTTGTGGCTCCCTTGGTGAGGGGATCAGTCCACCTGCTGCCCAAGTCCGGGCCAACTCCCCAGAAGCAGGAACTCACTAAATTCACATGAAATTGATTCCAAGGCTCATCATGGCCGCCATTGTGCCATCTAACGCTGGTGTAGAAGATCCCAGAGTGAGGTGATTTGGCTTCAGAAGGAAGGAGTTCTACTGGCTTCCAGTGAGGGGAAGGCCAGGGATAACACCAGGCATCCTACAATGGCCTGGACATACCATAGGTCAACAAGGTATCTGGCCCAAAGCATCCGTAGCATCTTATGGAACCCTGCTCTAGGATTCCAGCTATCCACCCACTGGCTGCCCTAACACAGGAGGTGTCTCAGAGCACAGTCTCTGCGGCACTGAGGGATCCTACCTCACTCTTCCCTGGAAATATACAATAGCACTCACTACACGGTGACTGATAAGCTCCAAGTGGTATCACAGGTTCTAAGGGCCAAGGCACATGGCCGCCCTCTTATCTGCCTCCACTTTATTGTTCCTTTTGCCCAAGGGCAAAATGACCCTAGGGTTCCCTTGAAAGATGTGAAGATTTTGTACATAACTTCCTTCCTTCTTTCCTTTCTTTCTTCCTTCCTCCTTCCTTCCTTTCTCCCTTCCTCCCTTCCTTCCTTCTTTCCTTTTTGTTTTGTTTGGTTACTGGGAATTGATTGAGAGGCATTCTATCTTTAAGCTAAGCCCTCAGACTCACTTTAATTTTTTTTTAACATTTTGAAACCAAATCTCACTATGTTGTTGAGGGTCTCACTAAGTTTCTGAGGCTGCTTCTGAACCTGTCTCAGACTCTCAAGGACTAAGATTACAGGTGTGTACCATTATGCCTGGCTCTGTACAGATATTTCTTAACCAATGGCTCGAGGATCACTCACTCTTAATAGTCTTAAGAGGCTGGAATGCAGCAGAAAAAAACATTCTGGAAGGCAGAAGTCTTGAGTCTAAGTTACCATTTGCTTTGTGCACCTGCGGGTGCTCCTTACATTCTCTGAGCTGAGAATCTGCTCATTTTACACAAGGCAAAGATGGATGGGTTAAAAATGATGGTGAAATAAATTCAGGCTACATTACATGTTGTGATTGTGTTTGTCTTTGCAGAGCACCAAAGGTCCTACCATCAGATCTGGGGCTGAGATTCTAAGGCCACCCTCCCCCCAAAGCAGGCACACCCTGTTCTGAAGAGAAGCACAGCCACACAGGGGACTAAGCACACTCAGGGCACAGAAGCGGGGCTGCTCTGCGAGCCAGCAAACGCACAAACATTTGTGCCTGCGGCCACAGCGGCTGCATGACTGTGCTGCAACCTGGCCCATTGGTTTCTCTGAGCTCATTCTCCTGGGGACCATAATGAGTTCGTGATCGACTTTCCTTCCTGCAGTCCGGAGTCATAGGGGACTGCCTCTGGTGGAGCGTTGGGAAGCTCAGACATTTCCAGGAGCTGACTCTCCTTGTGGGATTTCATGGTGGTGAAAGACGATCTCGGAGCCCTCTCCAGGGAAGCAACTGTGCAGGCCATGCAGCTTTGGGGTGAGCTGGTGTCCGGAAACTCGCGTGGCCTGCAGACCTGGGCAATGCATCTCATAGCAGACGTGACTCCCCCTCTTGCCTCAACACGGATTGTTCCTCTCCCTTGTGTTTAACGTAAACTCTAACGTGGCCCTTACAGTGAAGTGTTATTATTACGCCTCCACCCCTAAAGACAGGGAGCCCCAGAGGATGGGGCTGGACATGCTGGCCACTGCAGCCAGACCCTCGGCCCAGCTTGAGTGGAGAAAGGACTCTGTGAAAGCCTGCTGAATAAACGAATAATAGAAAGCCTGGTGTACACACAGAGAAATGAATTCAAGTGCAAACCCCCAAAGAGACCACCTGGTGGAAAGCAGAAAATATCATTAACTGAAAACAAGACATTTCTGAGAAATCCGCATTTCAGCTTTACCAAAGAGACACTGTAGCACTTTGCCCAAGTGACATGTTATATACAGAGAAAATGCAGCATTTATTTCTATTACACTGGGCTTCCTCTGTGTAAGTCAGAGAGGTTAGCCACTCAGCACGGGGTCCCCCTTGGCCAAAGATCCATATTAAAAAAGAAAAAAGAAAGAGAAGGAAAGAAAAAAAATATATAGTTAAGGAAAGAGTCTCTAGAAACCTATGGATATTTTATAATCAGACTTTATCAGCATCTTTTCCAGCATTTATATTTTAAAATCAAACTCCTTAGAGGATCGAATCCAATATTTTTTAAGAAAATAAAAGGCAAAAAGAAAGCAAATGAATAATCAAACTTTAACTATGTTCAATCTCTACACTTGGTCAAAATTATTCTATCTATGGGAGATAAATTTAGTCTGAGAGTAATACAGCCTTGACCAAGCTGCATAATTCATTGGTAGCTTTAATCTTTGGAGTGAATATTAGTGTACGTTTCAGGTTTTATTGCAACTTTAAAATAAATGATATTTTAAGTTCAAAGTGAATAGATCATGAGTCGGCAATCTGTAATGTTTTCTGTTAGGAAAATAAAAATAAAATTCCTTTAGACCTTCTCATATGGATTGTAGACCTGAGACTAGAGGGTATATAGAAAATATAGGTTAGAAAGGTAGACCGGGAAGCCAACAGAAAACAAATACTTTGAGTACCTGGACCGGATAAATGTTGATGAACTATAAAACTATCAATTAACTTCCTTGAAAGGAGATCTCAATAATAAAGGTTTATTCTCAGAATATCCAATACCCTCTGTGTTCAATATAGACAGTAGTCTTTATATAGATGTTTTGACGCTGGCTAAATCTAAGACTCTGCAGTCTAGAGACAGGGACAAGAGATTTGGTTTTCCTTTAGCTGTGATGATACATTTGTCAAGTTAGATGGTATATTTGTGAATTCAAGCAAACAGCATATACCTAGGCACACATTTTCAAACGGGCACTTCACTTGGTCGCATGAACATAGCAAGTGTGGCAATGTATACAATTTCCAGCTTAAAGTCACGGGCACAGAATTCACAATAGGGCTTTCAGAACAATGGAACGGGGCCAAATATCATCTATGCGTTCAGTGATCTCTTGAGCTGCCTGGGTCATCAAAGGCATCGGGAACTTTATTCTGTATTGATCACCAATGAGGGATGGGCGGAGAATTCTTTCCTCTTATCTGTCTTAACATGGTTTTTCTCTCCCTATTATTTCCTTCTACTTGCCTTTCCTATCCTTTTTCTTCTAGGTTGATCCTCTTTTCTAAGAACAAGGTCTCTGTGAGTAGAATAGCTGTGAAGGATCCTTAAACTCCTAAAAGGAGGCGGTTTTTATCCTAATGCTGTACTGATTTCATCTGAACTGGAATTTTCAGACTTCCTATATGAGGCTCCATTTTCTTGGCCATCTTGACCATTCTCGGCCTAAGACTATGGTTTTTGAGTGGGTCAATGGAGGACCCTTCTTAAGTTTCATGAGAGTTTGTGGAGACCTGCTGCTAAGAATTGTGCTTTGATGGTCATTCCCAGTGTTTTTAAAAAAAAATGCCTGCCTGCCAATCACATTGATTGTCCAAACTAAGTGGTTTCTAGTTTGCCTTGATCATTCTCTTTTTCATCTCCTTCTCCTTCTCCTCTTCCTCCTTCTCCTCCTTTTTCCTATAACTCAGTGAAGGCTTAACCATTGCACCTGGAGAGAGGGTGGGGGATAAGGTTGGTTAAGAACTGGGCATCCTCATACACACCACATTGGGTTTTCTCTGAGAAGCTATATACATTCTGCAGTGAAATATCATGATGTTCTGCTTCTTAATAATCCACCCTCATCTTTGTTAATAACCAACAGAAACCGTCCCTCCAGGATGAGTAACTTGAGGGAAAAATCATTAAATAAAAGTCGGTTAATTGCATTTCTTAAGAAATCCAACTTTTTAATGTTTCTTCTGAGAAAGAGAACAGCAGTATAGTCAAAGGATCAATTATCTTTTTTTCTTCTTCTTCTTCTTCTCCCCTCCCCAAAAGGTAGAATTCAACATTTGCTTTCTTTCAAGGACTGGAGACACAGTCCCACTTCTTTGGATAACTTGAAAAGGATGCAAAGTTATCCAATCTACAATTCACTGCACACAAGCTGCTTTTGATTATATTGCCTTGCAAACTAGACACTTTGCTGGGAAGCATAAAACTGTTTATCACTAAACATTTGAGATTCCACTCAGATAATTTACACATAATTAGACAGAAGCCCACACTTGCAAGCAGCAGCATTACCTTCTTTCTAACAGACTATTCTTAAGGACATTCTAGGTAACATAATGAGTATTTTATGAGGATTTGTAATCAGTCTTCACGTAGGTGGGAACAGAGGTGAATTACCCCTCTACACGATCAAATCATTACATAACTCGGTGCAGAATAATGATGAGCTAAGGTTGGAGGAGGTAACCTGCCCAGGTATTTGGAGAAATTAGGAAATTCTGGTCTTTTCCAGAGGCATAAAATGAATTCAGTGATCTCTTAGGAAGCAGAAAAAAAAAAAAAGGAATCAGTCAAGGATAGAAACCTCCTACTTAGATTTCCCTACCTTTATCAGCTCTCTATCAGGGGAAGAGATAAAAAGATACAATCCAGAGAGAAGAAAACCAGCAGTATTTTCTACCCACAGAGTCTCTCTTGGTTCCTATGGATGCCTAGGCTCTTTGGGGTCTCACCTTGCCTTTCTAGATATCTTCTGTCCTAAGACAAAGCCATTTCCCTCCAAACGGACTGACCTTCACTAAAGTATGTGTAAGCATCAGGGAGAAGAGGAGCGTCACGGGGCACGGGGAAGTGTCACCTTTTGTGACACAGAGGCTTCTGCTAGAAATAGCCCAGTCTCTTAATGCCCCCTCATTCTTAAGCTTCTCTTCAGTCTTGGCACAGTGTCTCCAAGGGACATTTCAGAACTGTTGCCTCCTGGCTTCTTCGGCTCTATAGGGCTGAGCTACCTGGTTTCCATTTATGGACAAAGAAATGGCTTTTGGTTCCTCTTCACTGTTTTGCAACCGGAACTGGTCCATATCCTGCTTTTATTCCTAGACTCTTAGCAGCAGGAGATGTAAAACCTCAGCTCTATTGTTCTATAATGGCACATTTGATTATTTTTTTCTAGACTGTTCACAAGTGGAGTTAACGAGTCTAAGTCTTATAGTGATTCCTGGGGTTGTCTCTCAGGTGTTCTGAGAAGGATGGGGAGGCATCCTCGAAGGCCCATCCAGCGCTAGACAGGTGCTAAACAAATTTCTAGCCCAGGAGGACCTGTGGAGGCTTCGGAAGACAGACTGGACACTTTGACGCTCGAGTCAAGTGCACTCAGAACAACGCCTATTAATTGTAGAACTGTGGTCTTGGAAGACAATGTGTTCAGGGTGCCAACGATGTTCTCTTTGTCAGCAGAGTCCCATATTTTATACAAGTTCACCTCAACCCCTCGTACAATTTCAGTGGGCATCCAGAACCACTTTTCTCTCACTAAATAATGCCAGCAATTATCAACCAAAATGGAAACAAACAAAGTTTCCTTGAAGTTAGGGAAGCAGATATGTATAAGTATGTCAGGAACTTATGTACAAGGGCATCCATATTACATTTAGGTTTATGCCTGACAAGGAATGATTGCCAGTTAATATCGGATGAATAACTGAGCAGATCAGAATCAGAATCTTCACCCGTATCTTAAATAAAGGAAGCTATACATGGTGGTGCGCACCTGTCACCCTCATATTTGGGAGGGTGAGACGAGAGTATAACAGGATTAAGGGCAGCCTCAGCAACTGAGTGAGGTCTTCAGCAACTCGGCCAGACCCTCTTTTAAAATAAAAAGTAAAATAGGGATGCTCGGCAATAAAGAGGAGCAAAAATAGTTTGAAGGAAAATGGATGGACTTAGAGAACACCATGTTAAGAGAGCTTAGCCTGTCACGGAAAGTGAAGGGCCATGTGTTTTTTTCTCATATGCACAAGCTAGGGAGTAATCAGGATACAGGAGGGGTTTTAGATAACGAAGGAGGAACCCCAGTGAAGCAAAGGAAATGGTCCAGGGGCGCTTGGGAAGAAATCAATGAAGGAAACACTTCTATTAATGTATTGTAGATGTGTGAGAACACCAATGCCAATCCCAATATCCTGCATGCGGAAGGAGGAGTAGGAAGGAATTAAGGGGATGAGGAAAGCTCACCGAGGGCTGTGTGCATGTCTGTCGCCATCACTCTGAACCACATTATGAGACTCTACTGCATCAATAGAAGCGGATGAACTAATCCATCATAAATACATATATTAAAAACAGGGCTGGGGCTGTAGTTTGGAAGTAGAATCTACTTGGGTTCGATCCCCAGTACCAAAAAGGAAATAGGGAAATTATCAAGTCAAAGCTAATCTATTTACATATTGGAATATTATGTAGCCAATAGAAATCCAGTTTTCGTGGGACCTTTAACAGCACATATAAGAAATAACTATGGTGCAATGCTATTTGGGATGGGTTAATATGCCAGAGTATCTTTATAATATGTCTCTCCTTTGCTCTCTCTTCCTTTCCTTCCTCTTTCTCCTTCTTTCTATCCATCCTTCCCAAATATAAGCAGAAATGCATTGATTGTACTGGACCTGTTGGTGCACACCTGTAATACCAGTAGTTGGGAGGCTGAGATAGGATGATCACAGGTTTAAAGTCAGCCTCAGCAATGTAGCAAGACTCTCAGTAACCTAGAAAGACCCTGTTTCAAAATAATAGTAGTAATGATGATGATGATGATGATGATGATGATGATGGCTGGGTAGTGTAGCTCAGAGGTAGAATGGCCTTGGGTTAAAAAATCAAAGCGCACTGAGAGATGGAGGAGTAGGGCTGAGCCTCTCGACATCCCCTTTCCTTCCCTCCTCTCCTACACTAGTCACTCTGATTCCTGAACATTGTGAAATAGATAAGGTGCCAATCATCACATCCAACTTCCAAATCCGGCCCATAAGAAAGCCTAGTGCTGGAGAGAAGTGATTAGTTTAATTTTGGAGTCAGAGACAGGTTAAGAACAAGAACAGTCATTGCAAAATTACAGGATGTACACACAATGGGGTTCTACTCAGCCATGAAGAAGAACAAAATCCTGTCACTCGCCAGAAAATGAATGGACGTGAAGAATACTGCGCTGAGTGGGATTGGCCGTCACAGAAAGCGAAGGGCCCCATGTCGTCTCCTTCTGTGGAAGCTGGGGAGAAATCTGGATACAAAAAGGACTCCAGATAAAGGAGGAGACCCCAGTAAAGTGATGGAAAAGGTCTTGGAGAGAGAATGTGTGTGGGGGGGACTTTAAGAAGGAAATACTTCAACTGATGCTCTGTGCGCAGACGAAATGACCAACGCTGATCTCAATACCTGGATTTCGTGTATGGGGAAAGGGCGGGAGCGGCGGGGCCTGGGGGGTCCACCAAGAGCTGTGTGTGCATGTGTGTCTATCTCACTCTCAATTATGATACAAGCTCACAATGCACTAATAAATGTATATTTAAAAAAAGAGCTGGGCGTGGTGGTACACGCTTATAATCCCAGCATTTGGGAGGCTGAGGCAGGAGGATCAGGGTCTGCAGATGGCTTCAGCTACTGAGTGAGGCCCTTTGCAACTCAGTGAGACCCTGTTTCAAACTAAAGAATAAAAAATAGGGCTGGGGGTGTAACTTGGAGGTAGAATGCCCCTGGGTTCCATCCCCAGTACTGCAAAGAAAGAAAGAAAGAAAGAAAGAAAGAAAGAAAGAAAGAAAGAAAGAAAGAAAGAAAGAAAGAAAGAGAAAAAAGGAAGAGAAAAAAGAAAGAAAAAGAAAAGAGATATCCCAAATCATGTAGCATTCAATCTATGTTATCTTTCCTTTAAGCTGAAAAGGAGACAGTTTCCTAAGACTACAGAGAGAGAGGTACAGAGAGAGGAGAGAGAGAGAAAGAAGAGAGAAGAGAGAAGAAAGAGGAGAGAGAGAGAGAGGAGAGAGGAAAGAGGAGAGAGAAAGAGAGAGAGGGAAGGAGAGAGACAGAATGAAGCTGCTCTGCATTTGTGCAGGGGTACTTGGCAATTGGATTCCTTTCTTATTGTGTACCTCTGGGCACAGGAGTTAAGCTTTCTGAATTTCAGTTCCCTCAACCATAAAATGGGAATAAAACAAACCTTTATGAAGTCATAGTGGAGATGGCATGGCTTAACGTAAGCAGAGTCTGTAATGGTGCCTGGGACACAGCAAGCCATCGATAGACATTAGCTAATTCCATGCCATTTATTAATACCCTCATCACTACCTAAAAGACTGAATACATCTCCTGGGCAAACAAAGGTACGGTCAGCGAAGGCCTCCATTGGTCTCCCTGATTTCATAGAGCCAGCAGGAAAATTCCACGTTTATGCTTTCTCCGGCGCTTTGTGTGTTGGCCGCTATTTAAGCCGCGCGTCCCACTTAGCAGACAGGAGGGTCCTTCAGCCTCTGCTTCTAACACTCCTCGGGGATTTAATAAAAAAAAGTATTATGGACTTAAGTAATACTACCGAAAACCAGAAACAATCGATGGCGTATCGAGAGAATTACATAATGCGTTTATGTGCGGCAGATAACGGAATTATGCAGCGGCAGAGAGCGGAGGAAGAGAAGAAACAAATGAAACGCTGGGAAAATAAACAGTTTTACGAGCGACACGATGAAATGGATGTGGCAGTCTTCTCAATTGTATTCTGAGGGATGACGGTTTAGATCAGATTACAGAATACCCCGTATTTAAAAATAATGCCTGCTTTTCATTAGAACAGAGCTCTGCAGTTTGGAAGTGGTTTCTCCTATGTTTTCTCATTCATCTTCATGAAAACCCTGGGAAGCAAAGGTCTCATTTTCACTTTTTCAGTTACGGAAACTAAGGCAGAAAGACATCCAGCCACTAGTTCTGTGTCACTGAGGAGGAAGAGGAGCTTGTCCGGGTAGAGCTAAATTTGCTTCTCAGCTGGTGCCCTTCAGTGTTTCAGAAAACCCCAAATGGGCTGGTTCTTGTTTAGAAACCAACAAGCCATCTGCAGAACTCAGCCCGAGCCTGGCTATGCTCAGGGTGGAGAGCGCCAGTATCCCCATGACCCAGCAGAGGGCTGTCGCCAAGCTTAGTACCATGGTCCAGTCCTCCATAAGGATAGAAGAAAAGAGGAAGGGGGAGAGGAGGAAGAACTTAGGAAACAAGAACCCCACCTCCTGAGACAGGAAAGCTAAGCCCGGGCCATTCCTGGAGGCTGAAGGAAGTCTGCAGGGCCTTCCAGAAGTCTGAACACAAAGTGCACACAAAAAGGCTGTACCCACAAGGCTCATACCTCCTCTCTGCAAACAAAACAGCCTTTTCTTTCTGGTACTGGTGACTGAACGAATGCAGATTCTCTCTCTCTCTCTCTCTCTCTCTCTCTCTCTCTCTCTCTCTCTCTCTCTCTGACGATTGATTCTACCTTTATGCTACACCTCTAACCCTGTTTATTTATCTATTTACTGACTTCTGTTTTGAAACAAGCTCCTGCTAGGTTGCTGAGACTGGCCTGGAACCTGAGATCCTCCCATCTCAGCCTCCCAGGTGTGTGCCACCTGGTCCAGCACGCAGAGTGGCCATTTCTACTTCAAATGAAGACTTGGATCACTTCAAGAGGCCCAAAGCAGCTTCTGTTAGAAGAGGTGAAGTGGGAGGCAGGAAAGCCTCGGAGGCAATTTCCAGGTACAGAGGATGGGATATGAGGAGGAAGACCCCTTCCCTCCGGGGATCTCTGCTGACTTTCACCGGAAAGAGATGACCTAGATGTTTACCAAAAGAGCCTAGGAGGAGGTTAGTGGGGCCCATCTATTTTGTCTTTCTAGCAAAACGGCTGTTTGGCCCTCACTACCAGGAAGCACATCTGCAGCATCTCCCATCCAGGCTGTGGGCGTACGTGAGATGGCATTGTGGTCCTGCCTATTTTTCCTATTAAGGTCCTGGCATAGTTAGCCTTCCACTTAGAATGTTGGGGTTTTGCTTGCTAACATAAATATATAGAAATCAAATCCATTAGCTCTTAAGTCAATAATAAAAATCAGAGACTTAGTGAAGCCCGGTTTCAAAATAAAGATTAGAAGTAGGGCTGGGGGTACAGCTTAGAGGTAGAATGTCCCTGGGTTCCATCCCCAGTACCGCAAAAATAAAAATTATCAGGGATATCAAGAAAGTGGCCAAAATTGCAACAGTGGTTGTGTGTGGTGGAGAGTGACCAGTGTATTCTGAAGAGTTACTTTTAAGTGGGAAGGAAGGCACATTTGGGACGAATGCAGGAGAATTTTACATAAGGTCCTCTTATTAGATAATGAAGGTCCGGTTTTCTTACCTCAAGCTGTTCTCTTTGAATCTGAGCAGATGTTTATAAATGTCATCACACACAGAAAGGATGCGAATCCAATACTAAGAAATACCTGTAAGCCAGGTGTGGTAGTCCACACTTGGAATCCCAGTACTTGAGAGGCTGAGACGGGAGAACCAAACAGCCTCAGCAAGTGAATCAGACTCTCAGCCCTCTAGTGAGACCCCGTTTCAAAATAAAATATAAAATGGGGCCAGAGGTGTAACTAAGAGAGAGAATGGCCCTGGGTTCCATCTCTAGTACCAAAATAAATAAATAAAGCAAAGAAAGGCGTGCATGGGGACAGAACGTTCAAGTCCACCCCAGCTCCATTTAGGGGGAAGTACACTAAGAATATGGACATGAATTTTATATTTAGCCTGTACGCATGATCCTTCAAAAATGTGCACGATGTGATACGCTCTATTTTCGGTCTCCTTAGGAACTACGATGCAAGGCAGCAAAATAAGGGAATCTCAAATTACCCAGCAATGCAAGCAGGGCTGGCCAAGACACAGGAGCAGCGTGCAGGCCCTGAGGTCTTCCAAGTGGCTCACGGCACCACCGCCATGACCCTTAAGTCTCCTCCCTACAGACAACAGGGAGTCCCAGGGGTGCAAGGGGTTCTGGCTAACACATCAACATCATACACAAAGGGAAGTTTTAGAGGGTTCATTAGACAGGAAGAAAGTGGGAGACATTGTTAGGAAAGGAAGAAGAAGGTGAAGGAGGCAGGAGGGTCAGCTCACAGAGAGATGCAAACTCACGCACAGGCAAGATGTATGGGAGTCTGGAAGTGACCAAAATGAACATGTCCGGAGCTCCCATTTTTAAAGAAAAAGTGGAATTCTAGTTGTTTGTGTAATGGCGACCAAGTCGGTACTATATAACATTATATAACATCATGTAACATTAAAAATAAAATTATGCTGAGTGAGAGTAGTCGGTCACAAGAAGTTAGAAATTGGATGCTCTCCCTAATGTGCAGAAGCTAGGGAGAAAATGGGTCATAAGAGGAACTCTAGATGAAGAAGGAGAAACCATAGATGAGCAAATACGGCGACCCAACTGAGGGGGATAGATGAGGGAAGAGGGAAATTCCCTAATGTATATGATGGACATTCACAAACATATCAAAGTCAACCACTAGGCCAAACATGAGAAGCAGGGAAGGAGAGGGAACAGGGTGGGAATTGAGGAAGGGCTACATGAGTGATGTGTGCATGCATGTGTACCCCATTAAGGTGTACATAGACAATGCACCAATAAAAATAAAATAAAATATGAAAAATAAAATAAAAATCTGTCTTTGGGCTGATTCCATCTTGTCAGCTAAAAGTGAGAATTGAAGATAGATCTGAAATTGCCCCTGTGTCTATTCCCCTATCAGTCCTCAATGTCTGTGCTCCTGTTAAACTTCTTCAAATTCTTTCCACAAAATAGAAGCTCATTTAGAATAGCAAGTAGATTTAAACAGAATAATAAAACTTGATGAATGAGCTTCTGCTGCTCATTCACATGCTAGTGTGAGTTATTTCAGTTGGATTACCTTCCTGCTTCATGACCAGCTGAGAGGATCCTGCCCCTCGTCTGTGTCTGCTGGGATGCAGAATAGGGCCCCAGCTAAGGCCCAACTCAAGGGTGAGTCTTGCTGGTTTGGGGTCTGGTCTTAACTCTCCCTCTTACTACATAGCTTTGGGTTCCCAGTTTGTAATAAAAAGATAAAGCATATTGTATTACTTTCTACGACGTTGAACACCCGAGGAAAGGGAATTATACTTGTTTGAGTCTAGACATACTAAACATATGAGATAAATGAGAGACTGTTCGACAAGGAGATACCCTCTCTTGCCTATCAAACCGATAAGGTGTAGAACAACACCAAAGAATGTTGATAATTGCTAGTTTAAATGCCATTTGAACGGACCGTTGTTGTGGGATGTGTATAGCCACGGTGAGTCTAAAGGCAATTGGGCGATATCAATTCAAGAGGCCTAAAGATGCTCACATCATTTGACCCCCAAATAGCACTTGTTAGAATTCAAGACAAGGAAGCATCCGACCATGTGAGCAAAGGTTTGCATATGAGAAACTTCTCTGTGGTGTTATTCATAATAATAAGGGAGAGAAAGACAAATAAAAAATCCTTAAGTGTCAACATTGGTGACAAATTCTGGTGCTGTAGAATATTATGGAATCATTAGGTGTAATTTTGAAAAAATGATTCATGGCATAGCAAAATATTCACATTCTAAAAACAAGTTAAAAAACATCCGTAGAATACATTCTAAAAAAATACAATGAGTGCAATATTAAAAGTGCTCCCCCTTCTCTTCTCTCTCTACTCTGCCAACCCCTTAATAAACTAAACAAACCAGCGAGAGAAATATCGAAATGTTAAGAGTGATTATTTTGAAGCAATGGGCAGCTAATAAGTATTTTCACTTTCCTTTGTTTTTTCCTAATTAATTTTCAAATGGCATGTTGTTTTTCTAAACTAAAAGTAATATTAAAATGGATTTAATGGAGAGAAAGAGAGGGAGGGAGGGAGGGAGGGAGGGCGGGAGAGAGGGAGAGGGAGAGGGAGAGGGAGAGGGAGAGGGAGAGGGAGAGAGAGAGAGAGAGAGAGAGAGAGAGAGAGAGAGAGAGAGAGAGAGAGAGAATGTGTAGCACAGTAAAACAGAAGAAGGAAATAGGGATAAATCATCAAAATGTGTAGTGTGGAATAACTGATTCAGGAATCTTTACTTTTTCATTTCTTTTGGTGAGAAGACAAAGCCCATGAGCCTTGAGGGCCACAGAACCCTCTTCTGATCTCTGGATGAGAAAAAGGCTAGGTCCCACAAGGCCAGGGTCTTAATTCCCTCTCCTTAACTCCCATAGAGAGGGTTGAATGCTGGTTCCACGAGCTCAGTTAAAATAACTCCCTGAATCATGAGACAACCTGACCACTAACTCCCAAGCAGGAAGAACGCTATCTATTCCTTCTGAGCTGCAGGGTGTGGGCACCGGGCAGTTCCTGCTCCTGGTAAGCACGCTGTACCACAGAAGGTTTTGGACGGAAATGTAGGGCACTCCTCAGGAGCCGGGATCTGGGCGCACAGGAGACCAGCTACCTCCTCCCGGGATGCAAGAAACCTCAGCCTGCTTGCTCAGAGATGAGTCATCTTGAAAGGGGAGCATTAGTGAGCCTCTGCAGCTGCCCGGACTTCCTTAGCAGCCTCCTCTCCGCGGTTCTCCATGTCAACTCCTGCCCCCTGCTGTCTATTCTCAACATGGCATCCCAAAGAGTTTGAAAATGCAACTCTTCCGGCCAGGGATCCTGACTTCAGTCTTTCAGTGCATGGAAGACAGTATCCTTCTCCTAAAGGTGGTCTGCCATCCTCAGCTGGGGCCCTGCCCAGGCACCCTGGCTGCCCAACACTCCTGGCTCATCTCGGGGGGCCCCCTTGGTACTCGCTTTTGCCTGTCTCTCTGGCCCTAATTCCCACCAGGTCTCTCACCCACTTCTCTGCCCAAAGCCATCTGCTCAAAGAGGTCTCCTCGGAGAAACATCGCCCGACGTGAGATTCTCATTCCTGTCCTCTGTATGTACCTTTCTTTCTTCCATCTTTGTAGCCTTTACTGCCAGCTGAAATTAGTCCTCATTTTTCCTTCCTCATTTATCATTATATATATTTAATATATAGTATAACATTATATACTATATAACCATTATTTAAAATATTACAGAACATGGACAATATCTTATGGGAAGACTGATGAGTCAGAATATATATATCTATTATAAAATGTTATAATATATAACCATTATATATAATGTGTGTGTGTGTGTGTGTGTGTGTGTGTGTGTGTATAGATGCCTATGTAATGTATATAAGGCAAGCTCGTGAACACAGGGACCTGTAGTGATTTCTTCCTTCTAGCACCTCCCAGGATAAACTGAAGTCGAGGACTTTGGCCTTTTGCATGTCACCAAATGAAGCAGATATCAAAGAAGAATGCAAAATCAATCTCTCTCTCTCTCTCTCTCTCTCTCTCTCTCTCTCTCTCTCTTTCTCCCCTCTCTCCTCTCTCTCCTCTTCTCTCTCCTCTTCTCTCCCTCCCTCTCTCTCTCCTCTCCTCTCCTCTTCTCTCTCTCTCTCTCTCCTCTTCTCTCTTCTCTTCTCTCTCTCTCTTTCTCTTTCTCTCCCCCTCCCCCATTTCTGATACAGAGTACCGTGTCCTCTCTGCTTTCAGGACTAATGTAGAAAAAAAAAAAAAAAAACTTGTATTCCTGAGCTTACTGCTGTCTTTGCAGGGACACCTCGGCCCTCCATGGGTACTGGACACAGTGTCCTCTTTTGGGTTATAACTGAGACACCTGCTGGTGTCTCCAGCCACCTCCAAGTCCCTCCTTGACAGACCGAAGATGGCATCTGGAGATGCTCTCAAAGCTGCAGCTTGAGCAGTCAGAGGCCACAGCCGCACCAGGGTGAAAGCTGGACCCTGAGTAAGATTAAAGAGCACCCACCATGGTGGATTCTATCTTTGCAGGGACATTGGTTCATTGCAGTAGGGATAACTCTGACCTTTTAACTTTTAATCAACATAGGCACCCGCTGTCATGGATACGTGCATTTACTTATTGGCCTATCCCTGTCGCTCAAGTTTTCTGTGCCTTATTCTCTCAAAATGATTCCTCAATAAAAGGAAAACAACAACTTTCCCCTAAAAAATGCAATTATTTTTCTCACAAACAACAACAAAAAAGTAGCTGTTAGGGAAAGAGGCAGGTGGACAAGACAGGAATTTAAAATGTTCCAGTGCCCATGACTCCCACTCTTCAAGGCTTAGCCGGGAACTCAGGGGTGCCCTGGATTAGAAGCACATTTTGATGCCTGAGGGTCTGCCTTCCTGACCAAATACATCTGAGGCTTTGGGAACAGGGTCCCGGGAGTGAGTTGAAAGTTCTCTAGCTGGGAGTGGTGGTGCACGCTTGTAATCCCAGGAGGCTCATAGGTGCCAGGCCAGTGCACGGTAACTTAGGGAGACCCTGTTTCAAAATAAAATAAAATAGGGCTGGGGGTATAGCTCAGAGGTATAGTGACCCTGGATTAGATTCTCAGTACCATAAAAGAAAGAAAGAAAGAGAGGGGGGGGGAGGAAGGAAGAAAGAAAGGAAGGAAGGAAGGAGGGAGGGAGGGAGGTAGGAAGAAAGGGATAGAGAGAGGGAGAAAGTGTGTGAGTGAGAGAGAGAAAGAAGAGGAGAGAGAGAGAGAGAGAGAGAGGAGAGGGAGAGAGATAGGGAGAGAGAGAGGAGAGAGAGAGAGAGAGAGAGAGAGAGAGAGAGAGAGAGAGAGAGAGAGAGAGAGAGAGTCAGTCGATGAAAACTGGCCAATGACTGAGTTGAGATCAACTGCAGAATCTCAGTTCCTGTCTCTGTGCTGAGGCATCTTCAAACCCTGGATGTATGAAGGGGCACGAGCCCCGCGCAGAGTTGCTGCCGTGAGCTAGCTCCTCCACCAGTCACACCTTCCCTTTGGCAGGAGGATGACGGAGGGCACAGTCACGCATCCACTCAACAGGCCTCCAACTCTGGGCCATGAAGCACCACATACAGGCTGCGTCCCAGATTTGCTGTGGGAGGATCCTTAAGGCCAAGGCATCATGATAGTGGTGATAATGCAACACATCCCTACAGTTATCAAGTATCTACTGATTCCATAGTACTCCAGTCTTCTTCAGTACTCAGAACTACTCTACGAGCTCAGAGAAGCTAAGCAACTTGCCCAAAGAGCGAGAGCTGGACCAGGAACCCCATGGTAGGTTAGATGTGTCAGACACGTATGCGAGAGAAGAACCCACCAAAAGCCACTGCCCCACTAAATCTAACTTTTTGCATGTTGGACCATTCCTCAGGCTGGATCACACAGGTCAAGCTGAGCTTGGGTGAAGCTTCCACCATCCTGCAGAGATTCAAATCCTCTTCCCGGAACTTCCCTGACCCTTGGAGGGGCAGTGAATGCTTGACCAGACCCAGCACTTACCCCAGTCTCATGTCCAATCTGAAGACTGCATCAGCACTCCCCTCGGGACCTTCATTAAAGAGGGGCTCCATAACTCTTGCACAGAGGGTCGATAGAAAAGCAATTTTGCCATTTGGTCTCTCTGAGGACTTCTGTTTTGCAAGCCTAGAGAGGTAGCCCCTGTGTGCTGCACACCCCAGGGTCAATAGAAAGCTTTAGAATCCTTCAGGATTGAGTGGAAAATATTCTCATTATAACATTAGAGAAACTTAAAAAAATCAATAGCGTAATGGGATATAACACTGAATGTGCCCCTTAGCCAGACTCTGGTTCTACCCATTTCAGGACTGTGGACTGTGCATAATGGAACATGAGCAGCCAGTCCCTCAAGTCGCAGCCTGGGAGCCCCAGCAGAAGAGAGAGCTGATGGGGGATAGGGGAAGAATTAGAAAGGCCCTTCTTTCCAAAGCCAAGAATATTTGTGAACCTGATAGATGATTGATTTTTTAGTTGGTTGCTTTTTGTTTGTGTCTCTTTTTTTAAATTTGTTTTTGTTGTTATGGTTGTTGTTTTTCCAGAGCATAGTTAATAAAAATTTTCAACCTGGCATGGCAGTGTACACCTGTAATCCCAATATTTCAGAGGCTGAGACAGGAGGATCGCAGGTCGAAGGCCAGTCTCAGCAACTTTGCAAGACCCTCGGTATTTTATCAAGATCGTGTTTCAAAAAAAAATTAGGGCTGGGTATAGCTTGGAATTGAGAGTGCCAATGGATTGAGTCCCTAGTATGCCGCCCCCCCCAGATAATAGTTAATCAAATTTTAATAAAGCATTCACTGAATTATTTTGACTGTGACATCAAAGTAGTCATCCAGCATATGTGTATTTCTGGGCATTCTGACTCAGCAGCGACAGAGACATGCAGTCCTCTTCTCCTCTATCTGATCAGGCTACCGGTATGTCATTCTCTAGTGATCCCCGAAGAGTCCTGGTTTGATTTTTGGATAAGAATATTATTCATTCCCTCCTTGGAGCTATCACGTTAGAGAACGTAGACACAAAGCGGATGGTTATGTACTTACGGAAATAAAAGGATGAATAGGCAGCCTGTTCTCTTATGGAACTTATAAACCGTGATAAAAGATCAACCATACATCGCACCGAAGCTCAGGGAATAGACTGTGCAGTCTGAAAATGCTAAATCGGGGAGGGATGGATGTTGCCAGTGGAAATTGGTAGGCACTCTTTTATCCCAGGATTGCCTACCAAGCGCCTGCACACTTTGTGGGCTAGGTCTACCAGCCTCCTCCTGTACACACGTACCGTTATCTCCCCTAGTAAATGTCCCTTCTAAGAGAAAAGGCTTCCTTCCTTCATTCTCTGTTCTCTGGGACCAGCTACATGTGGCCAGCTTGCTAAGAGCTGCCTCCTGGGAGCCTAGAGTGAGCCTCAAACATCAGCAAGTCTCACTTGTCGAGTAGGCAGTGCCCTGTCCAAAACTATGGGCTTATTTATTAGAAATTATTTCAAGCACAGATAGTGCTGGAACGTGAACTCTGTGTGTGTGTGTGTGTGTGTGTGTGTGTGTGTGTGTGTGTATGTGTATGTGTGTGTGTAGTATTGAGAATTGAACTCAGGGGCTCTATACCTCTGAGCTATGTTCCCAGTCCTATTTTATTTCTGAAACAGGGTCTCACCAAGTTGCAGAGGGCCTAAGTTGCGGAGGCTGGCCATGAGCCTGTGATCCTCCAGTCTCGGCCTCCCATGTACTGGGATTACAAATGTGTGCCACCACACCTGGCTCTGCTATTCTTTTCTGGACCTGTTTTAGGAATATTGTATACGTGATATGCAGTGTGAGAGACCATTGAACTCCCTCCTCTTCCAGTTGGAAATAATTTGTACGCGTGCGCTTGACAGGTGGAGGTATCCCAGTGGCTTGAGTATCACTTCGCAGTTGGTTTCCCTCTAGCAAAAGCCTTCTATCCTTCCATTTAATGGTACAGCATCAAAGAACAAAACTCCTGCCCTACTGTCTATTTCCTGGCGCAACACTGGACGAGAGGTCACCTGGTGTCAACAGCTTCTCTCTCGGTGGCAGATTGATGGACATGGTCAACTAGGTTAAATTGCTTCTCAGGGACTTTTTAGAAAGTAGGGTCGCTTCGTCTGAGCTGCGAGCTTTCTCAAAGGTGGAGGTGATCACCAGTTTGAAGAGGGGCAGGAGGTGAGGGGATATGAACGCTTGGGAAAGGCAGGCAGTGTGTCACAGGTAAAACAGGTCTCATCTTTCTTCCTTCTAAAACCCCACCTTGGGGGCGGGGAGGAAATTGGAGGACAATCGCAAATGTCTCACAGTCTCCTTTCTCAGGGGGCCTGAAGAATTTTAAAGCAGGTTCCCTTGCTTGCAAATCCAAAGCCTGAAATAACATCTGTCGGAGGGACCGTTTTTCAGTCCGAAATTAGTAGTCGTGGGGGTCAGGGATGGGGAGAGAAATGAGATTAAACGATGCTCGTAGAAGAGCAACCATGACCTTTGCCTTTCATTTAAAATTCAGCCATCATGTGAGCCAAATAAAATAGTACGGCATGGGTACTATTTTCCTAATATGATATATAGATCTCTAATATGAATCTCAGACTTAGGAGTGAATTACAAATGTACCAAGGCTGATAGATATTTTTTGTGTGCATGCACTCTAATATTTCATAAGCGACTTGCAGTAATTTCCACCCTTCACAAAGAGAGGAGAGCGAAAGAGAGAGCGAGAGAGCGAAAGAGGGAGAGAGAGAGGGAGAAAGAGAGGGAGGGAGGGAGGGAGGGAGGGAGAGAGAGAGAGAGAGAGAGAGAGAGAGAGAGAGAGAGAGATGAAAAAAGTGAATCAGGTACATGAGTTAAAAAGCATGTCGAATCTTTCTAAGTTGAGGGCATTTGGGCATGGATCCCAAGTGTCTAGTCAATAGTCGTATCCATCAACATTCTTGGTTGCCTTTTTCTTTTTTCTTTTTTTGCTAGTTTCTGTATACAAAATCCAGACTTTATAAATTAAAGTGACTAGAATCATTAACAAGATGAATACTAGATTGGAAACGCAGTTCTGTAGGGTATGCAATCTCTAGGGTATGCAGACACACACTCCTATGCATTGTACACTCTTAGCCACAGCTCCTCGCCCCCAGAAGAAAACAGTTAGAAAAAGATGGCTGATGTATCTGAGAGCTGTGAGTTATTAGCACACAGTGGCCAACTGAGTTTTATATTTCAGTGCGGCAGGATTCTGCCTAAAGCTACCAGCTCCATTGATGACGCCGAACATCTCGAATATAAGGGTTTTGCTGATACAGGATTCCTTCATAAGATGTACATTGGCTTTCTTTCCCCTCTACCCTCTTGAGAGTAGAATATTCAGAGATGGAATCTCCCCCAAACCAAATCATTCTCAGCCCATTGAGTAAGAGAATCTAGCCAGAATGCAGGGCTCCAAGTTTCATTTCTTTAGCTGAAATGCTTGCTATCAGTGGTGATAGACCTTACAACCATTTGATCCATTTTCCCTTCACATCTGCAAAGTTCTCCAGAAATTCTAATTGGGACGATGTCTATGCAGTAGAGAGAGACAGGGATAGAGATAGAGATAGAGGGAGAGAGGGAGAGGGAGAGGGAGAGGGAGAGGGGAGAGAGAGAGAGAGAGAGAGAGAGAGAGAGAGAGAGAGAGAGAGCGAGCAGCATATGGAGAGGTTCCTGACTATAAGAAAATTAATGCCGTTTCCAAGTGATTCAAGGTTGAATCCATAGGAGAGCTGGAGAAAACCTCTGCTCTGGAAGAGGAGCCTTTCTAAGAGGGGCTTGTGGCGGATGTGGCTCGACATCCTGGACAGGGGAGGGCAGGATGGGAGACAGAGGCTTCTAGGGAAAGGAGCACAGAGCCCCCAGCTGCTCAGGCCGAGGAGCCCGGGAGGCATGGCTGACAAGTGCACAAATCTCACCAGCTGCTACTGCAGTTTCCCATCAGCAAATTTCCAATACAGTGATGTAAGAAATAAAAGGAGGGAGAGGGAGGGACAGGAAGTCTCACGTTGTAATTTTGCCCCAGGGGGTGACCTGGGGGTTGAGGGCCATTGCTGAAATGCCCTGACCCTGGGAATGTGAAGGTTGCTCTTACTAGTCTCTGTGGGGATGGCAGAAAGACCTCTGGGAGGGGAAGATGTTAGTGATTAAGCCTTAATGAGATTTTCTGATAGAGAAACAGTTGGACCGGAAAGGGTTTTCTGAAGGCAATTTAACGAGAGCCGGTGGCACTCAAAGCTCTAGACAACACAGGAAACAAAATCTCGGGCAGCACCCTGTCCCCAAGGAGGACCAGACCACAGGGGAGACAGGGCAGAGCCAGAACAGGACACTGGGCATGGCAGCCATGTTGAGTGCCTGGAGAAAAGCAGAATGAATGTCCCCCAATGTGGAAAAGAGAGGAGAGAGAGGCTTGGACAGGTCTCTTGGATATGAAGACCTTCAGAGGCGTGCACTTCCTCTAGGGTGATGATAAATGCTTAAGGGCCCTTTAAGAGCAAAAATATATGAATAGCGAATTTAGGGTCTGTGATGACCCCAGCTCAAGACACTAAGTTCAACTAAGTCACAAGACAGTCCCTGTTCTTGATAGTCCAAAGGAAGGCAGCCCATTTATTCTCAATGTGGGGGAATGGATGAAGGAATGTGGTCCCAAAGGGAACAAAATCATTTTTTGATTGAGGACAAGTAAAAAAAAAAATCATAGGTATTGCAGTTGTGTGTGGCACTACCGAGGGCCACTTGACATAAACAGATCCAGAAGATATCTATGGTATTAAAATTTAGTAGCAGAAGGCTGGCCACTGGGAGTGGGGGAAATTTTTTATTTATTTATTTTTATTTTTTGTGGTGCTGAGGATTGAACCCAGGGGCATTCTACCTCCAAGCTATACCCTCAGCCCTATTTTTAATTTTTATTTTTGAAACAGGATCTCATTAAGTTGCGGCCTCCCTAAGTAGCTGAAGCTGGCCGCGAACCCGGATCCCCCTGTCTCAGCCTCCCAAGTGCTGGAATGATAGGCGTGTACCACCGTGCCTGGCTGGGGGAAACTTCCAAAACATCTCCTAGGTGAAGGCTGAAAAATGATGGTAAAAAAATAAACTGGTGTTGGGTTTTCCCCTGAAAGTTGCTTCTGTCTCTCAAGGAGACAAGTAAAAACCTAAAGCAAGACCTCAGCTTCCTGGCAGGCATGACGGCCTCTCAGACACCTGCTCCTGATAGCAGGGTGGGGTGCAACTCCTCTGCCCCCTTGGCCCTGCTCCCAAGGGGTGAGAGTGCAGCAGGACAGGGCAGGAGGTGGGACAGTCAAGATCACCCTAGCCTCTGCTTCTCCCCCAGCCCCCAGTGAAAAATAGGTCATGGATTTATTTTTAACAGTGCATTTGAGCAGCTCACCATTCCCTATTAAAAATGAACAATATCTTTAATAGTTTATTTTAATTTTAAATTACAAAGGCAGTCCATACTCGTTAGGGAAACTTAGAAAATGCAGATAAGACAAAAGAAGATAGTAAACCAACACAGACACACACAATCCACCATCCCGAAGTGAACAATTCATGAGCTCCATTGACTTGCTCTGGACTCTGGTAGCCAGTCGGGGTACTGCAGACCACCTGGTGGCCATGGAGCACACGAAATGGGTTGGTCAGAACTGAGACATCTTGTCAGTATAAAAATGCACATTGAATGAAAAAATATAACTAATACTGTATACTGATTACATGTTGAAATGACCATATATTGGATACGCTGTACTGACTCATATATTATTAAAATAATCCCATCCATATCTTTTTACTTTTTTATTTAATTACTAGAACTCTTTTATTTCCCTATTGGTACTAGTACTGAACCCAGGGGCATTCTACCTCTGAGCTACACCTCTACCCCTATTTTATTTTATTTTATATTTTTATTTGAAACAGGGTCTTGCTAAGTTGCTTGTGGTTTCCCTAAGTTGCTGAGGCTGGCTTTGAACCTGCAATCCTCCTATCTGTCTACTATGCCTGTTTGACTACTGAAACACTTTATCTTACAAATATGACTAGCATGCTATTTGTGTTAAGTGGTGGTGGTCTGGGACTTGCCTATATATCTATATCTATATCTATACCTATATCTATATCTATCTATCTATGCCTTAAAAATAAACAACAAGGTACAAGTTTTAAGCTTCTTTTTCACTACATAAAGCTGGACATCTTTCCATAGTAATATGTATTCACTTGTGTTTAAAGTGAATGTTTTAAATCCTAAGTAATGTTGTGTTAAATGGGTATAACAAAACGTATGGAATGAATCCCGTTAGTGAATAGGGTCCTGCCAATTCATCAATATTATTACAACTTCCCAATGAGCATGCTTTTAATCAAATTTTGTACACCAAGCTTCCATAATGGTGTGATGTAATAAAAAATAGTACAACGTTTAATGCCAGACAAGATTCAATCCAGATCAAGTTTAGGCTTTCACTAGCTATTTAATGCTAACGAGTCCCATCTCTAACCACAGCTTCACTATCTAGAAAGGACAATCTCTGTTTCTCAGCACTCTTGGAAAGATCAGAAATAATATTATTGGAGGCACTCTGGAGACCTTTGGTAAATGATAGCCAATATAATTAATACTGTAAATAAAACATTAAAAACACTCTCATCACAATGTTGAAGAAGGGTGCCTTCTCAGACCCCGACAGCAAATAAGACTGCAGAAACAATAGAAAATAACATCTTATTAAAGATGGAGTCAAGAATGAGTATCTGAGTTGGAAACTGGAATGCTTGGAGAGGTTGTACAATATCTATTGACCATGTCCTTGTTGAGAAATCTTCACCTGGTTCAGACCAAAATCACTCATCCCAGACTGCCAGCCCTTTTCCTTTCTCTCTGCAGCCTGAGTGTAATACGACATAAGATGCTCTTCTAGGTATGGGCCACAGAGTGTCGGGGGACACAGTGCCTTTCATTTAATTTTGGGTAATAATGGTTGCAAAGCATGCCTGTGAATGTCTTTCTAATTCAGATTCAAATGGCTTTACTTCTTCCAGAAGCCAAGACTGAGCCGAGGCATTACTTGTGTTATTTTTTTTCTCTTTTTTATATACTTTGTGCATTAGAGTCTCACATCATCATGTCGTTCACGGTGATGGCAACATCCGTGCACACAGCACTTGGTGGGCTTAGGAAGTAGCGCAGGATTAAGGGCACGGTGGCGCAGTTAGATAAACGGGACAGAGGCAGCTTCAGTGGGTGTGTATTGGTAATGAAGATGGGTATAGAAGGTTCACCGATACGTTAGCAATGGAGACTCCAGATTGAGAAATCAAAGAAATGCAATGGATAATCCAATCCATTCAATTTAAGGACAGCCAGGGTGGATCATACTGTTGAACGAGTGATCCAAGAAATAGACTAACAGCAATCCAGTCGATCTCAGAAATAGGCTAACAGCAATCCAGTCGATCCCAGAAATAGGCTAACAGCAATCCAGTCGATCCCAGAAATGGGCTAACAGCAATCCAGTCGACCCCAGAAATAGGCTAACAGCAATCCGGTCGATCCCAGAAATAGGCTAACAGCAATCCAGTCGATCCCAGAAATAGGATAACAGCAATCCAGGTAAGAATTTCCTTATGCCAGGTTCAGTAACACTCACCTCGAATCCTGGTACTTGGGAGGCTGAGACAGGAGGAGTGTGGGTTCCAGGCCAGCCTTGTCAATTTAGGGAAACTTTTCAGCAACTTAGTAAGACCTTGTTACTAAATAAAAAATTAAATAAAAAATAAAAAGAGTTGGGGGTGTAGCTCAGAGGTAAAATGCCCCTGAGTCCCTTCCTAACACACACACACACAAATCCCTATATAATAATCAAACCTATCTGTCCTGACAGCCAAACATCTTCTGCCAGAATCCTTGTTCCTCCGGCAGTGAACTGTGGGACTTGAGGCAGGCTATTTAACCTCCTTAACCACCAGTGTCCTTTCTACCATATGAGGGTAACACACGGTTGACGGGAAGATTAAAATAACTAAGTCAAAGGTTGCTTAGCACATCAGCACACACCTCAAGTCAAGTCAGTTCTTGGGGAGGTTCCATGGCTTCCACCGGGACTGTCTTTCAAAGGCAAGGCCTCATTGGCTGTCTTGTATTCCTGAAAGTTCCCTTTCCCGATACAGCTCCTACAACAGACTCTCCATATTTAGGCGCTCTGTGCACAAAATCTTAATCTCTTCGTTCTTCATTTCTGATTGTTGGCAACGCAAGTCAAGATCTCAGGCCCCTGGAGCTCACCACCAGCAGCAAGCAACATGGGGCATCCTGAGAGCATGACTCCAGGTTACTGCGGGATGATGGGAAAGGGGTGTGTCGGCTCACAATGAGACCAGAGATAGAGGATGGTAAATAAGATGGAAAGATGGAAAGGCATGAATTGGCCGAGCAGAAACATAGGCAGAAGATGAGAACATTCATAAAGGAGAAGCTGTCAGAGAAGACTTAGTGCTGAGAATGTGCCTGGTATATGATGGATATTCAGAAGGGACAGGAAGTCAGAGCTGTCCAGGCGGGCTGAGGTCGGTCTTGTGGACCCTGGGAACTTGGACCTTACCCTGAGGACAATGTCCCCAGCGAAGATGCCATAATGTCAACAAGAACTGGGACTAGCTCCACAGGGCAGACTTCACCCAGGAGCTCACCTGTGAGCAGGTGAAGCTGGGCAGCCACAACTGCTTCTCCCAAAGAAACTCAGAGGGGAAGACGAGATTCTATCAGCAGAGATGGCACAGTGAAAACTGAAGGGCCTGGACAGGTTGAGTCCAAAGACTTTGTGTTTTTGCAATCATCTATAATTACAATGCACCAACAAAAGTATTTAAAAATGACAGATATAAGCCAGGCGTGGTGGCGCAGGCTTGTAATCCCAGCATTTGGGAGGCTTGTAATCCCAGCTATTTAGTGAGGCCTTCTGCAACTCAGTGAGACCCGGTTTCAAAATAAAGAATAAAAAATAGGGCAGGGGTTTAGCTCGGAGGTCGAATGCCCCTGGGTTCCATCCCCAGACCCACAAAAAAATAAAAAATAAAAATGACAGATATAATGATAAGAGAGAAAATAAAAAATGGAAAGTCACAGGATCTGTCTTTATCTCCAAAGGCATATTATCGAAGGCTTTATGATGTTGTACTCAGCTGGGCGTGGTGGCACATACTTTTAATCCCAGCATTTGGGAGGCTGAGACAGGAGGATCACGGTTTGTAGACAGCTTCAGCTATTTAGTGAGGCCCTTTGTAACTCAGTGAGACCCTGTTTCAAAATAAAGAATAAAAAATAAGGCTGGAAGTGTAGCTCAGAGGTAGAATGCCCCTGGGTTCAATCCCCAGTACCACAAAAAAAGATGCTATACTCCCCTGAAAATGTGTGCATGCCATTTACACAGTCTTCAAAATGAGGATGCGCGCACGCGCACACACACACACACACACACACAAAAAAAAAAAAAATAGGGGACCTGGGTTCAAATCCCAGATCTGACACTTCCTATTATATAACTTTATCCAAAAAATCATTAATGCCATCCATATACAATGGGAATATAAATAGTTTAGCTACCTTCTGTATGGCTTGGATTAAATGGGAAAGGTCAAAATAGAGAATCAAATTAAGTACCTATCAGTGGATGAATAGACATATAAAATGTGATGTATCCATAAAGTGGATACATAAATTTTCAACTAATATTTTTCAGACCCCCACTTTTACCCCAGCTTCTTGTATTAACCATTCAACTCTTTACCTCTATGAGTTGAAAGTTTCAAGGTCTCACATATAAGTAAGCTCATGAAGCATCTGTCTTTCTGTTCCTGGCTTGTGTCACCAAGTACAATGTCCCCTAGGTCCACTCATGCCATAGTTGACAGGGTTTCTTTCTTTATATTTAGGGTTAAGTAGGACTCCATAGTGTATGTCCGTATAATGGTTTGGATTTAGAATGCCCTCCCAGCCCTCACAGAAATGAGGCAGCAATGTTGGAAGCAGGGCCCTTGGTTGCTAAGGAGGGGGTCCTTCATGGGGGTGGTGGACTGGGGACTATATAAGGTCCTTCTTCCCCTGTTCTCTGTCACGTTTCTGCTTCCAGGATGTGAGAGCAGAGCAGGCTGTCTCCATCTCTCTGTTGCTCACTGCATGTCCTGAGCTCCGCAGACCCAGCCTGATGTGGACTAAACCTAGAAGTCACCAGGACTGTGAGCAAACAAATCTTCCTCAGTTGTTCTGGATTATAGCAGTAAGAATGTTAGCCATAACAGTAAGTATATCCACATAACTGTGAGTTCAGCATCCAGGTCCTCTGCCCACTGAGGGCTAATTTATGGGTGTCTATAAAGTGAAACTTAGCTGTGTCTATCACTCAGATATACCACATTGGAATTTGAAAACAAAAAGTGAAAGGCATCTCTTAAAAAAAAAAAGTTAAAAGTCAGGAAAGACATGAAGAGGACTGTCCCTCAAGAAACAGAATTGATCCATAAACCTATAAGAAAAGGAGGAGGGGTGGAGGCGTGGGCTATGTCACCACATAGATGTAAAATAAATAAGTTCTCTTTTTTCCCCCAAAATGGCAATTGAGAAGGATTGTTATAATGCTAATCTTCATGATTAAGGGAGATTTAGGGAAAGAGTCTCTTAAACACTACTGTGGAGAGTGTAAATTGGTTTAACCTTTCTGAAGAGACAATTTAACAATGTGTATCAAAAGGCTTAAACATTTGCATAACCCTGATTCAGTATTTCCAGTTGCAGGGAACTGATTCCAGGCAAAGTCCAGGGTGCTTACGGTACTGCCTCAAGGTGGCCCGTCACAGTGGGGTCACAGTGGGTTCGTAATGGTAGAAGCCAGACGTAACCTAAGAAAAAGCTCAGCGAACTGGAACTGTGCAAAAAAAATGTATATATTTCATATATTTAATTCATATATATGCATATATAAATATATAAGTAAAATATATAAATATATAAAATATATATTTATATATGTATGAATTTTATATATACTGCATAAATATATCTGGTGCCAATTAGTTTAATTTTTGCACTTTTTTTTCTTACAGTTATAGTTTTTAAAAGAAAGAATCTGTGTTGAAAAGGATTTCTTTCATAATATAAAGCTGTATTCAAACTACACAGCAAATAAACAGTTGACAAACAATGTAAAGAGGAGAGAAAGAGAGAAAGAGAGAGAGAGGGAGGAAGGAAGGGAGGGAGGGAGAGAGCGAGAGAGCGTGAGAGAGAGAGAGAGAGAGAGAGAGAGAGAGAGAGAGAGAGAGAGTGTCTCAGATCAGATGTCAGCTGAAAAATCCTTTCTCTGTGGAGTTCTGAATAAAATTGGCACAAAAGCTCCCAGCCCCGTGGCCTCTGGGAGTGGAGCGATCTCCCCGGTTGCAGCAGACTCCCAGGTGACTTCTGTTCTCATGGCATCCTCTGCCCTTCAGCCGCCTCCTATCTCATTTATTTGTCTGTGTGACACTGTGCTCAGAATCCATCAAAGGAAGAAAGCAAGCAAAGTGAGTGAGGAGAAAGGGAAAGGGAGAGAAAGAAGCCCGGCCCTGCGAACCCACAGATCAGGGCGCAGCCTGTCCTGGAGGCTCTGGCCTCAGGATGGCGGCCACACCACCTAACCTCAGCCCTCTGAACTCTCCTTTTGCGGTTTCTTTCTGACTGTCCTGTCCCTCTTCCCCTCTTTCTCTCCTCCGCAATCTGCCCCTGTGACTGTGATCTTTCTTTCCTCTTTAAGCCGGCCCGGGCAGTCCTGCCTGGATCCCATTCTTGTTCTTGCAAAACCAAACCTATCCAGAATTCCAGGAAAAAGAGCCTTCATAGAAGAAGATGGAGGAGCTCTCCCTCCTCCTGGGGAGGGGGCATGGGCTCTCCATTGCGACACTCCCCTGCCTCGTTATGTATAGGTAGATGATAAACACAGCGTCTCATAAACGCTCGCACAACTGTCACAAAGGCAACTCGTATAAATAGCACGCATCCTGCCACATCTCTATCTAGAGCTAGAGAAAAAGTAAATTCACCAGAGTGCTAATTCAACATTCTCTCTGGATGATGAATAACAACTGACTCTAATTTCCTTCTCTGTGTTTGTCTGCAGTATCTGAATCTTCTCTCATAATCTAGCAAGGCTTTTGTAATGAGGGAGGTGGAAATCAAGTTAAAAGGATAGAGGAGAAATGCCTGGTTCTGGATGGAGGGCTGCTCTGGGCTGAGGTGACAGGTGAGACAGTACTTGATGGTCAAAATTAAGGACAGCCACTCCTGGTCCATCCATCAACGCCACAGAGCGTAAACATGCAAGTCCCTTCTCCCTTCACGCTCTGGGAAGGCAGGGCAAAGCTCATCTAGCAGATTCTCCTCAAAGGTGCTCAGATATCCTGAGAGAGTCTAGGACCACCTGTCCTTTTAGAGGGAGATGCAGGAAGGAGGAGAGAAGGAGGATGGGGAGCCATTCATTCTCCAACTTCCCCAGGAACTCAGAGGGAGCTAGTATTATCCCAACTGGTTGGAGGAGAAACCAGGACTCAAATCCTAGAGTTGACTCTGATACATTTGCCTTTATTCAGATGATGCTCCTGAATCAAGGGTTATTCTTTCTAGATAAGCCTTGGAAAACACCTAGGCAGGTACCCCTGGAGCTTGTTCCTGTGATGAGACACGTACCAACCCGAGTTTACACAGGCCATGTACCAGGTCTGGTGGTGCATGCCTGTAACCCCAGGAGAGTTTGAAATAGGACAATTGTAAAGATAAAGATTAGCTTTGGCAATTAAGTAAGACCTTCAGCAACTTATGAAGACCCTGCTTCAAAATAAAATAAAATAAAATAAAATAGGGTTAGGGTGTAGCTCAGCAGTAGAATGCCTCTGTTTCAATCTCCAGTACCAAAAACATAAAAAATTAAACATTAAATAAAGCAGCCATGCCCCCTGTATTCCAGTCAACCAAATAATAAGGTTCATAATAAAAAACAGGTAAACATGTCTTCTTAAATTCCTCCATTTTTTTTTTTTTTTAGGGATGGAACGCAGGGTCGTTCAACCTCTGAGCTACACCCCCAGCCCTATTTTTTTATTGTTTATTTTTGAAACAGGGTCTCACTGAGTTGCAGAGGGCCTCACTAAGTAGTTGAGGCTGGTCACAAACCGTGATCCTCTGGTCTCAGCCCTCCAAATGCTGGGATTACAAGTGTGCTCCACCACACCCAGCCCTCTAGTTCTTATGTCAGGGCATATATTCATGTAAGTAAAACTCAAAAGCATTGATTTTTTAACATAGAGCTCTTCATTTTGCTCCTATATTGTTGGAAGTGCCATGAATTTGATTTCATAGATAAGTGAAACGTTATTATCATTTTCACTAACACTTAATGAGCAGCTCTCCTATACCTATTCTATTGCTCAATTATCACTGCGTGGTAATTCCTCATAAAGAAACGTTTGTTCCTCCCCACATCCACACTCAGTGTGCTTGCCTCCTGCCCCCTTGGCTTTGGGGGCACCAGTGTGACTTGCTTTGGCCAGGAAGTATCAGCAGCTGGCAGGTGGTGTGATGGAGCCAAAGACTTGAAGTTCTGTCTTTGTCCCCTTGAGTTCATTTGTAAGCAGAACACACACACACACACACACACACACACACACACACACACACACACACCATCCCTGGGTTGGCCTGCTGCTCCCAGAAAGACACAAGATAGTGGGACTTATCCCAAGCTAAGCCTCTTCACCTTTGAGCAATACAGATGGGCAGTGGTCGAAGAATCTGAAGACACATGAGTGAGCCCTGTCTACACCATGCCCCTACTTCATCCGGCTAATCTCACTGTTGCCTGGCAATTCAGCTGTGTGATTTCTCTGGAAACACAGATAATTTCCATACCCCCAGTAAGAGTGTTCATATTTTTCCATTGTCAAATGGGGGAATAGGATTAGGGAGGTTGTATAACTTCTGTATCTAGTGGAGAGCAGGACCAGGTCCATTATCACTCTAGACTTTCTGCTGAGACCACAGTGATTACTCTGTCACCCAGCCATTGACCCTGGTGTTTCATAAGCACCTGGTATGTGGAAGGGGCGCTGTCCGTGGTTCTGATGAGACCGTAGGTAGCATGCTCTATGCCCATGAAGTCCAGAGAAGAGGCCACTATGTTCCATCTGCATGGAGGAAGAGGGTGACCACATAAGCTGAGAAGAGTAAAGAGTCAAGGACAGAGATGAACTTGGTGTATCTGCAGGCAAGCAAGGAGACAACAGCTGCGGGATATGGTTATAAGTTAGAGAGGCCAGAGAGACAAGATGCTGGGACAAGATAATGCAGAATCTGTGAGCATGAGAACCCCCTGGAAAACTGGAAATGCAAGAGTCCACTCCCTGGTTATTATTCCAGAACATTTTACATGGCTGCTGAGCTGTGGGCAAACTCCGGGAAACAAGGCTGGACACAGGAGACCAGGGAATACTCTTTGGAGATGTTCAGGTGAGGGATAGCTGGACTTGATTAGGGTGGTGGCTGTGGGGAGGCTGAGGAATGTCCTCAAGTTGCTTCTTGAATTCTAAAGTAGTGCTACATTCTCCGGTTCTAAATTAGTCTTGGCTTCGGCATGGCTGAGCAGAACATGTACCAGCCTGAGTATCAAACTAAATTCTGAAAGATATCTCAAAATATTTGCTTAGAGTAAGAGCAAAACATACTCAGCAGTTGTAAAAATTAGTCATTCACCTTAGATGGGTGATAATTTATGCCACATTCATAGTCGAAAAGAAAATGTATATTTAGAGCACAATCTATACATTTTTTTCCCCCAGGGATGCACTAATTGTGTTGTTGGATTTCTTTGAGTTGTTGCAGGCTGGCAGAAGTGAGTTTCTCTTTGCACAGCTATGGGGATTAAATTAGATAAACCAAAGGGGAGGAAAATGGTATACTGAGAACAGTTGTATGAATGTATGAAGCACTGCCTAAACCACGAGGAAAGACTGCTGGGCAAAACAGTGAACCTGAACTTTTACAAAAACTACAAACATAAATAGAAAAAAAAAACACATAAATTCAGTACCGCATATTTTTGAGCCAACAAACACAAATGTTTTAGCAGAAAAACAAGCAAAAACATAAACCTTGGTAGGCACATGCACCTATGTAGATCTTGCTATAATTTTCTCCAACAGATCAACATGCTACTTATCAGAAGAGTTATGGTTTCCTCCTCCCCATCATCATCATGCTCTTTCTCCTCCTTTCTCCTTCCTCCTCCTCCTCCTCTTCTTCTTTTTCTTTTTCTTCTTCTTCCTCTTCCTTTCCCTCCCTCCCCCTCCCCTTCTCTCTGAGGTCACATTTTGCCAGTTTCCCTGTGAGTTACAACCTCATGATCCAAAGACCAGACTGGCCACACAGATATAATTCTTTGGTTCAGTTAAGGATTTAAAAATTAAAAATTTGAAGAAAAATTTATTGGATACAATTTATCTAAAAAACCAGATATTCAGACTCTCTTGAAGAAAATTGGAAAATGTGGTCTCTTATTAATGTCACAGACATAGCCTGGAGATGAGGAGAAGGTGTGACCATGGAGAGCCAGAGTCCCCACTTGGTCACATCCCCACCACTCCCCATGGGGCACCTGCCATGAAAGTCCAGCTACTTCCACCTGATATGGAACTTTCTCATGGTAGGGCAGTATCTCTCCTTACACTCGTGATGATGCAAAGTGTGGAAATGAAGAGCAGAATGAGATAGCTCTGGTTTATAACACACCTGCCCAGGTGTGGTAGCTCCCCAGATTCTGGGATGGATACTTCTGACCCTTTACACCATCTACATTAGAGGTAAGTGGGTGAGAACTGGAAGAGACCCACAGGTGGCCAGCCATGGTTTTACAGGTTCACATGGTAACATGGGTTAGCTTCATTCAGCCCTTGGCCAAACCAACCGGGCCCTAATCTGTTCTCCAGGAGCATCACATCCAAAAGTGACCGCTGGCCCTGGCCCAGGTGGAGGGATGCCAAAGATACAATCCCACTTAGGAAAATTGAATGTGATTTTTGCAAAGGGGATGGCCAAACTTGATCTCAGGATGACAAAGAAATGACAAATACGTGTGCTAAAACAGCTGGCTCAGGAAAAAGGACCAGCGAGGTCCATAGGGATGCACCTTGAGGTTTGAAACAGTGCTCCAGGGCCAGCAACCTTCATGATCAAGACATCTTAGACACAAGAGTAGAAGTTACTACAAAGCACTCGGGTTTGTATCTTTGTTGGGAGAGTTTGCATTTTTTTTTCCTAGAACAGATTGTGAAAAAGAGATGAAAGATACATTATCATAAATATTTATTTGCTTCATATTTTTATCCTCTGACGATACCACCCCTCTAGATGATAACACTGCTATTTAAAGTTGAGCAGGAAAGTGACCTAAAAACAAAAAAAATGTCTTAGTAGATAATAATTATTTTTAATCTTGTTGAGAACACAAAGACCACTTTAAGACATCGATTTAAATGCTATGAACATTCTCTCCAGCAAACAAAAGGAGAGTGTTATAGACATAGAGTTTGGTATGTAACTTTAGAGATTTAATGGCTCTCCTGAGCCCTTAGGAAGTTAAGATTTTTGTTCATGTGAAAAGCAACAGTACAATGTAATTTATATAAAAAAAAAGGAGTAGAGGGTCAATTTCCTGGGGTGGCCAGTGGCGTAACCACAACCTGTGAGCCTACTGGGCCTCGATTTCTTTGCCTATAAAATTAGGATAGAGTTGACCTATAGCTCCTGGGCTTGTTTGGAGGCTAACTGGATAAAATCCATACCCAGCCCTGGGAATTGTTGCTGGCACGCAGCAAGAGATCGATGAATGTTCACCGAACACTCATTTTCTGATTTAATACTGGCCGTGCTACAATTTTAATGAAAACATTCAAATGTAGTTTATATTGGCATCCCCAGCATCTTAAGTTAATGACAAAGACAATAAAGAGCACACGTTATTATATTACCTATTTCTCTACAAATGGCTGGGCTTGACATTCTGCAAACCAAAGTAACAAGAATGTAAGAATGTGAGGAGGAGGAAGAGAAACAAAGGAAGAAGATGGAATGGACATGGTCCCCCAAGCAGGACCAGAATACAAAGAGCATCCTTGACAATCATCCACAGCACCACACACATGCCACGGGTCTGGGGGCACCTGACCAAGACAATCTGGTGTAAGTCAATAGATCACCATTTGGGGAGCAGTGTAGCCAGTTCTATCAGACAACCCGTCAGTCCAACCACATCAGTCACAAATAGGACCAAAGTCCCCATCAGAAACCTGGTGCAAATGCCTGTGTCCATGTCACATGGCTGATAAGCAGGAAGCATTATTGTTGCATGGGATGAAGGATGCTGGGCAGTGGACGCCTTTGATTGGGTTAGTCTTAGCCAATGGTCAGGAGACTTCCAGATGCCCCAGTGGTGAGCTGGCCGTGCAGCCAACCACATCTTCTTCTTAAGGGTCTTTATACATGGGGATGCAGGCTGAGATTCAGTTTCTCCATGAGGTCGGCAAGTCTTAGACTAAAGGATCACCCTTCTCAGTGTTAATTCGAGTGAATTTCAGAGCCTTGCATGCTCAGCTGGCCTCTGAAGTCATGGGACAGAAGCTGACCTTTCTCAGGGGACCAGGGCACATTCAGAAGAGCATCCAAAGAAGTCCTGCAGCTCTTTCACCAGGGTTCTCACATCTAGACACGGAAAAGGCTTCTCCCTGCCTCAGTTATGCCACCTCTTTGCAACTTTCTTTCTCCTTCTATGCCTCCTTTTTGTAAAAGAATGAACAAAAAAATTTCCTCTCGTTTCATATGTGAGGAAAGTGAGTCCAAGAAAGGTCTAATGTTTTGTCCATTGTCACACAGCTGTCATGTGCCACAGCCTGGTGTATCAACAATGAGGTACCTTCCCTTCTTATGACAACATGTCATGCCTGATATCAGATACTTCTTTTTCATGTGTTTTATTATTTAGATGTTTCTGTGTACAACTGTAAATGTAAATTCTGGTGAATACTTTTATCAAGCCATTGTTCTTGGTAGATTGTGCCCCAAAATTGGTTTCCATGTCTATTGGAGTACGTGTCAGATGTGCACATATATAAGTGTGTGTGTGTGTGTGTGTGTGTGTACGTGTGTGTGTGTGCGTGTGTGTGTGTGTAGCATTAAGCCATGACTCTGAATGGAAAAAAAATTTCCCTCTGCCTTGAAACATGAAAATTCCTAGTAACATTAATTTTTATTGTTATCATAGGTTGTGTGTGCTAATAGCATCTGGTAGGTGGAGGTCTGCAATGTTTCTACACATTGTATAATACACAGGGCAGCTATGCACACAAACAGAATGATCAACCCAATATATCCACAGCAGTAAAAAAAAAAAAAAAAATATATATATATATATGGCTGTATGTATACTTAGGTATAAATACATTTATGAATTCATATATACTATATGAATGAATATGTATGCATATATTAAATATATGCATGTGTATATATGTGTATGCATGTATGTATATGTGTACATATATGTGTATATTAAATATATAATTGTATATATGTAGGTTATATGTATATTTTAATGCATGCATATATACATATTTATATATTTAATATATGCCTAAATATACATACATACATAGAAAAAAGAAGACATGTTTTAGCATAGGTAAATATAGGTACACACATTTTTTAATATGACTGTTGCAATTATATCTGCCTATCTGTATCACAGTAGCTATATCCAGGTGTGGCTTCTCATAAGGTGCTCTCATTGAAGACATGATTTAGATGAAGAAGAAGCCAGATTCTTCCTTAATTATAACTTCCAGATTAAACAAAACATTTTATTTTATTTATTCATTTTTTTAGTACTGGGGATTGAATCCAAGGGCATTGTATTTCTAAGATACACCCCCAGACCGATTTTGTATTCTTTATTTTGAAAAGGCGTCTTACAAAGTTGCAGAGGGTCTCACCAATGAGGCTGGCCAAGAACCTGCAACCCTCCTGTCTCAACCTCCCAAGTACTGGGATTACAAGCATGCCCCACCACACCTAGCTAAAACAAAACATTTTAAATGCCCCCCTTGTGACACATCAACTCAAAACAAGTTGATGCAGGTTCATGCCACGTAAGTGTTTGCCATAAAATTTTCAAAACTTCCTGCCCAGAAATATTTGCGCCATCTTGCATGAACTCCAGCGTTTCAGTGAGTAGCCCGTGTTTACATGTTGGATGGCATTCCTTTTCTAGGAAACCATAGGCTCCTCTGCTCCAGGGAACCGCTTGCTCTTCTGATACAGTTCAAGGGGCTGAACGATAACGGGCTTCCCACGTGGGCCACGCTTGATACTCAAGCTGAGGGGACTTCAAGTAAATACCAGCACTGAGACCGGGCTGCCGGAACGCGGCTAGGGAGGGAGAAAATCCTGCATGATTAATGTTAGGGCTACAGCACTATGTTCCTGGGCTTTGAGAAGCTGGTGGAGTTCTCATTTTCCAAATGTAGGAGACACTTCTACCTTGGCTCCCCTAGCCAGAAATGACAACCTGATGCAAATACTGAACACCCATTTAAAATTAAAATAAAGCTTCTCTAACCCAAATCCAGCACACACACACACACACACACACACACACACACACACACACACACACACACACATATATATACATATACATATATATGTGTGTATGTGTGCACTAATAGCACCTGATAGGTGCAGGTCTGCAGTGCTTCTATACATTATATAATGCTCAGGACAGCCCTGCACACAAACAAAGTGACCTATCCAAAATATTAATAGCAGCGAGCTTGAGAAGCCTAAATATATATATATATATATATATATATATATATATATATATATAAACATATACATATACGTATATATACATGCATATATATACACACATTTATGTGGCTTATGTATACTTATGTATATATATCAATTTTTATATATAATATATATTAATTTTTATATGTGTGTATATATACACACATATATTCACACATATATGGCTTATGTATACTCACGTATATTTTAATATATATTAATTTTTAAATTGCATTGATATAAAAACAAAAATTGCATATATTTCTGGAATGCCATATGATGGTTTGATAGATGCATTCACGTGTAATATTTAGGTCAGGTTAAATGTCTCTTTCCACTAACATTTACCATCTCTTTAGGAAAAAATATTCAGTGCCTTAATTTTTATCGTAGCCCTAATGGATGCTGCCGCATGTTGAGGCAGTCGCCTGGCAAGGTGTTGAAAGGGCTGAAATGATGCTTTAAAAGTCAGAATATTTCTGTGCTGTTAGTTTAAAACATAAAACGGCATAAGTAATTCAGGAAACATTTTTCTGGGTGGGTGGTACACGTGTAATTGCAGCTACTGAGAGGCTAAGGCAGGAGGATCACAAGATTGAGGACAACCTGGAGAATGTAGGTCGGACTTGACTCAAAATTTTAAAAAGCTGGGGATATAGCTCAGTGATAGACCACATGTCTAGCATGAGAAAGGTCCTGGGTTCCATCCCAGTATGGTGAGGGAGGGATAGAGAGAAGGAAGGAAGGAAATAAATTAGAAACAATATTCTCCCCAGTACTGCAAAGAAGAAACAATATTCATGAATAGAAATTCGTGTAATCAAAAAAAAATACTTGCGTTTTGTGGTTAACAAGGATCTTTAATACACATTCTGTGTATATCAAGTGTAGATTTTTCTTTAAATAATGTGGGCTTCCATTTTGTTATCTGTAAAATGTACCCGATGATATATAAGAACTTTTATTTTGTACTAGAGAATGAACCCAGTGGCATTCTACCTCTGAGCTACATCCCCAGCCCTATTTATTTATTTATTTAGGCATTAGGGATTGAACCCAGAGACATTCTACCTCTAAGCTAAACCCCCAGCTCAATTTTATTTCTTATTTGGAAACAGGGTCTCACTAATTGGCAGAGGCCCTTGCTAAGTTTTGGAGGTTGGCTTCAAACCTGTGATCCTCTTGTCTCAGCCTCCAAAGTACTGGGTTTACAAGTGTGGACCACCATGCATGGCTTTTTACTTAATATATTTTAAATTTTTTTTTTGTACTGGGGTTTCTGGAAGCCCTTCCACCTCCGGGGTACACTCCCAGACCTATTTTATATTTTTATTTGGAAACAGGGTCTCTTAAGCCAGCGTGGCTGGCTTCAAACCTGTGCGATCCTCCTGTCTCCACCTCCCAAGCACGGGGATTACAAGCATGCGCCACCACGCCCATGGCATATTTTAAATTTTTAAAACAGGGTCTTGCTAAGTGGCTGAGGCTAGCCTTGGACCTAGGACCCTCCTGTCTCAGCCTCCCAAGTACTGAGATTACAGGCGTGTACCACCATGCTCAACTCAAGTATAATGTATTTTATTAATACCAATTAATTAATTCACTAAAGTGCTTAGAATGGTGCCTGATTTATGAGCTTGAACAAATGTTTATTATTCAATCTTATAGTCTCAATAAGTAGGAAATGCAGACATTTTTTAATAATGCAAATATAACCAACATCACATGATTTTTCTCTCAGCACACTGAACTCCATGGGCTCAGTTTTAAGCAACAATTTCCAGTAGAAAGATGAATAGAAATGATATTTACTTTTGTCCTGAAAGCCACATGCCCCATCTTCATTCCTAAATGAGATACTGCTGATTCAAAGAAACTTACACACAACATCAGCAAATTTGAAGATACTCTCTAAACCAAAGGTCCCGAAGAGCAAAACCATCATCTTACTTAAGACAAATGTGCTGCCACAGCCTCCGGGGTGGGCAGTACTGCCCCCAGCAGCCCAGTGTTTTCTATTTTCCTCCTACACACACATACACGCGCGCACACACACACACACACACACACACACACACACACACACACATGCTCAACTAGAAGCAACCTCATAGTTATATCAAATTGTGAGTCAAATTTTAGGAATGTCAAGGGAGCCCAGAAAACCACAAGGAAACCTACACTTTAACCTCAATAAAGCTCTAGAATTCAGAAGGTGCCTAAGATAGGAAGGAGGCAGAGATGAGATTTCCTAAACGCATGTTGCTTGACCCAAACTTTGAAGAGTTAGGAAGGTTAATCTAGGAAACAGTGCACAGCCCATAATTTGGACAAAGGGGTCTGATGTTCAAAGGCCCTGAGGAGGTAAGAAACTAAATCTGTTTCAAGAACAGAGACACAGAGCGGGGAATGGTAGCTGGTGAAGACATGTAATCCCAGTACTCGGGAAGCTGAGATGGGAGGACTGCAGGTTCATGGCCACCCTCAGCTGCTTAGTGAGGCCCTCCACAACTTAGTGAGACCCTGTTTCAAAATATAGAATAAAAATAGGGCTGGGGTGAAGCTCGAAGGTAGAAAGGCCCTGGGTTAGATCCTCCTCAGTTCTGAAAATAAATAAGTAAATGAATGAATGAAACAGAAAGAAAGAAAGGAAAAAAAAGAAAGAAAGAAAGAAAGAAAGAAAGAAAGAAAGAAAGAAAGAGAAAGGAAGGAAGGAGAGAGAAAGAGACGAGTGATGGTTTCAGATGCAAAATGCGTAGTTGATTTTCCGAGTCTCCCATGTGAGGCACAGTAGGGGTATGAAGCGTGCTGGGCCAGATCGAGAGTCTTACTTGCTTTTGACTTTGCTCGTCCCCTTCTGCGTTAGGCTAATGAGACATACAGATAGGTGTCAGCTATGCAAATTAGTTATACTCTGGGCAGCTTGAGCAATCCTAGATTCATAGAGAGAGCTATATAAAGAAGGTATGTGTCATCAGTAATTGCTATGCACGATAAGGGCACGGCCAAAGCCCATTCTGTGCTCGCTCGTGACCTGCCCAAATGCTCCTCGGGTGCAGAGGGAGAAAGAAAGGACAGGGAGGCTCTGGACCTGGCTGGGACCCATGGGACCAGCAGGAAGCCTGATGGGTAACAAAGCAAGACCCCAAATGCCAGGCAAGATGAACTATTTCCCATAGCGGCATCTGGCATACTGGCCTGTCCCTCTGACATCTGTGTGGGCTGCACATGGTGATTTCTGGGACATTTGGGGAGCAGCTGGTGGCCCTTGAAATTCTCTCTGCCTCCCTCGAATCTACCCAATGGATGATGTAGCAACATTTCTCTTCAGAGCAAGAGGGTGCCCTGCCTGCGGTTCCTCCGAGTCTGTAAAGCAGAGCACCGAGCACACGGATCCTAGTGATGTGATGCAGCTGGGCTGCCTGCTGCCATGGGCGTGCTGGGGAAGGTGAGCTAGGCCCTCTCCAGACCCCACAGGCTTCCAGAGAACACAGGCCACTGAGAAGTAAGGTACACACAAACCCAGCATCTCCCTCATCTCTAAAATGTTCAACCTCTGCTGAGTGACGCAGGCCCTTGTGTGCTCAGGGTGGCTGAAGGATTATTTTTTCAGTACTGGAGTTGGAAACCAGGGGGCATTCTACCTCTGAGCCGCACCCCCAGCACTATTTTTTATTCTTTCTTTTGAAACAGGGTCTCATTGAGTTGCAGAGATCCTCACTAAGTAGCCGAGACTGCCCTCGAACTGTGATGCTCCTGTCTCAGCCTCCCAAATGGTGGGATTACAAGCATGTGCCACCATGCCTGGCTGTGCCACCATGCCTGGCTGTGCCACCATGCCTGGCTGTATTTTTTTTAATACCCAAATTATTCCTAAAACAACAACTCAAAGCTGTACAGCAATATCACTGTCCGGGAAGTGGATGACTATATGCTACCTTACAAAGGGACCACTTCCAATTGAGAGGTATTAGTTCATCTGACATTAATGGCCCAAAGAGAGGGGAGGAAGCCAAAGTAGGATTCCAAAGGCAAAAAGATCGATGCAGCAAGGGCCACAGGGCAGCAAGAGGTTCCTAGGCATTGCACAGAGAGAACTGCAGGTTGTTGTTGAGGTGGCATCTGCATCTGAGAGCTGCAGAGGAGGAGGGCATGGTGCCCGAGCAACAGGGGAAGGGCGGTGTGCCACCTTTGTGCACACATGATATTCTTCTGTCTCTAAAGCGAGTCACAGCAATCTGGTGCTAAACCAGTCCTATTAACCCTGGCTCATGCCTTTCCTCTAGAGATCTAATACACAACACTTGAATATTTGCTTTGACTTTTGACATATTAATTACGACCAGATTAATGCTTCACGGTAGCATAGTTTTGCTGGCCAAGATAGAATACAAATAAGAAAACACTCTAATTATTATTATTATTATTATTATTATTATTATTATTATTTTGTGTGTGTGTGTATGTGTGATGTAGTGGATAGTGAATCCAGGGGTGTCCTACCACTGAGCTACACCCATGCCCCTTTTTATTTAATTATTTATTTTGAAACAGGGTCTCACGAAGTTACTGTGCACTGGCCTTGAACCTGTGATCCTCCTGTTTCAGCCTCCCAAGTACTGGGATCATAGGCATGTACCACTGTGTCTGACAGACACTCTAATTTTTCTACTTCACTAAAGAGTCAAGTCTGAATAGACTGCAGCCGGGATCTTTTTGATCTGAGGTGCTGATTAAACAAGATGACCACGGTCTAGCTAAATCACTCCGGTCACTAATCAGCTCCAGTGTGATCTGCAAAATGCATACTTCCTAATGAATATTGAAATTGGCTGTCGTTAAGGAGAACCCCCTCAGGAGGGCAAGGAGACAGGAATCAATATTCATACGGATCTACACTGCCTCATTGATTAATAGTCTCCAAGTGTAAAAACCGAAATGGTGTTAATAAAGCATTATTTTTAGTGCAGGCTGACGCAGGATATTAGATTTAAACATTTGTAAAAGATTTTTGAGCGAGTCTTAATAAATAAATTGCCAGGAAGGAAAAGGAATGGCTTCCTAGCAAAGTCTAGAAATGATGTTCTTAATGAGTGGGAGAGAAGGGCACCCTGGGCACCTCCAAAAGGCGTGTCCATCCAAGACATGGCGGGCCCTCATCACAAAGGACCAGAACAGCCTCTACCCCTTTGTTACCTCACCCACCATGGGAGACAAGAAGCAAGGACACCTGGTTTACACAGGACCACCCGCTACTGGCTTCTTCTGGGTAGCTTATGATGTCCACTGTTCAGAGATAAAGATCCTTCAGACATTTAGATGGGTTGGCTACCATATACCTCCGTCTGTTCTTTGCAGCTCTGTTGGGTGGGATATTTATCTCCCTGCTCCCTGAAATCACACCCTGCTCTATACCAAGAGCCAAACATCCCACTAGGAAATGGTGAGACTGGTTCTAAAACTTTGTGGTGTGTGTGTGTGTGTGTGTGTGTGTGTGTGTGTTTTACTGGGGATCGAACTTAGAGGTTTTCTAACTCTAAGCTATACCCCCGGCTCGTTTTCATTTTAAAACAGGGTTTCAGTGCACACTTACAATCTCAGCATTAGGGAGGCAGAGACCTGAGGATCGCAGTTCACAGCCAGCCTCAGCTACTTAGTGAGGCCCTCTGCAACTCAGTGAGACCCTGTTTCAAAAATAAAGAATAAAACAATAGCTGGGGCTGTAGCTCTGAGCTAGAATGTCCCTGGGTTCTATCCCCAGTACCGTTAAATAAATAAATAAATAAATAAATAAATAAATAATGTTTCACAAAGTTGCTGGGGGCCTTGTTAAACCACTGAGGCTGGCCTCAAACCTGTGATCCTCTTGTCTCAGCCTCCCAAGTACTGAGATTATTAGCATGTACCACCATGCCTGTCTCCAGCACTCTGTACATGCTGAAGAAGCTGCGGATTCTCCGTGTGACCCATCCCTAAGTTGAGAAATGAAAATGCACACCCAACTCTACCCTCCTTTCTATGGAAAGTCAACGTTTTCTAGTGCCCTGAATACATATGGTGCCAAATGCATGCTTATTATCTGTGCGATGACTATGGATGTGCAGATTTATCTGGCTCCTAAGAAAGCTTTACTGTTTCTCATTCCACCTTGGAGTCGAGCACGTCCTCAGAAGAAGAATTCCGCCATGGTGCTTCCGCTCATGCTGCAAAAACTCATTAGACAATCCCTTTTACGGATTGCGATGGTAGAAATAAATTTCTTGGATCCAAGCAATGGCTCAAAAGGCAAGTCTACAATAGATTGCTGAAAATGGAATTGGGAGATGCTTGTGAATAATTCTTACGAGACATATAAAATTTCTATCCATTAAATGTTAAAAAACTGCAAGTACCCAAAATGGAGTGCCTGACATTTTTTTTTAATTGAAGGTGAATTTGAATGCACTCTATTTCTTGCTTCTGATTTTCTCTCCATTCAGGACAGGTGTTTGAAAGAATTCAAAGTGCAAGTTCACTTTGGGGGGATTTGTTTGCAACAAACTAGTTTACTCTTTAGGTGCTTACTATGACCCAAGACATGGCACTTCTGTTCTTGTTTGGTTTGGTTTCGTTTGTGCTTTATGTGGTACTGGAGATTAAACTCAGGGACATCCTACATCTGAGCTACACTCTAAGCCCTTTATTACTATTTTTTAAATTTTTGAAACAAGCTCTCACTAAGTTGCAGAGGGCCTCACTAAGTTGCAGGTTCGTAGCCAGCCTCAGCTACTTAGTGAGGCCCTCCCCAACTTAGTAAGACCTTGTTTCAAAATTAAGAATAAGAATAAAAAATAGGGTTCTAGGTGTAACTAGGAGGTAGAATGCCCCTGAGTTCAACCCTTAGCTCTGGGGGAAAAAAAAAAAAAGGTAAAGGGTATTGTAGCATAAGATAAAGGAGGGGTGGGGTCTCTCTTTGAAGAGGTGACCTTCCAACCTTCCAACAGGGACAGAGACAGGATGGAGGGCGTCAGAGTCTGTGAGAAGGAAAGATGAGCTTAGACAGGTGCCAAGTGATGGATGCTAAGGGATTTGAAGAAAGTGGTTGGAATTAATGCGAAGTGTAGTGGGGTTTCTAGTAAGTGTGGGCAAGATGGGACTTTCAAAGCAGCACTGGATTCCACAGCGTTGTAGAGGAAACCTACATGATCCAGACAACCAACCACGCTTCCTCTGCACTGAATTCTGAAGAGCTTATAACCAGGATACTTTCCAGGTGGCAGCAGAGGCCCTGAAGCTTAGAGACCAGGTGGGAACAGCAGAAATTGGAGCTCATTGGGGCTCAAGGCCTTCCTTGACCCCATAGCTCCAAGATCAGTGTCTGGCTGCTTCCTATCACAGGGTAGAATTTGAGCTGCTCACTTTGGGGAGAGAGAGGGAGAGAGAGGAAGAGAGAGGGAGAGAGAGGGAGAGAGAAAGGGAGAGAGAGGGGAGAGAGAGAGAGAGAGAGAGAGAGAGAGAGAGAGAGAGAGAGAGAGAGAGAGACACAGCTTGTTTCTAGAAACTGGAGGGCTGACCACTGTCTAGGAGTAAAATGAGCTGTCCTCTGCAGTAGCTATTGCCTGGGGTAAAAACAAATGAACCAGTAAGTGAGGAGAAAGTGCTCTCAAAGAACAGATGTTCAGCCATGTACATCATACATTTGGTATCAGGAAGGTTGAAGGAACCTGAGAGGTCCTTCCCAAGCCCACATGGCTCTCCTTTCTGCAGTCAGCATTTCCACTGGTTGACCACAGAGGTGCTCCAGAGGAAGGCATGAGATTGGGGTGGGTGTGTAGCACCACCACTGGGTATGGGCGATGGACACAGCACCTCCTCCCTTCCTCTCCTTCCCTTGGTGGACTCAGGAGGCGGAATCTGTCCCCAGGGCCTTTCATCCAGCCTACTGGGTCGCCCTGAAGAGCCAAAGCTCACCCACTCACAAAATCGGTGCTACCTGAGAATCACGCTGATGATCAAGTCTACTGGGGAAGCCAATATGCTGGGTCAGATGGAAAGGGACTTTAGCAAAATGAACCCCATGCTGACACACAGTGGTGCGATTATATTGGGTTATTTTTTCCCTTGGCTGCTAGACCGCCAGCCACAGAAGGGTAGGTACTATGTTCTTTTTTGTTTTTATTTACTATCCCTTTCCAAGTGCTTTTCATAGTGGCTGATATATACTATAAGCCTAATTTTAAAAACCAGTAGGATAAGCAAAAAAATAAAGGAATGAATGGAAAGAAGATAGGCTTTCTTTCCTTCTATCCATCTTCTCTCACCCCATCTCTCCCTCTGTCCTTCTTTTGTTTTTTGTTTTTTTATTTTGTTTTTGTTTTGTTTTTTGCTACTGGGGATTGAACCCAGAGGCATTTTACCTCTGAGCTACACCCTCAGGATTTTTATTTTTTATTTTTATTTTGAGACAGGGTCTCACTAAGTTACTGAGCGTCTCTAAGTGACTGAGGCTGGCCTTGAACCTGTAATCTCCTGTCTTAGGCTCCCAAGTATTCTGATTACAAACGTGCACCACCAGGCTCTCCATCCTTCTTTTTCGGAAGCTCTTTCCTCTTTGCTTCTCATAACACTCATATTTTCATTCTCCTGAATCATGTTCATATATTTTTTGCCTTCTGCAGAAGGGATTTATCTACCTAGCAGAGAGGAAAGCGTGTGGGGGTCTCCTCCATCATCTCTCATAGGGCAAGGTGTAACACATCATTATCTTTAAGGTTAATGCAAAGAAATCTGAGTGGTTTCATTTCATTTTTAAGGGAATTTGGGCCATTTGGGGGAATCAGCAGCTTCGGGGGAAAAGCGTGTCTTGGTGAGATGCGTTAGTGTCTTGCAAAAGGTAGCGATGAGTTATTAGAACACAGGGAGATTTGAGACTGATGCTTGCTGGAGCGTGTAAAAAGTGTCTCCAGATTTCCCTTTTCTTGTTTAAATTACTTCGCTTCTTACTTGACTACTTTTTCTGACCTTTCAGAGTGCGTCTTCCTTCTTCCCATTTCTCCTTGAGTCTCCTAACCATTTTTTAAAATGCTTTAGGTACATCTCGCCTCCATCAATGTCTCAGCCTTCTGTTCCCCAACCTCCTGGCTCATCTTCTCCTCTTGACCCTCCATATAAAGCCCTGTAATATTATCATGCTCTTTGCCACAACCCATCCATCTTCTTCATTTCCCACAATTCACGAGACAGTCTGAGGCTGCAGGGCTGGAAAACACTTCTCATTTTCAAGAGAAAGCTATGGCCAAGTGTTCTACTTTCAATCCATTTTCCTCCACAACGAATTGCAATGGGAGACTTGATCAAAGGCAGCTGACCTCTTATCTATTTCTCCTTGAGACTGACATCTTTTAGGTTGCCCTGTGTGGAGTTTTGACTAAATGGGACAAGAACCACACCTCATAAGAAACAGAGATAAAAATGACTCTGAAATTCTTCTAGCCCAAGATCTGAATCAGGTTTCCACTATGTTGGACCTGTGTGCCTTTGGAGAAATTACTCAGACTCTCTGGTCACAACTTTCCAGTCTGTAAAATCTGGTTGCTATTACCCATTCTTATGAATCATTGAGGAAATTAAATTAAATGGGAACACCAATTAGTATTGCCACATAGTGAGGACTCTACTTAAGAGAGTCATGCTGACTACTTAGCGATTAATTAAGTAAAACTTTATTCAACTTATTTGATAATGATGGTTGTTGATAGTGGCAGGAAATGGAAAGGATCCCTTGAGTACCCTCCTAACTTGTGAGTTACAATTACTAGTTTTCCTTATTTACCTTGGGGATGGATATAACATTCATCTTTGATCAGTAGGATGTGTGCTCACCCATCCATCCATCCATCCATCCATCCATCCATCCATCCTTCCTTCCATCCATCCACCCATTCATCCAATGAATGGGTATTGGTAATCCAGTATGTGTTGTTGAATAAGAACTAGCAACTGGCCTCAGTGTCTTTTTTCAGTCACAGTGTTCTTGTTTAACAGTGGGTCCTGAACCAGGACAATGAGCTCTCTAGGGGATGTCAGGTACCTTCGGGTGGAAGGCTGGTTATCACAGCCTGAGGAGGTAATTCTACTAGTATCTTATGATACAGGCCAGGGATGCTGCTAAACATCCTATAGCCCCCATCACTACCACTGTCTGGCTGTGGAGAAATCCTGCTGGAAGGGAGGGGATAAGGATGCCTGATAATCCATCATTAAGGCAAGAGGAAAGTCAGCCAAGACAGCGCTCACCAGCGCTGCCGGCTCTCCCAGACATGAAGCTGCAAATATGAGATTAAATTCTGCACCTGCCACAGGAAGGGAGGACTCCTGGGGGCCTAGATGAGGCAGTGCACAGTGCACGTGGCCCCTCCTGCAGGCAGCCCACCGAAAGGGGTGGTCCTGTGCCCCTAGGCAGGCAGCTGGCACTCTTGCATCTCACTCAATACTTCCCCAAAGCTGCCCCAAGGAAAGCCCTGTGTATGACGAGATGCAAAAGTAGCACTTCAGTAGAGATAGCTAGATAAATAATCCTGAATAAAATTGCATATTTCTAAGTGCTTTATTAATACGGTTGGGTAGAGAGCATGCTAAATTCCTACTTCGTGGAGATGAAGGTCACAAGAGGAGGATTTTGCAGTGAGCTAAATGAGAGGGGGCAGGGAGAGCAAAGAGCCAGGCCAGAGTCCATGGCTCCCCGGGGCCTGAGTGTGGCACGTGGGAAACAGATACAGAGGTGGAGACATGGGCCCCAACATGTGCCACAGCTGTGTAGGGGACGCACCACATGGTGTGTGAGCTTCATGCACGTGAGCGAATTGATGTTGTACTATTACACCAAGCAGTGCAAACTCACATGTCTCCAGGGCCAAAGAGATACTATAAATAACTAAAGCCAACCAGGTAGACACTTCGGGGGAAATGAGGGAAGTGTGCCTGGCCAGAGGGGATAACCTTTTCTCAACCTCAGCCATATGCTACCTTAGAGGGATGGGGAGAAGCCAGGAATTCACATCTTTGCAGAAAATACTGCTTTGTAAATATCACACACACACACACACACACACACACACACACACGGTAAGGGAAAAAAAATAAACCCTGTTCATAAACCATAAAGTCCATTTGCCCAGTGAGCATTAGTATTGCAAATTTCTGGCCTGGAGCTTTTGAATAGCATAGCCTGCTCTCTGACTTATTCACAGGGACATGTCCAGGACCAGGTGCCCTGATGTCAGCTGGGAATTCTGGCTGTCCTTTTGGTCAGCTCTGGCTGCTGCGCTGTGGCTGCACTTCTGTGGTTTTGGGGACAGATTGTGAAGACCCATCTTAGGAGTTGCAACATAAAATGGGTCAACCAGGAATACATTCAACACCACTCTCATTCCAGAAAGAGCCTGGCATGCGGTTTCCTTTCTCCCCATGGAGGGCTACTTGAGAGGAGTTGTCAAGGCAGAGAGGGGACCTAGCCAGAGATCGGAGTCCAGAACATGAATGCTGGCAGGGACGAGCCCCCTGAAAACACACCCCTGCTGCTTCTTACCCACTCTCTGAGCCGGCAGCAAATACCTGACCTCCCCTGTTCATGCAATGACACCTTGGTCTGTGAAGCAAAGCCCCTTCTCTGGCCCTAGTCTTATAGGAGGCAATTGGCCCTTTATGTGAGGTATTCCTTGTGCTGGGTCTGGCGCTGTCTGGTTGGGATCACTCATGCTCTTGACCAGTTGAATCAGCTCAGGGACTGAATGGGGTATATACAGAGTCATCAAGAAAGTTGATTTTCATTGTTTTGAAATAGGTGTTCTATTCTGCTGTTCTGACCAACTAATAGGGTTTCAGTCTAGTATGGAGGATGAAAAAGTGGTCATGATTACGAGAGAGTTTTCTATGGACTTAAGCAAACATCAAGAAGAGCAGAGACCAGGGGCAGAGGAAACCATGATCCTGAGGACACCATTACTTGCCACACTTACCCCTCCATTTTGTTTTTAGTCTTGAGAATTGAACTCAGGCCTATGCCTGCCTGCATGCTAGCCAAATACTCCACCACTGAGCTATGCCTTCAGCCCTATTTAGTCACTTTGACCCAACAGTGTCTGAAACTCATCTTGAGGACATGAAATTTACCACTTGAAAGGTACAATATATTCCACTTTTGGCTAATGGTAATTCTATTCAAATTCCCTTTTGGTTAATGGTAATTCTATTCAAATTTCTATCAGTATAACCTAAAACAGGAGAACAAAAAAAGTATCCAGTACTATCCCAGCTTAGTTATTTTCTAATGCATTGCTCTAATCTCCTAATCTCATTTGGCCTTTGGAAGGGAGATAATGTGTTAGTCTGCTTCTAGATTCATGTTTTCTGTTCTAGGATTGCTGTGTGGACCAATAATGATGGTGGTGATGATGAACACGGTGGTGGTGATGATGGTAGAGGTGATGGTATTGATGGTGTTGATGATAGTGGTATTGATGATGATGAAGACAATGGTTGTAATAATGATGATGATGATGGTTGTGATGAAGATGATGGTGGTGATGAAGATGATAGTGATGATGATGAAGATGATGGTGGTGGTGATGGTCATGATGATTATGATGGTGATGGTGGTGGCGGTGGCAGTGATGGTGATGATGAACTTGATGATGGTAGCGGTGATGTTGTTGATGGTGATGATGTAATAGCCAGTCCAGTTATCTCACCTGGGTAGAATTCAAATGGCCCTGCCACAAATGATGATTCGATGAGATGAGGACATGGACAAGAAACCTTCCATGCCACATTGCTACTATTAGAAAAACACATTCTGTATTTTTCATTTGTAGTGAGACAAAAACAATTCTTTTTTTTTTTTTTTGGTGGTACTGGGGTTCCTGGAAGCCCTTCTACCTCTGAGCTACACTCCCAGACCTATTTTTATATTTGTATTTGAAAACAGGGTCTCTTAAGCCAGTGAGGCTGGCTTCGAACCAGCACCATCTTCCTGTCTCTGCCTCCCAAGCACGGGGATTACAAGCGTGCACCACCACGCCTGGCTAAAACAAGTCATTTTTAAAATTGGAATATTAGCACTTTCAACCTCTTCCCACTTGGTTAGCGCATTCACTAAGGTGCTCAACTGAGGCCACTTTTCTTTTTCTTTTTTTTTTTTTTTAGGAAAGGGGAGATTCAGAGTGGAAAAGGTTTTATTTTATTTTTTATTTTTTTATTTTTTTGGTGGGGTTCCTGGAAGCCCTTCTACTTCCAGGCTACACTCCCAGACCTATTTTATACTTTTTATTTGGAAACGGGGTCTCTTAAGCCAGCGCGGCTGGCTCCAAACTTATGCAATCCTCCTGTCTCCACCCGCGAAGCGCGGGTATTACAAGCATGCGCCACCACGCCCAGCTGAAAAGGTTATTTTAAAACATAGATCCTGCAAAACCTGAAACAGTCCACTTATGAAACCCCCTATTCATCCTAATGGCTTACATGAGATATATTAATAATATATATTTTACTCGGTTACTTAAAATGCACATTTTTATAGAAAAAGTGCATAAAGCCTGTGTGGAATCATTAGCTGTGCCTATCCTAGTGTGTGTCTACTGTCAGCTTTGTACATTCATTCTGAAAGATGTGCTAGCCAACCTCCATAGAGACGTACAATTTTATTTTAAAAATTGCTATTTCTAGGGGGAAGGGTATTTATTTATTTGTTTATTTTGCAATACTGGGGGTACAACCCAGGGACATTCTATTTCCGAGATGCACCCCTAGCCCTATTTTTATTCTTTATTTTGAAATAGTGTCTCACTGAGTTGCGGAGGGCCTCACTAAGTAGCTGAGGCTGGCCACAAACCTGCAATCTTCCTGTCTCAGCTTCCCAAGTACTGGGATTACAAGTGTGTGCCACCGTGCCCGGCTAGAGTTGCTCTTTTAGTTTATGTATTGTCCTATTTTTATCAGACAAAAACAAAAATAAAACATTACTGGGGACCCATTCCCCAAAGCCCTTTCTATGACTACTGGCTGTTAAGGGTCTGGGTTCAGAGGAGAATCTTTCCCCTATTCTAGAACTAAGGAAGGCCACTCGCACCCCCCGCCCCCCGACTTGTGCAGATGCACTGACAAGTCTTACCCTGTCCGGGTTCTGGTCTCAGACCTGAGTTTTAGGCTGGCAACACCAGGGATGACAAGCTTCCTCATCCTGATGGTCCATCCTACTTTCCCTCTTGGATCCTTAGAGGAGCAAGGGACTTATCTTCCTTCACGCTAGCAGCTAGCTACTGGCATCTACACAGGAATCTGTCCTGCAAGCACACTTAATTATATAACAGGTGGAAGAATGGGAGAGGCTGCATGGACATAACTGTACAAGAGAGAGCGCTATGCCAGATAACGTGGGACCCTTGCAGAAAGAAACTCGCCATATGTGAGAAGGCTAGTTGGACAAAACCAGCGAGTGAGGGAGTTGGACATATGCCCCTGAAGAATGCCTATTACTGAACAGGACCCTCTTTCACAGTGAGGATGCCAGAGAGTACCGGGTCACTGAGAAAGGCTGCCATGCTGGTTCCTATCGTGATGACTGCTATGGACACAAACTGTGTGCCCAGCTGAGAATGACACCTGGCACACGATCTCCTGCCATCTTCATGACATCCCCATGAGAAGCAAAATCTCAACAGTGCACAGAAACTGGTCAAAACACCCAGTTCACCACTGGCGGAGGGAGGATTCGAACCCAGGCAGGAGGATGCAGGCGGCACCCAGACCCATACTCCTCTGCCCGCCGCCCCTTTCCTCCCTGGGGTCCTGTTATCAAGAGAACATTGGCGTGCATTGGCATGTCCCTTTCCTGCACTGTCAGGTTCTCAAGGGGGACAATTCGTTTTGACAGAGTGCTGGGCTGCCGGCCTGCCCTAACTGCTCAGCATGGATGAATGAGGGAACTATCCTCGCCAAGGAATGTATTAATAATTGGGACTGACACCGGAGCTACCCACACAGCCAACAGGAGACTGAACACCGAGCCTGCCTGCCTGTCAATGTAGCTTCAGATCTCTAATTACTAGGACTCTTGGTGCTTATGCAAAAAATAGATGGAAGAGAGTGGATCTGAAGGCCCACTGTGACCCACCTGCCCCGTGGTGTGGTCACTTCTGCATCTTTCTCACCTCTAGCTGGGCTTTTTGTTAACTAGGAATATATATGTGTGTGTATATATATATATTTTTTTAACTAGGAATATATATGTGTGTGTATATATATATATATATATACACACACATATATATGTATACATATATACATATATATTACTAGGAATATATATATTATATATATTATATATTATATATTATATATTATATATAACTAGGAATATATATGTTATATATATGACTAGGAATATATATATTATATATAACTAGGAATATATATACATTACTAGGAATATATATATATATTACTAGGAATGTATATATATATATATATGTGTGTGTATATATATATATATATATGCTAAAGTATTCACCACCATCTTTTATAATATCAGCCAGAAATAATGACACACAGTATTCAAAACCTGGCTTCTTAGCATCTTCACCAGGCAATTTGCAAATGACTGACAGGTCAGCTCCTAATGTTAAAAAATGTATATATAAAGTAAAATGTCGCCACTCTCCTTTACTTCGATGGAGGGGAATCAAGATTTGGAAACCTCTTCTGTGTTCCTCAGTTTTCTACCCATTTTGTAGCTGAACATGCTGAGAAGTCAGCTCTTGTAGGTTGAAGAAAATAAATCGGGGGACTCCTCTGAGAAGAAAAATCGATGTTTCCATCTCTGCATCTCAATTTCCTCTGATCTCGCTTTTGAGAGACAGGACCATTCCAGTAAAATAACAAACTTCAATGGACATTGAGTCACCACGCGGACAATTTGAGGTGCCTTTAAAGTGTGTGTGGTGGGGAGAAAGCAAATTATAAAGCAAAGAGCTGGAAGTGGGATTTCCATTTTATAATTTGGCCACACCACCTCTGAGACCTGCCTGGGAGCTGAGAACCCTTATTCTAACAATTTTCAAACAATTTCTTGAGCCTCTACAATGGTAAGGCAGCTGTTTTAATTTATACTCCTTAAAAGGCACCGGTAGATCTTACAGAGACATTGAAATATAAGCCATAATATAAAACACAGTGAATCCAATCAAAACTTAGGTTGTCACACCAATTCTAGCCTGACCTAATATAGCATGAATTCACACTTGAGATGACAGACCGCACACCTGGCAAGCCAAGCTCTCCATCATTAGGGTTGGTCCACAAAGGGCTGTTTTCTTACCCAGACAGGTGTCCCGTTTTTTAGCAGTTTTTGAAATGCAAATGCACTGAGGATTTCTGAATCAAATGTTTCCAGAAGGACCTGGGTGGTGACAAACACAAAGTCCAAGAGGATGGGGAATGTGGCTAGAAATCAAGGTACTGGTCGGGACACTAGACCACCCATTCTAAATGTTAGCTCTGGGGCCACCCCTATTACAATAGACCTGAGATCAGCCTAGGAGGTAAACTTGAAATTGGCATCCATCCAGGGGTTCTGAGATGGTTATTCAGTGGTCCAGAAATGACACTCTAAAAAGTACTGCGACCCATCCAGTGTTGGATGCATCATCACTCAGCGAATTGTTCAGAAGCTTAGGGTAAATACTCTCCATCAGGAAGGCGGAGCAATGGTGCCTGCATTATGGAAACAGCCAGTATTCTGAAGGACTCAGCGAGTATTTGGGTCATGCCTAAAGTAAGCACATAAGTCAGAAATCACACATGGTCAAATCTCAGTCAATCACTTAGGAGGGACAATGTAGGTACCAGTGTGGAGCCAACCTAGACATTTCAGATGGGCACTTTCTTCTGCAGCATGTGATACATTATTTTTTCCTTGGAGCTCCAACAGATAAAGGAGTTAGGCTGTGTGGAGGGGCTGGCTCCACAAACAGCTCACAATCTGAAAGGAGGATTAGACTCAGCACCATGAGATACCACAGAAAGAGTGTTGGGGATAGATGACACCGATGGGCAGAATTTCCCATCTCTGCCTCACTTCAGAACATGGTCTGGACAAAGCACAACGCTCTCCCCACCCCGCCTCTGCAGGGCTCTTGCTTTGATTTTCAAGAGTGAGCAAGAAGGGTAAGGTGATTGTTGGACGTGTTAAGGCTTAGTTTTGTTTGACCTATGTAATCAAATACTTTGAGATGGAAAATGTGACTCCACAGGTGGGCAAAAGATGTGGATCACGCTGACAACGGTCAACCGAGCTCAGATTATGGAATATTTCGAGAATGCCGTTGCTTTCTGTATTTTGATCCATGGACTTCTCTTTGGTCCAAAAACTGCTTTGTAGAAATGTGCTCGCTCTCTCAGAAACAACCAGAAATCCTCTGGTGGAAGGTCGTGTTGTAATCTTAGGAAAGTAGAGAAAATAAGTAAATTATTCATCTGGCTTTCTAAAAGAAATGGAACAATAATGTCATCACACTCTTAAAAGGGCCTCCTTCAGGAGCCAGGCATGGTGGCTCATGCCCATAACCCCAGTACTTAGGAAACTGAGACGGGGGACTGCAGATGCAACACCAGCTTCACAACTTAGCAAGATAATCTTAGCGACATAGCAAGACCCATTTTAAAAAAATAGGTAAAAATAAAAAGGACTGGGTGTTGTAGCTTGGAGGGAGAATGTCCTTGGGTTTAATTTCTAGTTCTAAAAGGAAGAAGGAGGAGGAAGAGGAGGAAGAGGAGGAGGAAGAAGTAGAAGAGGAGGAGGAGCAAATCGCAGAGGAAGAGGAGGAGGAAGAGGAGAAGAAGAAAAACAGAAAACCACCAAAATCCTCCCTTTCCATCTGTTTCCAGGATACACGGGAAGTCAAGATGTATGGAGGAGAAGCCAGTTTTACCTTCAGTTTCAAAAAAATGGTCCCGTCAAGTGTGACAAATCCGCCACCCTTGTTCTTTCTGGAACAACTAAGGTTCATCTTTCCCGGGCACCACAAAACGCCTAGCCCATCACATTCGTTTCCAACTACACATTACATCCCTTAACATACCTACCGGCGACTTTCAGGGGAGGACGCGTTTATAAATGAGCCTGGTGGCGGCAGCCGAGCGTCCCTTTTCCCCCCAAACTTCTAACTATGCTCATCAATTACTCTTAACGGTGCAAAGCTTTGGCAGCGTTTTCCCACCATCCTTTCTGAGTTATTCAGCTTGGTCTTGCGGCTCATTAAAAGCATCTCTATTTATTTGCTGTGTGTTACAGTCCTTAACTTTGGCACAACACGCCAAAAGAAAGCCCATTTTCCTTTTCCCTGTGGTGTTAATTGGTAGAGCAGGCTGCCTGCTTCTTCATTAATTATGTCAATGTGTATGAAACTTCCATTTTCATGGGGGTGAATTAACAAGGCTTCTCCAAGCAGGGCTGACAAAAAGCCAGCCAGGCTGCCTACAAAGAGGGGGCTAATGAAGCCTGTTGGTGGCCAACACCGTGCTCATTTGCAAAGGCTGGCTTTCTCTGGCCCCGAGTCCTCTCATCTTGCCTTTTTTCTGTGACCACCAGCATGTAACAGGAAGTTTTGTGAAGCCAGCACCGTCTGCTCTGCTAGGGGACAGCCCATACACCTGTAAAAGCCCTGCAGAGGAGGCTGAGCCAGCATCCAAATTGCACGGGACGGATGAAGGAGAAGGAGGTGGCCAGATGACAGCCCAAGGGAACCCAGCAATGGCTCCCGGTGCCTTCAGACAAGCTCTGGATTGCATCACTACAGGAGAAGGGAAAAAATAAAAGGATAACCCAGGCTCAAAACTTCTTTTTTTTAATACCCCCGAGATGTGCCTTGCCAAAGTCTCACAGTTGGTTAGATACAAAACACACACACACACACACACACACACACACACACACACACGCACACACACACTATAACCCTAAAACCTGAACCTGAAGTCACCCTAAAACCTGAACCTGAAGTCGAATGGCATCTCCTGGTTAACAACATCATTCAAAAATTGTGGGTTTTTTTCCCTTCCTTCTCTGCTCAGCTGCTGTGAAGGTTGGTAAAAGAGTGACACCTAGTTACTGTTTCACTGTTTGCTGTAGAGCAGGTACCTCCTGCCGCAGGAGCTCTCCGCGGGGATGGAGCGTGCATCTCCACCCCCCGGCCTCTCTCACTAGCTCTGTTTTAATTTTTCAATTTATCTCTGCCATGTGCCCCAGGATGTACATATTACAGGAGGTATAAGAGGTATAAAGAAGAAATCATGTGCTGATGATGGTCTAGTTTATGCTAGAGAGTGAGAGAGAGAGAGAGAGAGAGAGAGAGAGTGTGTGTGTGTGTGTGTGTGTGTGTGTGTGTGTGTGTGTTGCTAGGGATCGAACCTCAGGGATACTCTAAAAACTACATTCCCATCCTTCTTAATGTTATTATTATTATTATTGTTTATTTTTATTATTATTATTATTATTATTATTATTATTATTATATTATTATTATACTGGGGATGGAACCCAGGGGCATTCTACCTCCGAGCTACATCCCAACCCTATATTTTTATACTTTATTTGGAAACAGGGTCTCACTGAGTTGGACAGGGCCTCACTAAGTAGCTGAAGCTGGCTTCAAACCTGTGCAATCCTCCTGTCTCAGCCTCCCAAATGCTGAGGTTACAATCGTGCACCACCACACTTGGCTATTATTTTTTTTAAATAGGTTCTCGCTACATTACCATGAGCTGGTTTCCACACCCGTGAACCTCCTGTTTCAGCCTCCCAAGTAAGTACTGGGATATACACATCTGCACCACTGTTTCCAGCTACAATAAGTTTTTAATTGCAATCACCATGGACATCTTTGATAGGTGGAGAACTGTGAGCTGCAGAAGATTTAGCCCAATTCATAAAGAAAAAGAAAACAGAAGGCTTCAGCTCACTGCCCGGCCCCCTGGAGAAAGACTCAGGGCTGGAGAGAGTCAGCAACCTGCACGTCCCGCTGGCCTTTGAAAAGGAAGCTACAGTCATACACACGCACACACATTCACACAGCATGTGTATGCATGCACGCGCAGACACACAGAAATGTACAACCATGCGGGCCCACGTATACACAAGCACACGTGCACGCATGTACACAGCATACATACATAGACACAAACACGTACACTCACTAAAAGAGCATGACTGTATACACTCGAAACTGATGCGTCCACACATAGGTGCACACACAAACACACATGCACACAAATAAACATACACACAGTCTGCAGAGACAAGGCTGTAGCCTGTTCTCAGAGGAGCCTCCCAGAATCTCAACAACTTGACGATGAGGAAGTTCTTGTTGATGTCTCATGGTGGCCATTGCTCCTGAGAATAATGCTTTTTCTCAGAAGAGAGGGAAATGGGACCAGCCATCCAGCGGGCCTCACCCAGGTCGGGAAGGGGGTCACACTGGTGACCCTTGCGAGTCAAGGGCTCAGCACAATCTCACGCCAGCCAGCTGTCTTGTGTGAGGGGAGCAGGTTGGGCAGGTGGGCTCCAAAGAGCCAGAGCCAGTTCAGTTTGAGAACCCCGACAGTGAGCACTTGGGCGCAGGTTGTATTCTCTGGGGCAGACTCTGCATCAGCAAAGTAGGAGAGTAAGAACATCATTTGGGGGTTCCTGAAAAGGATGAAGAAAGGACCGGTGTGTTGTGAAGGAGAATAAATGTTCACAGCACAGCAACTGTCCACAACTGTTGCCGAGGATTCTGTCCCAACACGGAGGGACCGTCACCAGCAGCTCTGCTATGTGGGGTGCTCAGTATGTCCTAGGCACTGTGCCGGCATCTTCCCTCCTGGCATCATGTCTAGTTTTACCCAAGTCCACGAGGGAGCCGGGCGTGGTGGCGCACGCTTGTAATCCCAGCACTCGGGAGGCTGAGACAGGAGGATCGCGATTTGTGGCCAGCCTCAGCTACTTAGTAAGGCCCTTTGCAACTCAGTGAGACCCTGTCTCAAAATAAAGAATTAAAAAATAGGGCTGGGGGTGTTGCTTGGAGGTAGAATGCCCCTAGGTTCCATCCCTTGTACCGCATACACACACACACACACACACACACACACACACACACACACACACTCACACACACACACACAGAACCACGAGGTAGATCGTGCCCATTTTTCAGAAGAGAAATCGGGGCTGGGTGAGTGGACAGGCAGGCTGAATTGCTGAATTTCTACTGACTGCAAACAGGGGAACTGGACTCACTGGTGGTCGTAACCAATGTACAGCCAGAGGCATGGCTCTTAAGCCCAACAAATGGTAGCAGCCCCACTGCCGCCAACCGGGGGAGTCCGCAGAGATGAAGGCCGGTGCAGCCATGCATTGGGGCTCCTGGCAGTACATGCACGGCATGCATGCGCCTTGAGACCGCGGTGCCCAGCAGAATATGTCAGACACAAATGACAAAGCTATGATCCCAATTAGATGCAATATTCAGATCAGCTGAGTTCAGACAGACAGAAAGCAGGTCAGGGGTTACCCAGGGTTGATGGGGACTGTGGAACAGGTACTTACTTATCTACGCAAAGATCTTTTGGGAGTGATGAGAAGTTCCTTTTTTTAAATTTTAGAACATGGCAACTGTAGATCAAATTTAGAACATTTGGCTGCACGATGCTACGCAACTCTGCAAATATACTAAGAAAGTAAAACATTTTGTGGTATACTTCAAATGGGTGAATTTTACGGTATGTAAATTATATCTCAATAAAGCCATTTGGAAAACAAACAGAAATTCTCTCGCTGCAAGACAAGCCACCCAGACCGTCCCATTTGTAATCTCATCTACGCCGTCGTAAAATAGGAAAAATGTTCGGCTGCTTCATTTTGCAGAGGTGGGGTAGAGAGAGCGGAGGAAACAAGGGAGGGAAATCGGGCTGGAGAACGAGCAGTCTCACAGCACGTGCGTGGCTGCGTGGCGGCTCTCGTCGTTCATTTCAGGGCTCAGAGAAGAGACTTAAGAGTTCTGAGCAGCACAGAGATACGGCTAGAGTTGTATTCACATGTCCTTTTCTAGTTACAAAGGATGGGAGGGAAGAGTGATGGTTCGAGATGACCAAGCAGAGCCCGGAACAATCTCCTGTCCAAAAGACAAACCAGCTTTGGGCAAGACAGGTGGCAGAGATAGGGGAATGAGGGGGTCTGGTGGCACGAGGTAAGGCATATTCATTTGTTGGGGGACCAGAGGACACAGGCTACACAAGATGAGCAGATTGAGCAGGACACTAAGGAGATTGGCTTCCATCACTGGTCATGTGTTTGCTAAAAGAGGGCTCTGAAGGGAAACATATTTGCTGGGTAAAAGTCATCATGTAAAGATAACGTGCCACCCAAAATTTAAAAAGTAAGCCCCAGAAGTCTTTGGGGAAAGAAAAGAAGAGAGATAATAATAAGGGAAGGCAAACCCTTGATTCAATAAAGACACTCTTTCTGTTTTATTAAAAATATAACACCTCCTTTCTGAGACAGATGGTCAGGAACCTGAATGGTCAGTGCCCTGGAAAATAAGGTGCCAGCATGAGAGGAGAGAGAGAGAGAGAGAGAGAGAGAGAGAGAGAGAGAGAGAGAGAGAGAGAAAGAAGAAGAAGAAGAAGAAGAAGAAGAAGAAGAAGAAGAAGAAGGAGGAGGAGGAGGAGGAGGAGGAGGAGGAGGAGGAGGAGGAGGAAGGGGGGAGGTGAGGAGGAAGAGGAGGAGGAAAGGAAGAAGAAGGGAGAGAGGAAAAAGAAAAGAAAGTCAAGAAAGAAAAATAAAAATTAGTTCACCATAGCTTGCTCAGAAGCTTCCAGAAAGGATCTAGACCTGGGCAAGGAAGAAATGTCAAATTCATCCCCACTTTCTCTGAGGACAGTAAAGATTAATTAGGACCTTTTGGTCAAATTCAAATAAGAAATTTGAAATTTCTTTCTCTCTCTCATTCTCTCTCTTTTTCTCTTTCTATCTTTCTTTTTTCTTTTGTGGTACATAGAATTGAACCCAGAAGCATTTTACCTCTGAGCTATTACCCCAGCCATTTTTTACTTTTTATTTTAAAACACGGTAGATTGGTAGGAACTATACTTCTTGCTGAGGCTGTCCTCAAATCTGATATCCTCCTGTATCTGCCTCCTAAGTACTGGGATCACAGGTGTGTGCCACATGCCTGGCTGGAATATTTTACTTCTTAAGAGTCTACTTTAGCTGGGCGTGGTGGCGCACACTTGCAATCCCTGCTCTTGGGAGGCTGAGACAGGAGGATCGCACAGGTTCAAAGCCAGCCTCGGCTACTTAGTGAGGCTCTCAGCAACTTAGTAAGACTCTGTTTCCAAATAAAATAGAAAATTGGTCTGGGAGTGTAGCCCGAAGGTAAAACGCCTCTGGATTCCACCCCCAGCACTACACACACACACACACACACACACACACACACACACACACAAAGAGTCTACTTTAGAGATCCTGCAGCCCCTCTGGGCAGAAAGCCCTCTGGTTGTCCTTCAGGGTGGGACTTATTTCAGCGCTTTTTTTTTTTTTTTTAGGTAAGTCTAGCTGACTTTGGCCCTGAAAAGAACTGAGTGAGATTATGACTTTGCCCTTTATTGGTGGTGGTGTATTAAGATTGTTGCTGGCCTCCCAGAGCCTCAACTCCCCTGTGTATAAAACAGGATGATACCGGGGCTGTGGGATAATTAAATGAGATGCCCCTCTAGGGAGCTCCGTCAGTGCCTGGCCCACGGCGGGTGATAATGGTTGCTCTCATCTTCCAGGCAAGAATCCACCTCCATCCCCAGGGTATCGTTGGTGTGTGAGAATCCCTGAGTATTAGAAAAATCCACATCCCACACCTGCCATAACTGTCTGAGCAGAACACTTTGAACAACCCTATCAAAGTCTGATCCATGGACCACAGGTTGAGAAAACTCAATCACAGGCAGCAATTTTCAACTCTGGATGCCCATTACTTGGGGCACTTAGAGAAAAAAAAATACTGGTAATCAAGCTCCACCTCCCTAAAATGACTTATAATTGGTCTGAGTTTGGACTCAGGCAACATTGACTTCAAAGGCATAGCAGAAAATTCTGTGATACTTCCAGAATGGAGCCCACTGGCAAAGGAGGGAAACTGAGATCTCCTGTCTGTGCACAGGGTGGAGTTCAGCCAAACTGCCCATGGCCTGACTCTGAAAGTGTGTTCTTATTTTTGTTTTGTTTTTGTTTCTGCTACTGAGGATTGAATCCAGGGCCATTCTACCTCTGATCCATACCCCCCCCCCTTTTGTAAACTTTTGGTTTTGAAACAGGGTCTCACCCGTTGGCTCAGTGTTTCACCAAGTTGCTGGAGCTATAGCCAAACCTGCGTTCCTCGTGGTGGTTGTGTGTGTGCCTGCACATCTTCCTCGGGTTCTTCTCGGCCTCCCAAATACCCGGATTATAGGTGTGTGCTACCATGCCTAGTTCTGAAGGTGTTTTGAGGTGGGGAAGACTTTGTGCCCTGTGGTCTGGATGACCCACCAACCATCCTCCCTGAATCCCCTTTGCAGCCATCTGGGTCCTTGGCATTCTGTAAGTGTCTCCAATCTTGCTTGTCTTCTGTGTTCATCAGGAGGATAAAATGAAGGGGCCTCTGTAATGGTTCCCAATGTGTGAGTGGTGAGGCCATAGCTCAGTAATGGGTCACATTGAACCTCTGATCCTCTCAGGATTATCATCTTAGCATTGCCTCTTTTAACCCCCAAAACTACTAGAACTGGGGTGTTTCCCCATTTTCTTACCAGCTAGTGGGAATGCCTTTATATCTCTCAGCCTTCAAGGGGCCAGGAAGCAACTTCTTGGCAAGCCTTTGGTCCCCTGCCATTCTGGTTCCCTGGGACTAGGGCATGGCCTGGTGATATGCCTATTTGGGATTCTGGTGATGCACCTGCTTGGGATTCTGTTGATGCACCTGTTTGAGATTCCGGTGATGTTGAGGACCTGCTCTTCTAGGAAGTACCTGGATTTGGGAATTCTGCCCATCCTACGAAATCTCATCCACTTAAAATAACAAGGAATAAGGCTGCCGATGAATAACCATACACAGGGGCCATGGAGGCTGAAGCCACACATATGCTGCCTTCCCCAAGGACAGAGATCTATCCTAGTGTTGGGAACAGAAGCAAAGAGATCCTATATGAAAGTGGCCACTGTGATCGTGACACTCAGTAGCTTGAGCTTCCCATTCTGGTTCCTTTCCCTTGACCCTACATGACAGGTGCCACTGGGGCTGCCCCCAGCATCCCCGTCCCCTCTGGACCTGCCGCCCATGGGGGTTTACCCCATATTCTTTCCTCCCTCCCAAGCATCCTTTTCCCTTGACTGATCAACAGCAGAAACTCGTCTCTCTGGTGACGTGTCTGAAGCATCCTGGTCCTGTTTTCCAGAGGCAGAGAGTCAGCCAGGAAAGGCAGGTTATTTGGGGTGGCTTGCTGGGGGTAAGAGGGGGTGGCAGAAGGGAGGAGGGCTGAGAGGGAGAGGCAATTTATGGTGCCTGTGGGTAGCTGGCTTCTTTCCCCCACCGGCACAATTCTAATTTTATTTTGCTTGCGTTTATATTTGGAAATGCCGAAACTACTTCGTGGTAAAGGTGGGGGATGAACCCAAGGAAGATATGCTGGTGCGCTACCACTCGGAGACAGGGCCCACGGAGGCTTCTTGATTCAGGCTTCTGCCCACGTGATCTGGAAGCTGATGACAAAGGTACCCCTGACCCCCAGGGCGGGAATCAGCAAACACGCTCTCGCTCATTCATCCCTGGAAACGCAAGGAGATACCCCTTCCCACGGGGTGTGCCTCCGGAGTCCAACTATACTCTTTCTCTCTCATTTAATCTTCCAGGGATACCGTTTACAGGGGAGCCGCCACATGGGGCTTTGGAAGTTTCTTGTGTTTGTTAATAATGGGGTCTTAGAGTCCAGCGTGTCTGTCTTCATGCCAGCTACCAGTCTACTGGACACAAGCTCAAACCTGAAGCTCATAGGGGCCTAATTCTTTTGATATAGCGTTTTGATATGCTATTTTATGGTACTATAAATTAAATCCTAGGATGTACTACCTTCTAGCCACACGGAGCCCTTTTATCATTATTATTATTATTATTATTATTATTAATTATTAAGAAATAGGGTCTCACCAAGTTGCTGAGGATCTAAGTACTGAGATTGGCCTCAAACCTGCAATTCTCTACCTTAGCCTCCCAAGTACTGGGATTGCAGGCATACACCACAGTGCTGGCCTTGATATAGTTATCTTGACGTACATATACAGAGTACAGTGATGCTTACAGGTAAACAAATGAATGTATACATCATCATATGTAGTTTTGTTTTTCTAAAAAAAATCTTTCTTTGTGGCCACAGAAACTAAAATGCATTGTCTTGGCAAATTGCAGCAAACTGTACAATATTACTAATTATAGTCCTCATGCAGCACGTTAGCTGGCTAGAGCATTCACATGCAAATCTACTTTTCTACCATGTGTGACCTTGAATATATCATCCAACCCCTGCATCTCCTCATGTGTGGATATATACATATTATCTTATTTTATTTTTATTCATATATTATAGTCATAAATCTTAATTGTAGTACAAGATGGTAGAGGCATGCATGCGCACACCTGATGTGTATTTTTTTAATATAATTTATTTGGAAACAGGGTCTCACTAAGTTGCTGAGAGCCTCACCAAGTAGCTGAGGCTGGCTTCGAACCCGTGCGATCCTCTTGTCCCAGCCTCCCAAGCGCAGGGATTACCAGCGTGCGCCACCACGCCCGGCCTTGATGTGTATTTTTATAACAAGAATTGGGCTGAGAATGTTGCAGATATTCTATCTTGTTATGTTTCTGAGCCTGGCTCATTCACTTCTAGCGCGGTGTTCTCTAGTGCAACCCACCTTCCTACAAACGACATGAATGAATAAGTAAAACTCCATCGTGTATAGACCACATCTTCTTCATCCATTCTTCTGCTTATGGTCACCTACGTTGGCCCTATGGTTTGCCTATCGTGATTTGTGCTGCTATAAACGCGGGTATGGATGTAGCCCTATAGTATTCTATCTTCTAATTCTTTTGGAAAGATACCAAGGACTGTTATAGCTGGATCATGTGGTGGCTTTGATCCTAGTCTTTTCAGGAACCTCCATACTGATCTCCAAAAGGGCTGTGCTAATTTAAAATCCCACCAATAGAGTATAAGAACTCCTTTTCTTTTTCCTTACATCTTCTCCAGCATTTATTATTGTTTGTATTTTTTATTATTGCTTTTCTAACTGGAGTTGGAATCCCAGCGCTGTTTCAATTTGCATTTCCCTGATTGCTAATGATGTTGAACTTTTTTTTTTTCCCGTATATTTACTGGACATTTGAAAAAAAACACGAAACCAAACAAACAAGAGAAAGAATTGGGCTGAGAATGTTGTAAATAAGACCAGTAGCAAAATTAAAAATACCACTAGTCATCAGCAGGGGCATAGGCATCATTAGGACGGTCAGCTTTATGCACCAATCTGGTTAGGCTACCTGCCCCATCCAAGGTGAATTTAAGTGTAGCAGTGAAGGAATTCTATAGATGTGATTGATATCTGTGGTTAATTGTCTTTATGTAGAGGAGTTTACTGGGAAACCTTGGTGGGCCTGACCTGATCAGTAAATGGCAGGAGAAGCCCCAAATAGGTTTTCCAGTGGAAGAATGGTGCAGCCCACACTTCTGTCTCCTGCCCAGGGTTACTAGTCTACCGCTGTTCCTGATGGTCTGGCACATAAGTTTCAGCCTTGCTCAGCCAGCTCCACAATCATGTAGACGCTTCTTTGCACTAAATCCCTTAATTTATATAAATATTTTACCGCTTTTGTTTCTTGGGTAGAACCCTTAGGGGCATACATCTTATCATAATTGCCATCCCTTCACTAGCAGCGCCGTAGCTCCTGATGAGTGCGTACATGTGCCTGGCGCATATAACGGCACTATATACACTGCAGGGTTTCTCTCTGTTGGATTTTCTCACCCTTAGAAACCGGCGCAGAGCTGCGCCATCCCTGGAGTGAACTTTTCAGAGGCAAAGGAGGAGAGGGGCACCTGCCAATCGGCAGGACTTGGTGTTTCCACTGGGCCTGTCTCCCATACTCTGCCATCTTTCCTGCAGCCACGGACACTTCAGGTCAGGTACCAGTTGGACCCGAGAGCCCACCCGCCCTCCCCGCCTCCCTGGAGGACCTCTGCGCTCAGTCCTCCACTGCCGTTCTCTTTACTCAACATGCGGCTGACCACCCACTCCGGGCTCATCTAAACATCTCTTAGAGGAAGACAGATCCCTTCTGAGCACTGATAACCCAGACAAGATCCCTGTCCTTAGAGTTCCTTCTTATTGAGGACGTTCAGACCAGGGACCAAACAACTGGGAGCAAATACAAGCATTTCAAGTGGTGTTAAACACGGCATAGTGGTCACAAGTCTAGGCGGGGCAATTGGAAGGTGATAGGTGAGGCATGGCCCCTCTGCAGGGGTGAGGAGCTCACTGAGACCAGAGAAAGGGAGGAGCTGGCCTAGGATGGGCTGGGCAGAGAGCGGGGCTGGGCATCTTCTCTGAGAAGACCTGGAGTAGCTCAGGTGATGGGAACCCAGTGACTGAGGGTAGAGGGCGGGAGCTGCAGATGAAGGAGCTTCAGCGATTGGGCCATGTAGGGCGTCCTAGGCGGGGCCAGGGTCAGTGCTGCAGGTCTGGGAGGTTTGGGGGATAAAAGACATTCACTGGGAGGGGATGACTGCTGCGTGGCTCCCCCTCCCCTAGGAAGACTGTGATCAGGGTGTTGGCAGGCTGGTGTTTTCTGGAGCCTCTGTCGCTGGTTTGGGGTGCTGTTTGTATTGTTTTAGTTTTGTCCTGGGAATTGAACCCAGGGCATTCTACCTCTGAGCTACAGCCCCAGCGCTATTTTATTTATTTATTTTTTGTTTTGAAACAGGGTTTCTCTAGATTGCTGAGAGTCTTACTACATCATGAAGGCCGTCCTCCAACCTGAAATCCTCCTTCTTAGCCTCCTGAGTACTGGGATTACAGGTTGTATCACTATGCCTGGACAGATCCCTGTTTCTAAAGGCAGAAAGAGAGAGAGAGAGAGAGAGAGAGAGAGAGAGAGAGAGAGAGAGAGAGAGAGAAGAGAGGAGAGAGGAAGAAAGAAAAGAAGAGAATTTTGGATCTGTTTGTAGCCACAGGGTCTTTGCTTACACATTGCAGGAATGGTGATTTCTGGAATCCTGACTTGCTAGAGACCATGGCATGCATCAAGGTCAGGCAAGTACATTCCCCTTACAAGAAGTCCAAAATACAGGTAGAATTTTTCTAAGATTAACACTGGAAGAGAGCAGAGGACAAGATCCTAGGAGGCGAACTATAACAGCTTGTCTCCTTTCTAGCTCTGTCCCCCGAAAGAAAGTAAGATGTTCATTGGTGACAGGTGGGGGAAGGCTGCTCTCTCTCGATGAAGATTCTAGTACCAAGCCACCTGAGCTGGATATGAGAGGCAAATTAACCCTGGCTGAACTGCAAGCAACTCCTGTACAGAGAACCCAGGTAGCCACTCCATTGTTAGATTCTGTGTAAACAAAATAAGCCATCTTTTTTTTATGGTGGTATTCAGGACTGAACCCAGGGGCTTTCTACCTCTGAGCTACATCCTCATCCCTATTTTATTTTCTGATTTTGTAATGGTCTCGCTAAACGTTGCTGAGGCTGGCCTTGAACCTGCAACTCTCCTGTCTCCGCCTCCCAAGTACTAAGCTGACAGGCATGCATCGCCACACCCAGCTAAAAGAAATCCTTTCTTTACCTCCACCCAATTTAGGTAGCTGAGACTGTTCTCAACAGAGAGAATTGTTTGGCTATAAGACTTTAGACTAAGGATTCTACACCTTATAATATCAGGAGAATCCAATTATCCCCAAACAGGACAGTCTCCATTTCCATTTTACTACATTTTGTAGCAATACCAGCAACAAACCCCACCATCTCTTCACCTGGAGTTACATACACTGGATCACTGCTTATATACAAGGCACAGTGTGTTTAATTTGGTTTTAATGCTCCTTCAGCTCTCTGCTATTTTATGCTTTTGAGTTCTTCTCTCTACCATTCATGAGAACCCAATGGAAAGAGGAATAAAGATGCTCGATCGGGGCCTTGGTGAAATAATAAAAAGTGTGTTCTACCGGTCAGAAACATGCATGGCTGATCAACCAGAAGCTAACATGCAGGAGGAGGAACCGGGGCAAGCAGGGGCCCAGGAGCCACCATAAAGTCTGATGATGCCATCTACATGGAATGCACAGCTGTAATGAAGATACTAGACAAAAGAAAATACAGTGCATGCCTCTCGCCGATCAGGCACGGCCTGCCATTAAGACGGATGGAGTTATTTGAAGACTCAGTGGCCAGGTCTCCAGAAAGCTCCTCCACCTCTGTATGGTATTTCCATAAAGCCCTTGAAGTTGCCAGGATGAAGCATGAGATTAGGATGAGCCGCGAGGGCTAAATTGGCTGCAAAAGGCCAGAAGACCTTGGGCGCTGTAAGGGGCCCTTGTATACGGAGGATGCAACCACAGGAGATGAGAGCTAGTATTCAAGTGGAGGGGATTTCTTTTAGCCTTCCTATTTTTTTTTCCCCTAATAGGAAGAGTATCATCAGATCCTGTATAAATTCCCACCAAAAAATTCAAAGAGCTGCCCATGTTATAAAATGTCTCTGTGCTCAAACACCCCCTTTAGAAGTCGTCCCTTGGCATATATATGTGTTTTTTTTCTTGGCCAGGAACTGAGAATTCATTGACGGGAAATCTCCTAGTCAATGTTGCGGGCCTGTGTTTGTCACTTCGTAAATCCTCACTCTGCGCTTGACAGGAATCCAAGATCACCTTTAAAAGCTAATCTGGCTGAGGGATAAGAAGGCATTCTTAGCACTTCAACTGGAGTGCAATATGATTGGCAATAAAATCGGCCCGAGCCGCAATGATTGGCAGAGGGCGATGCTGCTAGAGGTAACTCACTTTGAGGACTTGCAAGCTTCCATAAATATATATATATTTACCTGTAAGTAAATATCCCGAGTTCGACAATGCATATAGTATAAGGAAGGGGTCTATCAAGCTTATTTAGCAAGGTGACATCAAGTACAAGACACAGGCCTGGCATGGTGGCACACCCTTGTAATCCCAGCCTTCAGTAGGTGGAGCCTGGAGGATTCCGTTTCTTGGACAGCCTTAGCTACTTAGTGAGGCCCTTCGCAACTCAGTGAGACCCTGTTTCAAAAAAATAAAGACTCGCCGGACATGGTGGTGTATGCTTGTAATCCCAGCATTTGGGAGGCTGAGACAGGAAGATCACAATTCAGGGATAGCCTCAGTGACTACATGGTGAGACTATGCAACTCAATGAGACCCTGTTTCAAAAGAAAGATAAGAAAAATAAGGCTGGGGGTGTAGCTTGGAGGTAGAATGGCCTGGGTTCCATCCCCAGTACCATAAAAAAGTAAAATAAAATAAAATAAAAAGACTAAAAATTAGGGCTGGAGGTGTAGCTTGGAGGTACAATGCCCCTGACTTCCATCTCCAGTACTGAAAAAAAATACACACACACACACACACACACACACACACACACACACACACACATATATATATATATATATGTATGTATAAAATCCAGCACCCAATCTCAAAGCTCCCACCTCCTCCACTCTCTGCATCCCTAGGCAGATGCGTGCTTTCTGTGCAAACACCAAATACTAAGATGTTACTCTCTAGCGAATCCATTTTATCTACCAATTCTCCCTAGACAGATAATCAGTCTACCCCTACCGACTTACTCTCGCAAGAAGCATTGCTCTGCATAGGGGATTATTTTTCTAAATGAGCCTCTGAGATAAGCGCTCACCTAAATCTGCTAAACATTTTATGGAGTTCCTCATGCTGGTTTAGCTAAAACAAGACAATCTGCTCTCATCACACCTGCATTCCAAATCATCTGCCATGGACTCCGGCGATGTTGGGGAAATCAACTGTAGGAGAAAGCAAGCTGACCTGTGCCCACCACCGTGCGTGCTGAGGAGGGGCGCTAATGGCTGCCTGGCTTTGGGTGCAGACAGGGGACACCATTGGACCCTTTGTGTTTACTACCCACGGGTCCTCCATGGCCAGGGGTCCACTCACCTCCCAGAGATAAACATCCACTCACTTTTAATCTTTAAAAAGACACTGGGGCTCCATTGCTTCTTATCCTTCTACCCACCAATAAAGACTGTGAGCTGAATGGCCAGACATATGCTGGTGCCATTAAGGACCAGAGAGGCATAAACATCCAGTTGTCAATGTGCATCACACACACGCCAGAAACAAAGAGATGCCAGGCAGAGGCACGCTACTGAAAACTGCACTTTGCTGTCCACCTGCTTGTGCCCAAGTGGAGTTACCCAGACACTCGCCTAGCCAGGAGCCACCCCTCCCAGGACCTGCCCCGTCTCTCAGCCTCTTAGTGTCAAGTGAGGAGGGAGGAGGAGGGGGGATGTGGAGAAAGAGGGGGGATGATATATTCCACCTGCAGTTTCTACCTCTATATCAGAAGGGAATAGCGTGATCTCTCTTACACACACACTCTGGAAAAAAAGAGTGCAGGATAAAGAGAAAGTTGTGTTATTCTTCAGAAGAAAAAGAGAGAAAAAAAGGAGCTTGGATTTCTGGGGGAAGGCCCCAGAAAGTCCATGATATACAATAATTAAAAGTATCTAAATAGCAAAAGACATAAAATTTAAGAGCACCGTGTGGCTGCCAGTGTGTATAGAGGGAAACAGGAGTTACCAGTCAATGCACACGGAACTACCATTATGCAAGGTGAGTAGCAATGCCAGGTGTGGTGGTGCACACCTGTTATCCCAGACTTGGAGGCTGAGACAGGAGGATCGCAAGTTTCACGGCAGCCTCAGCAACTGAAGGATGCCCTCAGCAAATTTGCAAGCCTCTGTTTCAGAGTAAAAAGGGATGAGGGGATAGCTTGGGTTAGAATATCTTCAGGTTCAATTCCCAGTAGCACCAAAAAGGAAAGAAAAATGAAATAGATGACTACAATCTAGAGAGCTGCTGTTCAACACAGAACTGTAGTTGGTGATACTGTATTATACACGCGGTCCACTGAGCAGCGACATTGTGCCTTAAACACGGGATATCATGTTGCTTCCCTTCGAGACACAGATCAACCAGAAGACCCATAGTCAACAGAAGTAGAGGCCCTCCAGCCACGGGGCCTGTCTCCCCAGGCGCATCTCTTCCTGATTTGCATGTAGCTTCCCTTGTCATTTATTTATTTATTTATTTATTTATTTATTTATTTATTTATTTATTTTTTGTGGTACCACGGATGGAACCCGGGGGCACTCTACCTCTGAGCTACACCCCCAGTCCTATTTTTTTATCCTTTATTTTGAAACAGGGTCTCAAAGAGTTGCGAAGGGCCTCACTAGGTAGTTGAGGCTGTCCGTGAACCATGGTCCTCCTGTTTCAGCCTCTCGAATGCGGGGATTACAGGTGGCACCACCACGCGGGGCCTTGCCCTTGTTGTTTTGATCACATTGATCTCCTCTGACTTCAGGGCTTGGCGTGTTTGTCCTTTCTCTTAGATCTCTCCGTACCCTGGTCTGCCATAAAGACACCTCCTTCCCCCACCCTCTTTACAATTTCAACTGGCACCCTTTCAGAACCCCGGGAAATTATCACAATAACTGGAGAATTTGTTTACTGGTGGCTGGGGGCGGGGTTTGCTCTTTCTGGAAGCTCAGCTCAGTGTAGACATCAGGAGGGTGCATTTGCAGGTCTGGTTCCTTAGCACATTAGCGCCCCATGCAGGTGGTCTGTGGCCAGAAGGGCTCAACTGTGTGACCTGAGATGGAATAGAAAGGAAGGGTTCAGGGGTGAGAGGAAGGGAGAAGCGAGGAGAAGAGAGAAGGCAGGAAGAGGGGATGGTCTTAGAAGATGAGAGTTAAAGAGAAGATGAAGAAGAGGAAAGCCAGGGAGCAGGGACAGGAGGAAAGGGAAGAAGCTGAGGAAGCCCGCACAGTAGGCAGGTCATAAAGGGACAAGGTCCCAGAGGGTAATCCTGGTGTCCTCCATGACTGAGGGGCACCGGAGAACAAGGACATTAATACTAGATTTCTTTTTTTTCCACTGGGAATTGAACTCAAGGGCACTCCAGCCCTTTTCATTTTGAGAAAAGGTCTCACTAAGTTACTGAGGCTGGCCTTGAAGTTATGATCCTCCTGTCTCAGCCTCCTAAGACTCGGATTAGTGGAGAGTACCAACATTATGCTTGGCTCATATGAGATTTTATTTTATTTTTATTTTATTTTATTGTGATGCTGGGGATGAAGGGCCTTCTACCTCCGGGCTACACTCCCAGACCTATTTTATAATTTATTTGGAAACAGGGTCTCACTAAGTTGCCGAGAGTCTCACTAAGCAACTGAGGCTGGCTTCAAACCTGTGCGATCCTCCTGTCTCAGCCTCCCAAGTACTGGGATTATAAGCGTGCACCACAACGCCCGCTTGATATGAGATTTTAAAGCGTTTGTTGTTCGGTGGTCTTCACATCATCTCTTACTCAAAGACAAAAATTACTGTGCACACCAGCTTGGTGATAATGCACATTTGGGGTCAGCCAGGGAAGGGAACAGCAAATCAGAGGTAGAGGAGGCAGCTCACTAACTAAAGAGATTTGGAAAGCCTGGTACCTCTAAGGATGTCCTTAACCTCTGGGTATATGCAGACACCCGGAGGGGCACTGGCTTCCTGCCGCCCGTGGACTAGGGTTATATTCAGTTTAAATATAGAGATCTGGGAAAGTTAGGGGCATCTTGGCTGCGGCTCTAAATGTTAGTTAAAGATTGTGACAATCTTAAAATATAGCGTAAGTGATGTTTGAGAACACGGCACAGCTTGTGTGGCCCTATGCAAAACAGATGCAAATTATATGTAAAAGCAATGTGTCCTCTTTGGCTCATTCCGACCGCAGACTTCTTCTGAGGATGGAATCTAGGGACATCCTGAGGTTGCTAGTTAAGTCAGGGGACAGTGAGTCACCCCTCGGGGAGGCAGAAGGCTGCCTTTGCTGGGTTTTGAGAGCGCGTCCCTGACTTGATATTTGCAAAAGGAAATGGGTGACCACAAGATGCCCTTTGTAGACAATATGGTGGTACCTGCTCAGAATTGTCAGAGGTTGGAGAGCTTGCTGACGGCCCTTCTGAGGACCTATGCACAACAAAAGAGTTTGTACCATTTTTAAGGGCAAAATTGACCCATCTCTGTAGCTCTTCTCAGCTTATAAAGCTCTGTACTCACTGACCGTCCACCCCCTCTCCAACCCCTGGGCACCACAAGTCTACTCTTGGTCTCTCGGATCATGACTATGTGAACAACTTCATGTAAAGAGAGACAGTTTTTGCCTTCTAATGATTGACTTATTTTGCTTAGCCTAAAGTCTGCCAGGTCTGTTCATGATATAACATGTGCCAAAATATCTGTCCCTTTTAAAGTAAAATAATATCCCACTGCTGTACAGTGTGCTACATTTAATGTCCATTACATTATGCTTTTTAATTCATTATCAATAGGCACCTGGATAAATTCCATATCAGCTATGATGAAGAATCCTGCCTTGAACGTGGGTGCACAAATATTTCCTTGAGACTCCGCTTTCAATTCTTTTAAATATATACTCACAAGTAGAATTGATGGATCAAGTCATAGTTCCTTTTTTAATTACTTCAGGAATTGCCATACTGTTTTCTATAGCAGTGTCAGCATTTTGTGTTTCTACCGACAGTGTTCAAGGGCTTCAGTTTCCCACATCTTTGCCAACACTTGCGTTTTTTCTTTTTTGTTTTGTTTTGTTTTGTTTTGATGGTAGTCATTCTACGTACACTGAGATAGAGCATCTCACTATAATTGTAATTTGCATTTCCCTGGCAATTCGTGATGTGTGGCATCTTTCCTGTGCTCACTGCTTATCCCTTTATCTTCTTGAACTGTTTCTGAGTCAGGTTATTTGGCTCCGTTGCTATAGCTGAGTCCCCTGGATTGGTGTTTGCAGGGTGTGAAGTGGCTCCAGAACGGAGACTGTGAGCGGATCTCCTGACGATCAGAGTGATGCTACCTCCATGCCCATCCTCCCAGCTGGCTGCTTAGGGTATAATTGGCTCCCCAAGCTTCTGCAAGTTCTGTTAGATCAACTCCAAAGCAAATCCCTTGTGCATCTCCCTACACCTTAGTCTATACCACAGTCCACTCTCTCCTGGAAGTCTGCAGTGACTGCTCAGGCTTTCTTCCTGGCTACCTGCTTGCGACACTCACTACCTACTCCTCTGCTTGGCCAACCTCACAAATAAAACTGGGGCCATGGTACTGTCCTGCCCACATCCATCCAATCAAGAACCTCCTGCTTCACCCAGAATGAAATCCCCTGCCTTACCATGCCCCGAGGCACTGAGCCTGGGCTCTCCTGCCTCAGGGGCTCAATTGTGACATCTCTAGGTTTTCTACTGCCTGGCCATTTTGCTTTTTTTCTTTATTTTTCTCCTCCCATTCTCTTCCTTTCTTCCTTCCTTCTTTTCCTCTTTCCCTTCTTCCTTCCCTGCTTTCATTCTTCCTCCTTCAGTTCCTTCTTCCTGCCTCCTCCTCCTCCTCCTCCTCCTCCTCCTCCTCCTCCTTCTCCTTCTTCCCCTTCTCCTTCTTCTTTCATTTTTTTCTTCTTTTTTCTTTCTGTTTTAATTCTGAGGTTGAACTCAGAAATATTCTACCTCTGAGGTACACCCTCAGCTCTTTCTTATTTATTTATTTTTTAGTGGAGTCTCATTGAGTCACTACAGATCTTGCTAAGTTGCCCAGGCTGTCTCAAACCTGTGACCCTTCTGTCTCAGTCTCCCAAGTCCTGGCGTCACAGGCGTATATCACTGTATCTGGCTCATTCTCCTTTTCATGGTTTCTCCACTGCACCATGTTGCTTACTCTGATATCTGGCATTCCATCACCTTGGAATGCTCCTTGCAGGCCTAAGATATAGGGCCCATCCCAGCTCGCCACCCAGGCCTCTTTCCTCCATCCCTTCCTCCTGGTCCCCATCCCCTTCCTCCTGGTCCCCATCCCCTTCCTCCTGGTCCCCATCCCCTTCCTCCTGGTCCCCATCCCCTTCCTCCTGGTCCCCATCCCCTTCCTCCTGGTCCCCGTCTCTCACATCTTCCAGTTTTATTATCTGTGTTAGCTTCCTAAAATTGTTCTGTACTCCTACAGATGGAGCCTCCTTCATCGACGATCTTAAATGCTCCCAAATCAAAAACATTCTAAGCAAAGGCTGGCGGGCATGAGTGGAAAATTCCACACCTGACCTCAGGTGATGGGCTGCAGTCAAAATGCAGGCTATAAAAATACTAAAATTCTTCTATAAAATTCCCTTTTGGGTCCCCTTCCCCGGCTAGCTCATAAACATGCAAATATTCCAAAACCTGAAAAAACAATCTGGAAACCAAAACACCTCTAATCTCAGGCATTGGTGATCATGGATATTCACTTTGCGTTTCCCACCAGAATCTTAAAACACAGGGCTTGGTCTCTACTTACAGATCCCCCAGAGAACTGGAGCATAAACAAGATGTAGGTTTTTCTCTCCCATAGAAGTTCAGAGGGAGGCAGCCCACCTTACACCTTGCTGCCCCTTTCCTTTTTATCTCTTCATCTATAGGACATAGATTCTTCATTTGAACTGGCTCAGAGTCATAAAATTTCATGCACCAGGAGAAAGAAGGGGAAAACTCTCGTGAAGCTTGGTGTAGCACATGAATCAGCCCCATTGCAGGGTGTACACAGAAAACACATCAGATCACGTTCACTGCCATCTTTTTGGTATATCTATCACTATAAGCAAATATAGGGAACACAGTATTATTATCCTTTACTTTGGGCATATACACTATGCCTAACAGACCTATTATCAAAAAGTCTTTTACCAAGGAGAAGGTACACATGGTTGTTGAGCAGGCAACTAGCCATTCTGGCCACATCTCCTTTCTGAATGTTTTTCCCTGGCCAAAGAATGAGCCCTGTGTGAGCAGAGCCATCGTCTGTCTGGTTCACTGCAATATTGCAGCGCCCACTGCGGCGTCTGACAGGCACACCATAAATAGAGGCGCAACATGCGTTTGCTGAATAAGGTTGGAGCTCGGTGGTGGTGATTTTCCAAAATGATGTGTAAGAATGAACCTGGATTGGCCGGGCGTTGGTGGCGCACGCTTGTAATCCCCGCGATTCGGAGGCAGAGACAAGAGGATCACGCAGGTTCGAAGCCAGCCGCGATGGCTTAGGAGACCCTGTTTCCAAAAATAAAATAGGTCTGGGAGTGTAGCCCGGAAATAGACGGGCTTCCAGGAACCCCAGTACCACCAAAAAAAAAAAAAAAAAAAAAAAAAAAAAAAAAGAATGAACCTGGATCTTTCCTGCCTTGTTCAAACATTTGCGAGGGCAGGCCGACTTAGCATCATGCTGAGCCCCATGCACTCCGCCAGCCCTCTTCCTGGGCGCACCAAATCTTCTTTAACTATAATCCGAATCTGCTTTATCATCCACAAGGAGAGCTGGACTCATTTCCTAAAACTCCCTGCTGTCTCGAGTTCCACACTATGTTCAAGGTAAAGACCCAGTTTGCAGTTTGACCAATGCAAACACTTTCCCTTGATATTCTGGGTTTGTGCCTCAGAAAAATCAAATGTTGCCATTGGTGCAATGTGACTTAGATTTCTCTCTATAATGTCCCCGAAAGGGGGCTTTATGCTCACAGCAGTCCATGGGATGAGTACTCTGGAGAATGTGACAAAGGCAAGATTCACCCTGTTCTTTGGGTTTCATCTCATCCCGGTCCCACTTGGATGACTGGTGGACTCTGCAGGGATATGGAGCCACGGCCATTTCCAGAAGGCAACTGCACACTGGTGTGACAGGGTTCTGCTTGGGGGAAACCTCCAGACCTCTTGGCATCTGCCACCAAAAATACTCAGATGCCTATTTCCAAAGCTATTATAAAGTGTGGGATTCAGGGCCCATCGTGAAAACATTTCCCATCTATTACTTTTTCACCAATTACCATTTTATTTTTTTAATGATAAAACAGGGAAACCTTTAAACACTCAGTGGGTCCTGAATTATTAAACATAAAAGGGCACTTTGGTATATTTATTATCATGCTGAAGGAAATTTGGTCTGGTTTAAGCTCTCAGCTCCTTAAAATGTCCCCCTCTGTTCTCAAGTGGAGTTACAAATGCACTGCTGTAAAACACCATGCATTTCCAATTGTCCCATCATCAGTTTCTGACATTACAAGCTGCCACCCTGGCTGGCTGCAAGCTTCCTCGGGGGAGGAGGCAGAGCACAGGGCGTGGATGGTCATACTTCAGTGGCCCCTCGGAACTGAGACTCGGGCCCGGTGCCCAGAGCAGTCTCCCTTCCTGCCGTCTAGAAGAACACTGCTGCACAGAGGATTCATTTCTGGGGGTCTTCCTGAATGCAAATTTCATGCTGAGCTAACCTCCTTTAAAGCAGTGTAGCAAATTCCTTCCTTTCCTTGGACCCAACACTAGTGTATAACCTGCTACTGGTTCCTGTTTCTGCTTTGTCTTTTTTATGAAAATGAAATTCATGTAACATAAAACTAACCATTTGAAATAACATCCAGAGGCAGTTAGTCACAAGGTTGTTGCATAAGCATCACCTTTATCTAGTTTCAAAACACTTTTATCGGCTTCCTCCAGCCATTAAGCAGGCATTCCCCATTCATATTCCCTCCCCTGGCAGCCACCATTCTACCTCCTGTCTCCGAGCATTGGTCTATTATCTACACATAAACAGATCCTGCACTATGTCACCTGTTGTGATTGGCTTCTGTCCCTGAGCACAGTGTCATAAAGGTCCATCACATTGTAACCTGTCTCCCTAGGTTACTCCTTTTTATAGCTGAATAATATTCCATTGTATGGTTTAGCTACATTATCTATATCCATTTATTCGCTGATGGGTATTTGATTGTTTTCAGCTTAGGGCTACTGAGAACAGTGCTGCTATGAACATTCATAGGAGACTTTTTGTTTGGGGAGACCTATTTTTAATTCTCTTGGGTATCAGCCTGGGAGTGGAATTGCTGGGCTTTGTGATAATTCTATATTTAGCTTTCTGAGGAACTGCCAGACTGCTTTCCATCGTCTTGCACTCACAGGAATTTAGGCTGTCTGTCTGGGACTCCATTTTAACTTAACATTCAAGAAAACATCCTTCCAGAAAAAGAAAGATGCTCTAGAATTCCCAAGAATAGGACTTGAAATTAATAGCAAGCTCAACCTCTCCCTGTCTCTACCAAAACAGCAATAGCACAAGATTTTCAGATCCGTCGTCTTCCTTACTCCTTTCTTCATCCCAAAGGAGACTGGCTGTGCAGGAGGCTTACAGAAGCCACGTCTTTAGTTAGTTTCAACAGCTTGGGGGAACCAGAGAATCCTGGGGGATGGACAAATTAGAGGTGGAGTGAGGAATAGGAATGACTGAGAGGAAAGAGAAGGAACTGTCCAGGGGTCTAGTACACAGGGAGAAGTAGCCTGGCTGATCCATGTGTCCATGAAATATACCCCAAAATGGCATCTTTTAGACTCTCTTTAGGCCGGGCGTGGTGGGCATGCTTGTAATCCCAGCATTTGGGAGGCGGAAACAGGAGGATCTGGGTTTGTAGACAGCCTCAGCTACTTAGCCAGGCCCTTTGCAACTCAGGGAGACCCTGTTTCAAAATAAAGAATAAAAAATAGGGCTGGGAATGTAGCTTGGAGGTAGAATGCCCCTGAGTTCCATCTCCAGTATTTTAAAAAACTATATCTTTAAAATTACCCAGACCCACACACAGAGATGCAAAGATGAGACCTCTGACTTGGTCTACTTCAGACAGCCCGCCTTCCCATCGTCCCTATGCAACTAGATAGATGTGGCTGTGTGTGTTCATCTCAGGCTTAGCATCCCACCCCCCCCCTTTCTCTTTCCAAATGTTTCCCCCTTTGCCCCCAAACACTCCTTCGCAAATTGTCTTTTGAAAAAATGCCTACCCATTCTTTCAAATATACCAGATGTTTCCTCTTCCCTGGAACGTTCCAAGACTACTAGCAAGGCTCCTGCCCCGTATACACATAAGCCCATCCGTTTTCCTTCTTCATACACAGATGTCTGCCTCCCCATCTTGAGCATGCAGTTCTGCAAAGGCAGACCCAAGTTTCCTCTTAGCTCTGTGATTTCGTTCATATATGGAAGCTAGATGGAATTTGGGAACCAGAATAAGAAGATTTCAGATAGAAGAGCAGAAACTTCAGTGGAGAAATGGAGGGGGCTTAGGGAGGGGAGGAGACGGGAGGATAGAGACTTAAAGAAGGTAACAGTAGAAATAATTCTATATATGCCTAATGAAATTACCAATGCCCATCTAAATGACCGGTTCAAGAAAGGGGAAAGAGGGGTTTTAATGGACCAAGTACTGCATGCGAGCATGTATATCCCTATCACTATACGTCAATATGGCATATAAATACAATGCACCAATAAAAGTATACAGATGGAGACAGAATGTTCACCGTTTAGGCTTGTTAGCGCGAATCTTTCTACCTTTCAAAGGCCTGATGCACTACCCTGGGCTTTGGGGATACTTAATAAGTGTTCACAAACCATGAGAGCTTGGGGGACCTGAGCACTCAGTGTGTTCGCCATGCCGGGTGCTTCTTGATTTTGTACTGCTAAGCAATCGCTGGTGCATGGGCCAGAGAGAAAAGAGAACGAGGAGACAAGAAAAGATGTGGGGAAGATTCCCTGGGGAAGCTTTGGAATGGAAGGGGAGCATGGACGCAACGTGGCCAGCACCATAAGCACTGAATTTGCAACTCACAGGAACACTGTCTACAACGAGCCCTGAGAACCACGATTACTCTTGCTATCCCCATGATGAGATTAGAATGTTTTAAAACTATTGGACCAAACCTATTCCTTGATTCTCCTTTTAATTTTTTTTTTATTTTTTGAATAAGTAAAAGACAATGGAGGAGGAAGAAGATGAAGAGAAATGGGAGAAAAATCTAAAACAAACAAGACGATGATAATCAATGAAGCTTCAACACAGCCTCTAGGCAGGCGGATGATGTTGGCGTGTTTCAGATGCTGAGAAGGAAGTCCTCAGATACTGCTGCAAATGGCAGAGAATCAAAGGGAAGTCATGTCTGGTGGGTTAAACTACACTCAGCAACCCATTTATACAAGCAACCAAACAGCCCTTTTTGTTAGGTTACATGTTGGCTACTCATTTTGTCCTGCTCTGCCCTGTAAATCCCAGATACCAGCTACCTGCTGGGTCCCATAAAGTGAGGTTCCCCTCCCCCGGATCTGTGGTTCACACCCAACAGTTCATGGGTGGGATTGATTAGGATGGACAGACCCCACTACCCCACAGCCAAAACTTTCCCAAGGAGCCGTATGCTACAAGCCTGGGAGATGACCTGTGATTTCAATGGATGAGGCTCTGCCAGAGACTTCTTTGATTATCATGAAATATAAGGCTATTCTAAGAAAACTATCCCAGTAGCAGAGTATGCACACAGATCCTTATGAGGGCAGGATGACGAGAAGCCCGATACGAGGTGCAAAACAAAGAGAGGTCAACAAAGACTAAGGACTTCTTGATAAGACTCAGACTAGAGGAAATGTAAGAATCGTGTGGCTATAATTACCAGAACAATGAACAGCAAGCTAATGACCAAGAAATTCATTAATCCCCATAAAACTACCACATTGAAAGGCTGCTATTCAGCCATTTTTGAATGTTCAGCTTCTAAGTGTAATAAAACCTCTTTTTTTCTTCTGGTGAAGGAGTAGATAAAAGAGTGAACTCAAAGAGGGTTACGGCACACGTACAAAAAAAAATGAGCATCTTTGCCCATTACCATGGTCTGATTACTACACGCAGACATGTATGGAAATACCCCACTGTACCCCTTCCATATATATGATGACTGTGTCAATTAAACTAAATATCTTTTTGAAAAAGATAGTTGTAGGCCTCGCAGCTTAGTCATGAATATCTGTTTAGTAATTAAAATGGACACTGACATTTTTAGGCCCAAAGATTTGGGCTTTCCCAAATCTTAGTCACTTCACTGTCACTCTAAGTGGCTACCTTGTGCCATAATGACAAACTATCAGATGGTTAGTATTTTTGTTGTTGTTGTTGTTGTTGTTGTTTTGTTTTGTTTGAAACAGGGTGTCAATAAGTTGTGGAGAGTCTCACTAAGTTCCTGAGTCTGGCTGCAAACCTGTGGTCCTCTGGTCTCAGACTCCCGAGTACTGGGATTACAGGCCCGCTCCACCACACTCAACATTTAGTAACCTTTTGCGCCAATATTCTTTTCTTAAACCAAAATATATTATTTTAAAAAGTGATGTTAACTCAATATCGTAAGTAAAAAAATGTCACTTCCTTCAGATAGAAGGTAAGCATTCAATAAACACAAGACAATCACGAGTTATAAGAATATGCGCCCATTATTTTTAGCTACAAAGCTGGAAGCCTCCACTTGATTATGAAAAATGTAGCTCATCAAATACCAGAGAGAGGTTTAAGATGCCCCACGCACCAAACAAAGCCCTTCTCACTGCCACACAAAAAGAGTAATAGAGAGCTGGAAATAGAATAACTCCTCCTTCTTCTTCGGGTGACTGGTTTAATGCTACTTGATAGTGTCTTCCTGTGCCACTTAAACCCATAATAATAGGGTGGGGTTTATAGATTAGGGATGACTGTTTTTAGCTAATGTTTACCAAAGGAAAAATAAAATAAAATACTACTGTCTTTTCAAGTACTGCTAGAGTCTGATCTTTCCAGTTATCTCTCCAAGAAAATGTTTGTCTTCAACTCTCTCGTTTTTATGTCAACGTGGCTTGCAATTTTGAGCGACCTAAACATGCTATGATCTCTGCTTGATATGCGGAAGCCTAAGACTACCATGCAGGGCCATCGCCCATGACTGCTGGGCCACAGCATAGGTCCTGTGCCTCTGACTACCTCTCTGCCCAGTTGCACACAAGCTCTGCCATCCTGGGAAAGTTATCCTCTGTCTGTCCCAGTCTCCCCAGACACAATGCAGAACCCCCATCTCACTGCATTGAAAGGGATGCATGGCAATACGGATACATACAACTTTCTGGCATCCATTGCTATACTGGGTAGGTTTCCAGTTGCTGCCTTTATAACAATTTACCAAAAATGGAATGGCTTTAATGCAATTCAATTTATTTTCTTAGAAGTCTGGAGTGCAGAAATTCAACGTCAGTCTCATCAGCTAAAATCAAAGTGTCTCCAAAACTATGCTACTCTCACTAGGCTCCAGAGAAAATCTACGCTCATATATTTTCCAGATTTAAAGGCTGACTATATTGCTTGGCTCCTGACTCCCTTCCACTGTAAAGATAGCAACACCCAGTGAGTCGGAGATTTGTTTGTTTGTTTGTTTGTTATCAGGAAGAATACTTTTGATACTCTGTCTCCATGGTCTTCTTCTTCTACTTATAAGGACCTATGTAATCATGTTGGCTTTATCCAGCTAATCCAAGAAGTCCCTGCACCTCAAGCCGATTAGCAAAGCTCATTCCATCTGCAATTTAATTCTCCTTTGCTATGGAATCTAACCTGTTCACAGAGTTCAGGGATTAGGATGTGGATGGACTCGGGACAGGACAATTATTTCGAATACCACTGGGTCAGAGAACGGCGCCTCTCCACACGGAGGAGAACAGCGGGGGCAGCCTTTCTTTCTGTATCTCTGTGGTTCTCGGGGTGTTTCCCATAAAAATGTCACAAGCAGGGGACCCTTGAAGTTTATTTTGGAATAATTGTAGACTTCCAGAAACATAACAAACTGCATACAGAGAACTCGGATATCCCCCTGTCAACTTCTCCGATGTTAACATCTCACTTAATCACAGCACAGTGATCGGGACCAGGAAATTAACACTGGCACGGGACTGTTCATTAAAATGTCGATCATACTGGGATTTCACACATTTTTCCTCTATTTCCCCCTTTCTGGGTCAGGATTCCACCCAAGATTCCACGCTCTTTTCGTTCTCTCTCTTTCATCTTCTCATAGTTGATGTTCCAGCTCTTCAAATTTGACTTAAGCAGTTTCTGCCCCGCCTCCAAGTATTCCATAGCCTTCCCTGGACTTTTATGTCTACCTTGGGAATCTTCTGGCCTCTTTAGACACTCCAGGGTAGCAGCTCTGTTCTAAGTGGGCTCCCAGCCCGGCACATTTGTAACCCCTGACTCTCTTCAATTAAACCTTCCCTGCATAGTGTACTTCTGCCAGCTTCAAACACAGGAGCAAATTCTCATCAGCCAGCTGCCATGAGCTACAGCAGGAAGATGCTACCGTGAGCTAAGGTAAGATGCTACTGAAGCATTGGTGACTCTGAGATATGTGGAATCAGAACCAGGACTGCTGGTCAGCATCCTGCCCCTTCTCTCCTCGCGCTGTCCCTTCCCCCCGTCCATTCCCTCAGTTTTGAAAACAGCTCATGGAATTGTACAGAAAAGGGCATCACTAGATTAAGAACTGTTTCCCTCTAATAAAATGTTAAACGATGTTGAAAATTAATCACCAGGGCCACTTGGACTGCCCTCCTTAGAGGGAGATGGCTCGGGAAATTTAATAAATTATTATCACAATGATGTTCCTATTATGTAAAATTTGCATTTTGTTCCCAAGGCTTGCACTTGGCATCAAAGCTGTCTGATGATGGTTAATAAAACCAAACGGACCCCTCTGCCTCCGTGGAGAGAGGGCACGCTTCGAGCTGTCCACTAAAGAGCCCTCCTTGGATTTCTTGCTTAATTATTTCAGCTATCATTCCAACCCCCGTCTTTATATATTTTTTTTGTTGTTTCTTTAAGACAACTAAAGGCAGTATTTAATCGCGAGCCTCCTCTCCTGATGGAAACACACACTGTAATGATATGCCTAGCTTAAAAGCAAATCTAATCTACTTGCTTATTAAATTTAAATGTGTTTAAGGCTGATATGGTTTGAGGATGATATGTAAAATACCGCTTCCCTGGTTATAAATGTCAACTCTAAAAATTATATGCAATATAACATACAAAATAAACGCTGCTTCATCTTTACATTCCACTGTGATCAATTCATTAAACGATGTATTACAAGCCATGAGGACGATTGTATGAGAGGAGATGCCATTTGTCACAGCACCATCTAAAGCACCCAGGAAATACACGGGATTTTTTTTTATCAGCAATGGATTATAGTTCTTATTAGAAAGAGGAGGGAAGCATCTTTCTGATGGACCATGACTGGAATTACTTCTCTAATCAATTATTAAAGAGTGAGAAAATCCGTTCTTATGACAGAGATCCATGTTGAAAAATGGTGGGGTTGAGAGTAGGGGTGAAAGTCTTTTCTTGGGAAGACACAACCTACTACAAAGGGTAAGTGTGATGCTGAATAACTAAGTGTCATCTTCCTCCGAGTGACAAATCACAGTCGCATATGTTCTAATCCCTTTTTTATTTGGGGGACTACTGGGAATTTAACCCAAGGGTATTCAACTTCTGAGCTACATACCTGAATGTATTCCTTTTTTTTTTTTCTTTTTGAAATGGGGACTCACTAAGTTACTGCATGCTGGCCTTGAACCTATGATCCTCCTGTTTCAGCCTCCTAAGTACTGAGATTATGGGCATGCGGCACAGCTTCCAGCTTAATTATGTTCTAAACACATCAGATGCACTCTCTAGAGGTCCCCAAACTCAGTGATCACTGAGCCCCTACACAGGGTAAGGGGAGCCTGCAATGAACATTCCTGAACCCATTTCCAAGGCTCTCATTGAAAAGCCTGAGGAGAAGCCCAGGAATTCATGTTTAAAAAACAAACAAACAAAAATAAGCTTCATCCTCATGATTCTTTGGACACGTGATGTTTTCTGAGGCACAGCCAGGCCTTGTTCTACATGAAGGTGTGTTTGTACATGAGCTGGTTTTGACCCTTAAAACAAACAAATGTCACAGAAACAATCTCTATCCACCTAGTGAACACTCTGCTCAACAGAGCTTTAAACATGGACGACCAGAAGAACACTTTTGCCTTCTTTGGGGGGGATGCACTGGTCCTGATTTCTGGGCAGCTGAATTCCTGATTTCCTGTAAAATGGGTTTCTGGATAACTATTTCTCTTTGTGCATCTATCTACCTTCCAACAACCTCTTCAATTGTCCTTTCTAACTTAGGTCGTGGCTTATGTTCCTTCTGGCTATTCATAGAGAGCTCCGAGTTTCATTTAGGAAAACAGAAATTAAAGTGCCTTATTGGGAAGTGAAAATATCTGTTGGGAATTTAAGAGTTAGAAGCATCAATGCTTATAATGGCTAATGAGAAAGGGAGGGCAGAGGCTAGTGGACTCAAGCTGGAAGGATTTTTATTTCAGACTTAATTGTGCAGGGCATACCAGTTGATCGATGCTTTGCTGTGTCTCAGCGGCCTCTTAAGAAGGCTCGGGATTTTGCCATTACTCAACAGAGAGCTCTACATTTGGTTCGCTAATTGAAGCCCTGCCCGATGGTCTTCCATTTCAATTTAGGACAATGACCCATTTCTCTTCCATCTGGGTTGAGCCTAGTCTAGAGACACATGTGATCACAATATAGACTGGCTGGCACTGAGTCTTCCAGAAAGCTGGAGGAAAGATAGAAAATTGTCTTCAGATTAGTTGCATTCACTAGGGAAACTATGCAAAGACTTACCTGCAGGTATCTGTAGAAACTGCTGGCTTTGATCTCAATGGCAATTTACAACATAGGACACCTTTCTCCCCAGAGTAGATGAATGTATAAACTGAGAGATAATAAAAATCTGGGCATTGTGATGCAGGCCTATAATTCCAGTACTTGGGAGGCTGAGACAGGATGTTGGCAATTTCAAAGCCAGCCTCAGCAATTTATTCAGATATTGTTTCAAAATAGCAAATAAAATAAAGCTTGAAGCTAATAACTCAGAGGTAGAATTCCCCTGGGTTAAATCCCTAGTAGTAAAAGATACAGACACTCATGCTTCAGAGAGTGGCTTCTGTCCTCTGTGTAGTATATGTGGATTGGGTGGTAGTGTTTTGGGGGCAAGACACCTTTGGTATTAGGGAAACTGAGTCCGCATGGACCTGCATAGTAGGCTCCCTATGGACATCATTGCGTTTTAGGCTTCTATAACTAACAGTCCATCACTCAGTGCCCCACCATCTTGACCTGCCCCTGGCCTGAGGTTCCCAGCTTAGACACGACACTGCATGGTTTATCATGCTCTCAGCCCTAATGGTCTTTAGAGTGGCCAGGCACTTCCTCCAAATCCCGTCCCTCTCCTCTATAGGTTTCTTATAGGTTCTTCCAAATCTGAAGGTTGCGTTTGTAACAGCTGTCTTAATGGCATGGCTTGCTTCCTTTGTGGAGATCCCTGCACCGTCTCTTGCGGTCCTGTTTTCTGGAGTCATGAGGCAGATCGACATCTAGATTTCTAAATGAATAGTAGAAAGGAAAGGAAGACCAAAGCAGCAGAAGGAGGCTTGTTCTGGGGCGGATTCAGCTCAGCAAAGCAATCCTGGGATTGGCGGGAGAAGCCAACACTCACTGGATAAACCTACAGCTTGGTGGGTGTGATCTGCTCTTGTAAAATAGGAAATGTGCAAGGACATGTGTGTGCAATCACACACACACACACACACACACACACACACACACACACACACACACACCAAGGCAAAACATTTCCTGCCTCCCTTGTTTTAGTTTGGGTCTGTATTAGACCTTTGTAACATGCAGTTAAAAGCTTGTTCCAAATGACATTTTAAAGCTATCTCCGATGCAAATTTTAACTCAAGGGTTTTTAATAAAACCCTACTCAGACACTATCAGAGCATTTTAATACAGGACTTGGAGAGCCTAAGGAAATACAGGGAGATGTGGGCTGGCTTCTTCATTTTAGCTTAAAGCACGGAGGTGAAGTTTCCAAGCTCTATAACCATGATCTGGTTCCAAGGCCCTTGCAGAATACATGGGCTGGACAGGCTCTTGCTTTCAACATAAGTATACTGCTATTTTCTCTTCCAATGGATGATTGTCCTCAAGGCGATCCTCATCTCGCTGAACCGGCCAACTCTTCAAAATTCTTTTACACAATTACCAAAATATTCCGCATTTTATGCAGAAAATGAGAAAAGAAAGCAATAATTAAAATAAAACAAATGTTTTAATTACTCTACTATCTCAAGATAGCTCTGGTGAGCACACCTACAGGCCTATCCTCAAGATCAGCGCTCTCCATGTGAGCAACTCCTGGCCGTCGATTCTGTCCCCATGGTAGTGAAAGGTACTTCCTTCACTCAACAGTATATTGCAGGCAGTTTCCAGTATGATCACCATAAATTAGCCAATTCTCTGTGTCGGAAATTGAGGTTGTTTCAATTTTTCACCATTAAGAAAAGTGCTGATAAATCTTATTTTTCAGAAAGCCATATTTGTTTCCATAATTTTAAAAGGGCTTTCTCGCAGTGCCAACTTGTGTGTATAACCCTCTTTAAGATGCCGCACACTGTTCTTAAGTGATTAACAATCTTTCAGAAAGATTAAAGAAGGAGAAGTGCACTTTTAAAACCACACAGATATTTATATCCTATCATATACCATCTTGCAGTTTTCTTCTCATGTGTAACTTCAGTAGTTCAAAATTACTAGAGCAGTATTTTAAAAACAGGTTATGAGGGATATTTTAAGGCCATTGAGTAGATTTAATGTAAACGGATATTTGGTGATAGGATGGACTTTAGTCTATGTAGTTAGTCCTAGTAATGATGGCATAGCCTTATATGAATAATTTCTCTCTCTCTCTCCCTCCCTCCCTCCTTCCCTTCCTAGTTAGAAGAAGGTTCCACAATATCTGAAAATTTCCTGAAAAAATGATTGTGCCTGTCAGTTCCATTATTAAGCACCACTGGTGAGCATGTGGTATTCAGTTTATTACTCTTTCTGATTTCCACATGTATAAATTTTTTTCAGAATAAAATAAAATTTTAAAGGATCCAGAACATTCTTCCCAGTGGTGGCGGCAGTACGCAATGGGAATGACATGGTTTATGGATGAAGAGTGTTGGATCTGTGTACAGCTTCTTGCCTAAGAACAGTTACAAATTCTGCATCATTATCATCACCATCATCACCATCATCATCACCATCATCATCATCATCATCACCATCATCACCATCATCACCATCATCACCACCATCATCATCATCATCATTGTCATCATACTGACCATTGAACCCAGGGGCATTCTACTTCCATTCCTATTTTTTTTTTTTATTTTGAAATAGGTTCTTGCTAAGTTGCTGAGGCTGGCCTCAAATCTCCAATTCTTCTGTCTCAGTCTCCCAAGTATTGGGGCTACAGGTTTATGCCACCACATCTCTATTTTTATTTTGACCATAATGTCATACAGAAATGGCATTGATGTTACCAGCAAGAGACATGAATAGACCAAAAGCTGTTGCATTTGTGTGTGCTGGGGTATCAAAGATCCCCCTCCCCACCACAAGCAGACTGTCTGGTTCCCTTTAATCTATAACATGCACTAAGGAGCCACTGGGGCCAATGGTTGAGAAGTCCTAGAGAGAAGGAGAAGAGGCCAGGAAGTGAGTCACCACCGACCTCTGTGTCTTTGCTCAATAAGGGACAAGAGTTGCTGTTTCTCAGGGATGAGATGCCAGGGAACCCAGGTCCCCCTTGCTCACCACGCTCCTGAGAGAGCCCCTGAGAGACGGTCTGCTCTGCGCAGGCCTGCACACTGACTTAAATCTACAAAGGAATCCAATATCTTGACATGTGTGCGCGTCACTTAGCGCTTTCTATTGTCGAAGGGGAAAGCAAGTGTATTTGAAGATAAACTGCATAACTGGGCCCGTCTCTGAGGACTACATTGATTTATGATCCTGACACACAAAGATTAGCCCAGATGTTTCTGACAGTGCAATAAAGTTGGTGGGGTTTCTTGTAAATGGGTGTATCCCATCTGGCCAATAGTGTGTTTGCCCACAAAGATGGTCCATGTTCTTAGGGGAATTAAGAGGATGCAGGATCATTGGAGACACTAGACCCATGTACTCTAGTCACTCTTGTATGCAAAAGTACAGCATCCAGTGGACTTCCCTGTAATCCTCTGACAACCGCATTAAGAAATTTACCTGTCAGAAGCATCATTATTGAAAATCTTCCCTCCACGCCATGGTACTGGGGATTGGACGCAGGTACATTCTACCTCTGAGCTACACCACAGCCCTTTTTACTTTTTGTTTTGAAACAGAGTCTTTCTAGGTTGCTGAGAGTCTTGTTAAATTGCCAAGGCCGGTGGGCTATGGATATGCAAAATCCTCCTGTCTCAGACTCCCAAGTACTGGGATTAAAGTACAAAGGAAGCTCTTTCTGTGAAGTTGGCCAAGAGCCACAGGGGAATGGAAGGGCTGCTGTCCGCGGTGCTGAGTCCCATCCTCCTCCTTGCCTCAAGGAAACTTCTGTCTCTTTCTCTAGGTATCTTTTGGAATCTATGGAATGTGTTCACACTAAATAGTGCCTTTTTTACTCAGGTGAGCCTGAAGTGTGGTTCTGTTATTTGCATAAGGAAGAATCAGGACCACCTACTATCCCCAGGTTTCTAGAAACAAGAGCTGACCACAAAACACCCAGAAAGGACAAAGTCACACAGAACAAGGAAATCTGAGAAGCCCAGCTCTTGCTGAGCCCATTGGAGCCAAGAATGAGGCCCTCCTCTCCCAGGTGAGAACATTTCAGGAAGAGAGGATGCTTGAGGAAGGGGAATAATTTTCTCAGGCTGTGGGCAGCCTCAGAATTCCAGCAAATGTCACAGAAGAGCATAATTGCTTACAAAGCTTGGTTAAACTAGCAAACTCTACCCAGCTTCACAGAGCTGAGCAAAGTCCCAGGGTCTCTGACCCCCATAGCTAATTATCTAGGTCAAGGATACCCAAGAGGTTTCATCTTATGAGACATCTACAGACCATCAGCAGAGACTAAATAATTGAGACAAGCAGGCTTCTGAGGCCTCACCTAGTTTCTCAGCAAAGAAGACTGATTGTCCAGCCACATGTGTTATGTATGTTGGGTCAGAGGACTTTGTAGTATGATCTTACTCCTCTACCTCTATTGCAAAGAATGAGCCCTTCTCTTCTTCTATCTTGATTCTTAAGGCTTTTCTTTACTATCAGTACTTAAAAACAAGTCCACCAATAGGGAATCAGAAATCTTTCCTAGGGGGGGTTACTTTTCTAATACTGGTTGTTATAGTTAGATATATATTTCCTGAATAGCTCATGTATTAATGTTGAGAGTTGATTAAATTAAACACGAAAGTTATAACTTCATCAGTGGATAACCCCATCCTAATGGGTTTACTGGGGGTAACGTAGGGAGATGAGGTATGAATGAGGTCCCTAGGGGTGTGGTCTTGGGAATTATATGAGGTCCCTCCTCCCTTGCTCTCTATCATACATGCTGGGCTCTATGATGTGAGGGAAGAGCCTTGCTCTCTCCTCTCTGTTTCCTCCCTCTAGGCTCTGAGCTCCACAGACCCAGCTTGGCATGGACTGAACCTCTGAAATCTCCATAAGCTGTGGTCCAACACATCTCCCTTCCTCTAGGTTGTGTGGGCAAGTTTGTTGTGTTACAACAGTGAGAATGTTGACCAAGACACTGGCATAACCAAAATACAAAAGTACTCAAATATTCTCAAGCTACCGTAAATAGCAGCTTGCACTTTTGAACAAAACTGTGGGAAAGATGGGGAGAAGTAGAAGGAAAGGGAATCTGGAGAAGCAGAGCAGGACAAGGAGAAGGTTTCTCAGTGGATTCTGTCCTTCATTCATTCTGCTGTGCCATTTCCTCCATTCTTACAGCCATTCTCATGGAGAAGTAATGTGTTTCCTACTTAGCATCTCGGAAATTGTGGCTCAAATTGTTTCAAAGTCTTTTGCAAGGCCAACCACCTGTAAATGACGGGGAAGTATAGAATCCCCAGTCGCCAAGTCCCTGTGCATTGCTTCAGAGCATGGGTTGAGCAAGGCCTGGTGTGGGCTGTTTTGGCCTTGCTGTCCCTTGTTCAACACAAAGGCAAACAGTGCTGTGGCCATGTTAATTTAGTTACATAAATGGTTCTGTCCTGCAACCACAAAGCTCGGCAGTGGCAATACAACCTGCACAGCCCACAAACCTAAAACATTTATTATCTGTCCCTTTACTGAAAAAGTTTACCAACCAATACTTTATAGCACAGCAATGAGCTTTAAGCATAAAATCCTAAACCTGACATATGCTTCTTCTTAACCTTGGTACTAAAATAAACTTTCCCCATGGTAATATTTTGCCTAAATATTTTCACCTTGAAGAAAATGTTCTGGCTGTTTTTTTGATCATAATAACTCACAGTAGAAATGAAGCGGGGGAGTGCAGGGAAGATAATTTTCCCCAAGTAAGTCTCCGGCAATCCTTTGTAACACCACAGGGAACCACCTCACCTTTTGCAGGAAGAGGAGGGAAACAGTGTCTCTGTGCTTCGTGTCATCCCATCTATCAGCCCGGAAAGTGCTGCCCCATAAAATCAAAGCAACTCGAACCAGATAAATCAATTCTGCTGCATAAACAGAGGGCTGGCTTTCTGAAAACATGCCTTTAGAATGTAGAGCCCTGGCTTGCCTGGCATCTGATGAGAAGAAGGTGCCATCATTAAGAGTCAGACATGGAGGGTGCAGTGTGGCCTCAGTAACTCACTTAACCCCTCTGAGCCTACCTCTACTTGAAAAAGTTGAGAATAAATAAGTAATAAATATAAGTGAGAATAAAAACAAAAAGTGAGAACAACAGTGCCCAGATCATATCCATATAAATGCTATAAATATATAAGAAAATATATTTATGTGTATAGATTATATTCATAAACGTATATACATATGTTATGTGCTTTAAAAGATTGTCTGGAACACAAAATGTGTTATATAAAAAATGACTATGATTTCTTGGATCCTATTATAACATTATAATTTATAGTGCTGCAAAGCAGAAAATAAATAGCATTCTTTGGCTGTTGATATTGTGGTCATTGTGGATAAAAGACAAAATATATTTTTTCTCAGAAAGGAGAATGTCCTATAGAGCATATATGGGGAAATTGTGAGGGTGTTTTTTTTTTTTAAGTTTTGGTACAGAAATATGTGACAGTGTATCTCCAATGGATTTTACTGTTGTTGCTGGAATCACCTCTGTATGGTCAGCTTGGACTGAAGAAAAAAAACAAAAGCAAATCATGTGTGCCATTAAATTTAAAATGTCTGACAAAATGGAAATGCCAACACCTAGCAGACAAGCCCAACAGCAAACATAATTAATTGGTCTGTCGCTTGGCAAATTCTCTCACAGATTTTTGGTGAATCATAAATCAGTTGAAGAGGGAGCCAGACAAATTGTGGAGACTGAGCAGATCGTGGAGCGAGATGGAAGGCAGAGGAAATTTTTCTCCAAGGAGAAGATTTCCAGAGCTGTGTTTTCTTAGGTACAAGGTAGAAGGGAGGCTTCGAGAATGCCCGCACATAGAATCACTTCACATTTTCAATGATAACACATGCTGAAAACAAGGATAATTTAATCATCTTTCTTTAAAAAAAAAAAAAAGAAAAAAAAAAAGAAATGAAAACAACCTGGTAAAACATCTTTCCACATAGATAACAAGCTGTCTTTTGTCTCACGCTCCTACTTCCAAATGCATCAAAAATACTAACACCTTAAAATGCACAAAATTTCGGGGCCCCTGGGATCTGCTCCCCCAGAATGTTGAACCTTGTACATTAATTATGCATCAGATTAAAAAAGCAGCCATAAAAATAAAAGCAGAAGTATCATCCATGTGGCAGCTTTATTAGCTAGCTCATCACCCACCATATGGGCTGCCAGAGAAACTTATAACAGGCCAGTGTTGTTAACCATAAACAATGGAGGGCGGAATTATTATTTAGAGTCTTGTTAACTAAATCAATACAGTCCACCAAACTGGGTCAGCATAGGAGGTGAAGAGGCGTGTGCATCCGCCTAGAGAAATAGGGGGAATGCACCATAGTTGTGAAGGAACATTGTGTCACTCTGAATGTGCTTGACTTACTGACAGCAGAATTACTTCCTGAAGCCAGGCGGTGGATGGGCCACACAGAAAGAAGCTTTGAACACTAAATACTAGAATATGAACTAGCAAGAAGTATCTAAATCCAGAGAGAAGTTTGATTTCATGTCCTCCCAATGAATAACTGATAATAGTTCTGATGATGTAAACAATGTCCTCACCAAGTCCACACAGAAGGGTTCTGCCTTGTCTGACACATCTGCGCACATGGCAGTAATCACCAATGGATGGAGGACTTGATCCAATCAGTCAAAGAGACACAAACAGCCCAGCGTGGTGGTGCACACCTGTCACCCCAGTGCTTGGGAGGCTGGGGCAGGAGGATAGCAGGTTTGAGGCCAGCCTCAGAAACTTAGAGAAACCCTGAGCAATGTGGGAAGGCTCTGTTTCAAAATAATAAATGAATGAATAAACACATGGGCTGGGGGTTTAGCTCATCAGTAGAATTGCCTTGGGCTCAATCCCCAGTAACAAGAATAAGAAAGAATGTGGGAAGTCATTAAGGTTTTCCCCTAAAATAATATTTCTGATTCCTGCCGGAGCCAGCCGGCAAAAGTACGGGTTCCTAAGAGAGGCGTGAGGATGAAAGAATTTAACTCTTAAGAATTTGATTCTGAGAATTTTTCATTCTAACATGGGGGGCCGCCAATCTCTATTGGGCCGACCCCTGCTCCTGGGTCAATATTTCCTACTGGCCGACTATGGGTTTATTTTTCTAGAGGTATTTATACAGTTACAGGTCAATCAATATCCTCATGCCATCACCACCAGAATACAATAAAGACCAATCCAAAGCACATACATTACAGGTAGGTTAATCAGCACCTCGTGCCATCACCACCTGATCTTCTCCCAGACCTTTTATTTTGAACTATCCATGACCCCAAACCTTGTTGACTCTGGGTGAAGGACAGTCAGCTGAATCAGAACTATTCTTTTAGGGGAAAACCTTAATGGCTTCCCACAAAAGACACAAATTTTAGACCTTACATATATTCATCTTCCTCCTCTTCTGGGTTCAGGAGACGATGTGTTTTTTATTTCCCTGCAGCTAGTGAGGACCCAGGGCCATGCTGTGCCTACACCGTGAGCCATCCCATCTTTTCACTTTTCTTCTAAGACCTACCGCTGTTGTTCATTTTTGTTGCTCATTTTTGGCAACATCAGCTATGAAGACTCTGAGTGTTAGAAACTGGAGGTATAGGATAGCAGTCCTTCCATCAGATTGAACTGGGCTCTGGTGGTTGGTCACACCAGCAGTGTGACCCGGCATCCATCCCTTGGGGAGATCTTGTACAAGAACACATGACCAGCTCTTAGTCCTGAGTAGTCAACAGGTCAGAAGGGAGGATCCCACGCAGAAGAGGACTCCATATGCCTTCCAGGGGGTCTTCTGAGCATACTTGCGAAGGAGAAACTGCCCCAAAAGAGGGACCAACAAGCCACATCCTGTCTTCTTTTGTAAATAAAGTTTTATTGGGATGCCGCCATGCTCAATCATTTATAGATCATCCATGGCTGCTATTGAGTCCCAAAAGGAAAGCTGGATAGTGGCTGCACAGACCATCAGACCTGCAACATCTAAAATATTTACGATCTAGCTCTTCGCAGATAAGATCTGCTGACCCCTGCATCTGAATTCTGGGGAAGTGCCCTGCTTCTTGGGATGAGCTAGTTAATAATGCAGTGTTTTGGGATGGCAGCAGTCACGGGGAACGACCTGTCCTACAAGGGGGAGCCACTCCGGAAACACTACTGAAAATAAGACACAAGGAAGAGCCCCAAATGCAGCATCTCTGACCTACTTCTGATTCCTCTAATCATCTGCACCTGAAGCCCCGAGGGCTTCTATTTATGTTTGCACAACTGACACCTTGGCCTTGCCCATAGGTGAACAGTCTGCGAGAAGACCACACAAGCCATGCCCCCTCCATTGGAAGCAGTGGCTTTCTCCCTGTCCTCTCAGTGGGGGGAGCTACTCAAGAGCAGAAATGCACGCCAGTCAGCAATCTGACAAAGAGCTCAGCCTTAGGACACCGCACATGAGGTCCTTCCCGATTAGCTTCTGGTGCTAAGCCATGTCTGCATTTATCTGCAACCTGCTGTGATTTCTGTACCATGTGTCCAGTGACACTTCATGGGACCGTATGTGACCGTTTTTATATTGAAAATGGCCTTGCAAATACATTGCTAAAGAAATGCGTTGAAGTCCTAGTCTGGTTAGAGGAACTTAAATGGAAAACTACAGGTAGGTACGGTGCTGCACAGCTCTAATTCCAGCGTTTGGGAGGCTGAGACAGGAGAATCACAGGTTTGAAACTACTGTGTAATAACTTAATGAGACCCTGTATTTATTTATTTATTTGTTTATTTATTTATTTATTTATTTATTTATTTATTTATTTTTTCAGTACGGCGGCTGGAACTCAGGGGCATTCTACCTTCAAGCTACACCTTCAGCCCTTTTTTTTTTATTCTTTATTTTGAAGCAGGGTCTTACTGAATTGCAAAGGGCCTTACTGAGTAGCTGAGGCTGTCCACAACCTGTGATCCTCCTGACTCAGCCTCTCAGATGCTAGGATTACAAGTGTGGTCCACCACAAGACCCTGTTTGAAAATAAAGAAAAATAAAAAAGGGAAAATTCTAGGGGTGTGTGGCTCATAAAGAGAATGGTACTCTGGATTCAATCCCCAGGATGAGAGAGAAAGAGAGAGAGAGAGAGAGAGGAGAAAGAAGAAAAAGAAGAAGGAGGAGGAGGAGGAGGAGGAGAAGAAGGACGAGGAGGAAGAGGAGGGGAGGGAGGAAGGGAGGGAGGGAGGGGGAGAGAGAGAGAGAACTTAAAAACGTTCTCATCTTACCCTTAGGCCTGGGCCCTCTTTCTCCTCCTACATTTTCTTAGTTTATCACTATACTTATCTCCGTAGATAGTTTATCTATTTCTGAGTGTATTGTTGGACTTATTCCGACTAAGAAACCAGGTACATCACTTTTCTTTGTTCACTATTTTATTTTCAGAATCTATAACATGAGTTGGAGAACTTTTATTCCTGAAGGGGTGAGTAGTAAAGAGTTTTGGTCTCTTGGCGATGGGGACTCAGCTTTGCCTATGTCGTAGCAATGTGGCCACAGCAATGCACACAGATGCATATGACTGTGTGCCAATAATACTGTGAAATATGGTATTTACAGAATTTACTACCGTATTTATGGAAGCAGATGGAGATTACATTTGGCCTCAGGGCTACATTGGCTGACCAGATAGATACATAGATAGATAGATAGATAGATAGATAGATAGATTGATAGATAGATAGATAGGTGATAGATAGATAGGACGAACACACACACCACACGTGCGTGCACACACACACACACACACACACACGTATAAAATGTGTCAGCCAATTAGCCCTGGCAATGATATACATATATACACATTGATATACACATATATCACTCCCTGACACACAGTACGTGCTTTGTATATACATAGTGCATTAATGAAGGTGTATCTCAAGGGTAAGCAATGGGATTATAGTTGTCAGGAACCTAAAATATTCCAGGAATTCTTTCAAGTGTCTAAGATATAAAAGTAAACATAATATAAAAATGACAAGTCAGTCATGGTCCTCATGCCTGTCATCTCAGTGCCTGGAAGGCTGAGTCATGAGAATTTCAGGTTCAAGACCACCTTCAGCAACTTAGCAAGACCCTGTTTAATAGGCAGATAGTAAAAAGGGCTGGAGGTGTTACTCAGAGGTAAAATGCCCCTGGGTTCAAGCCTCGGTACTAATAAAAAAAAATTACAAAGGTGAACGAAATGTAGAAGGATGCTAAGTACTTTACATGCATTATCTCATTTAATCCTATCAGCGGTTTTAAGAACCAAGTATTAATATGAATCCATTTCACAGTTGAGTTAACCAAAGCTTATCATGGTTAAGTAGCTTGTCTGAAATCACATGAACGTGCACTGTGGAATACCAGGATTCCAACCAGAGAAATCTGATTTAAAGTCATGCAGTGAACACCATGCCCGCGGTCGGCGAGGGGAGACTTCTGCCATCTCGGTTACATGTCAGAACGAGTTGATGTGAATACAGGACAAGTGCTAGGCTCTCTTTTCCCGGGCACTAGACTCCTGCATTCAGATCGCTGAAGAGCTGAAAACCTGTGTAACGAAGGAACCAGCACCTGCTTCCTGGGGCCTAAATATACTCAGGAGGTAAATGTCTGAATCCCAAACCCTTTCAACTCCTCTAGAGACCGATCTTTTCCAAGCAAGCCCAGACTACTCAGGCCAGATGAGAGACATGTGCAGACACTCGCTTCACCCTGAGAGGGAGCAAGTCATTGTATCAGGAGATAAAAGAGATCTTACCAGTTACTGCGTGGTGGAAGACGCAACCTCAAAATGCAGAAGCTGAGTGGTAATGTGTCCCCTCGGGCAGTACAGTGGACCCCATGCTCTCCAAAGCAGTCTCCGAAGTGTCCTCACCCATGGATGGGCCACTTGCACGTAGGCCGTGTGTCTCTGCCAATGCCTTCTTGCAAGGACTGGCCTGCGAGCTCCATGGATACAATAAAGCAGGGAAAGTTCAGCTCCTTGTCCTGTTTCTGATCCCGCAGGGAGCAGCCAGGCACAGTGACGCACATCTGCAATCCCAGCATCTGGGAGGCTGAGACAGGAGGATCACAGGTTTGTGGCCAGCCTCAGCCACGTAGTGAGACTCTGTTTAATTCAGCCCGGTTGGAATGTCTATCATATCTCATGGTAAGAGTCCACGTTAATTCGATTTCAAAACGAGCATAAGTGAGTTTGCCTGGAGAAGAGTCGGTAAGTTCTAAAGGCACAAGCATACTTTGAATTTCATTCACCATCCAGCTCCTACCACAAAACAGGTGCTCAATAAATATTTGCTGAGTGAATAAATGTCCAACTGAGTATTTTCTTTTATTTTTTTATTTACTTCTTAATATTTTTGGTGGTACTGTGGTTCCTGGAAACCCTTCTACCTTCGGGCTACACTCCCAGCCTATTTTAATATATTTTTATTTGGAAACAGGGTCTCTTAAGGCAGCACGGCTGACTTCGAACCTGCACGATCCTCCCATCTCTGCCGCCCAAGCGCGGGGATGACAAGCGTGCGCCACCACGCCTGGCTCCAGCTGAGTATTTTTGACCAAAGTCTTTCTTGGGAGAGAGCTAGGTGCTTGACCTTCCACTCTACTTCTCGGTGTGACTGTAGGTGGGACAAGCTTGCCTTCCACCCTCCTCTCCCAGAGCATCCAGTGGGCATGACAAGTTATTTAACTTGTATAATATAATAGTTACGACACCGTGCTAAAGAATATTACTGTATTCAATTTATGATGCTTTGTGCTCTAAGTGGGGCTTCACTGTAGATGGGTGGATGGAATTAGTTTCTTTATAGATGATTAAAATAAAAAATGTCCTAAATTTGTTCCACCCTCGTGAAGCCATTCTCAGGCTTAAGTACCACCGCCTAATATCTTCGCTGCTCTTCCCCAAGTGTTTCTGAAAATTGCATTCCAAGTGTAAAAATAGTATGCGGTGCTGTAATTGAAATGACAAGTGTGGAGATGCAAGGAAGGGTGCGGGAAACAGAGAGACAATGGTGGCTTCTGGAAGGAAAGGATCACCAGTCAAATTCCATACACAACTCTTGCATCCAGCACATCCCTTTCCAGATCCAGGGGTCTCTGAAGTCGGCTTTGAACATCAATGTCCTTGGGGTTGGAGGAACGGGAGTTGTTGACAGTGGCATCAAGTGTTGGCTGATGGCTATCAATCCCATACAATAAGGCAGACCTCTAAATGCAAGCTTGGTTTGACCAAGTTTCCATACTTTGTTGTGTGCCCTTGGGAACCCAAGTGATGAGAGGAGTAGTGGATTTTTTTAATATTAATCATAAAAATAAGCCAGATGTGGTGATGCACACCTGTAATCCCCATATTTGGGAGGCTGAGACAGGAGGGTTGCAGGTTTGAGGCCAGCCTCAGAAACTTAGAGAGGCTTTCTACAACTTAAGAGAGCTGCTGCTTCAAAGCAAAAGTCTAAAAAGGACTAGAGATGTAGCCACTGGGTTCAGTCAATCCCCAGAACCACAAGGTAAATAAAATAATTACACAATTTTGATGCATTCAATTCAATACAATGATACCTTATTAATTAGTAATTAATAACTAAATATGTCTGCTTCTGAACATTGTTTTTTTTTTAAGACCAGATTTTTTTTTTATTTGTTGGCTATTAAAATTCCATTTCTACTACTAGGTTTGGGGGGGGGGAATAGATATATGGCCATTCTTTCTTGTTTTACAGTTCTTTCCATGAAAGGCAGGTGGGAAATCCCAGTATATAGTTTAGAAATCAACTGCTCTAGGATATTTGAGTCTCTTGTTTTGGGGCCCCATGGCCAGTCAGTTTCAAGTTGAAGGAGATAATTATCTCCTCCTGTTTGCAAGCCTTCCCTGCAGAAGGCATTGTGCCAGCTGTTTAACTCTGTATTTGGAAGCCAACCTTTATCTCGAAAAGCCAAAAATGAAAACCGTGTTCCTGCTACGTGGGCCTGAGTGAGGGTGAACTCACAGCTGGGTATGAAGATCTGCGCCCCCCACCTCTGTTTCGAGCCTCGCTTCTGAGTGTTGGTGTAACTTGGCATGATGTGTGCTCACAGTCAGCCGCGGAGTTTGCCTTCTCTTCCTCCAGCTCTTTCCAATGTGAGGCAAACAACGGGAATGCTAATTACATTTAATGGAACTTGGCACAATTTCTCAGGAGGAGGTGCTAATTTGCAGAAGGTAATGCTTCAGATTTGCTGATGAAAGGCTGGGGATCAAAGGGCGGTTGTGGGAGACAGAGGAGGATGTATTCTTTATCCACCACCACCCTGGTGGGTACAGCAATGTCTTCACGCTATAAACACCAGTGGGAAGAGTTACTTTTATTATCGACTTCACTGGGGAAATGTGTGGGGCGCTGGAGACTGAAGGAGAGAAACTGCCAAGCGTGCTTTCGAGGAGAGGGGAGTCTTTGATGGGATTTGAAAAGCCTTGTGGTGGGGGATTTGTTGCAGATTGTGTGGATATTAGGTATAATCAGGAAAATATGGAGTCATTGGCTCATACCAATACACTTTAATACTAGGATGCGGCTATTTAGAGTTGAAAGGTAATAATAACTTATCTAATTCCTGATGCTTTGTTTTTACAGGTGAGAATATTAAAGGACATAAAAATCTTTCTGAATTTCCCAAGATCGCATGTTCCCAGAGCAAACGGTTCTGCAGACCCCGGCTTCTGTCTGCAGAAACCACTTCTCCACTGCACCACGCAGCCTCTGGGGCAGGTGCCAGGTACTGAATCCAGGTCTCTATTCCAGAGCTCGTGCTCAGTTGGGGTCCTAGTCCTCCCTTAAGTGGTACTCATAACTGGAGATACATCTCAGTTAAGAGTCCACATTAAGTTGTGCTTTTTAAGCACCATTTTACAGATTAAAAAAAGACATTGGCTAAGCCAACATTAAAAAAAAAAGACATTGGCTAAGCCAGAAACATCAATGGAGTAGAGAGACAGATTGATAATGAGTTATTACTGTTCTGCAGCTTGGCTGCTTGGAAAACACGAGCCAGCTGCTTACCATGGAAAGAGACCCGTTTGCAAAGGCTGTTCTAGAGTGGCAAAGGAAGTGGGATTGGCTGCTTCCCCCTTATTGGTAAAGACACCAGAGTTCAGAAGGTAAAAAAGGAAAATTATGTTCTGAACACCAAGACGGCCTCTCGGCCACAGCTTTGTCTGCAAAAAAATTTATTTTCCTAATTCTACAATCAAGTTGGGGAGATAAGACACACATGCATAAGTCAATCCGAGACCATACAGTCTAGTGAAAATGTGCTATTACTGATGGGTGTCACTTCCTAGGCACATGCTGTCCCACCAAGCACTTCCCCATTGATCCTCGGTTGGCTGTCATGTGCAGCAGCACCAAGCTGGGGTGGTTATCAAGAATGTGGAAGCAACTATTCCCATTTACTTAGCCATAACTGCCAGAAAAGCCACTTTGATGTCCGCCACATGTAGGTAAGGAGCTTGGGCTTTCAAAAAGTTAAAAGTGCTTGCCCCCGATCATACTGTTGAAAGGATAGACTGGGGACTGAACCCAAGATGCATCTGCTGGGCACAGCTCTTTGTCTACGCTGACTGGCAATGGCTGTAGCTTCCGTGAGGTGTCAAGAGTCCCCAGGGTACAGGGTAAAGGCTGGTTTATTCTTGCCTTGACAGAGAAAATGTTTAGACACATGGAAATTAATGAGATATTCTAGATAAGAAGCAGAGAATGAGCACAAATCTAGCCAAGATGTTAGATTGTTTGTTATGACCACTGGCCTAAGGAAATTTGTCAACAAAGTAGAATCGTAAAAGGCAGACCCTCTGGATCAGGGGAGTATACCTGATACCTGGACAGTTTAGATGGCAGTCTCCATGGAGCACAGAAGACAGAGTGAGGCTCTGAAGTCAGAACACCTGGATCTGAGTTGAAGTTCTGCATCAACTCAGCCAGCTACACACCAGTAAGACCTCATCAAGTTGCTAGGCCGCCATGTGTGGAGCCCTTGCTACACCTCACACACTCAAGAGCTCAGGACACAGAAAGGAACAAAACAAATCTTAATCATACCACCTAGCATTCAAAGATGCCAAAGTCAGCACCACTCAGATACAAAAATTAAACAGGTAGTCTAGAAAAATCTTTTTGCCTGCCACATAGAAAGTGCTCAATTAGCCAGGTCAAGTGGTGCACACATGCCATCTCAGCTTCTCTGGGGACTGGAGCAGGAGGATCACAGGTTTGAGGCTAATACATGGTACATTAGGAAGACTGTCTCAAAATAAAAACTATAAGCCAGGCATGGTGATACACACTTGTAAGTCCAGCAGTTAGGAGGCTGAGACAAGACAATCACAGATTCAAAGCCAACTTCAGCCACTGAATGAGGCTCTCAGCAACTTAGGGAGACCCTGTTTCCAAATAAAAATATAAATAAAATAAGACTGGGGGTGTATCTTAGAGGTAGAATGTCCCTGGTATCAATACCACCACCACCACCACCACAACAACAACAAAAATGCTAAGTTGTAGCTTAATGGTACAGTGCCACTGGGTTCAATTCTCAATATCCCCGTTGCCCCTCCCAGAAGAATACTCAGTTAATAGTGATGAGGTCCTGGGTGTGGTGATGTACGCTTGTAATCAATCTCTGAACTTGGGAGGCTGAGACAGGAGGATTGCTACTTAGTAAGGCCCTCTGCAATCCAGTGAGACACCGTTTAAAAATAAAGAATTAAAAAATAGGGTTGTGAGTGTAGCTCAGAGGTAGAATGCCTGAGGTTCAATACCCAGTATCACACACACACACACACACACACACACACACACACACACACACACACCCAGTGATGAGGAACAGGATAAGAAATTGTTGGCATTCTTATTGCTATTGTTATAATAACTCTGAATGTTCTTATTATGTTATATTTGCTATATATGAACATTTTGGAATGTGAAGTTATCTCCATAGAAAACATAAAAACTATTAATGATTCAGTGTGCGTATGCCCAATTGCTAATCACATCAATTATGGCTTTTTTTTAAAAAAAATCTGGAATCACCATCCATGTAAGAGGATGGATTGATGCTCTAAACCACCATATGCAACAAAATAGCTTTGACATGTGGGCTGCAGTTAAGTCTGCGGTGAATCTCCGTCTGTCACTTGCTCCTTCATTCGCAAACAGGGCTAATCATGCCTACATCCTGCAAGAACATGATGAAGAAGCAGTCTACTCTACGTATCACTGTTTTGCAACTGGAGGATTATATCTACCCAGGACCTTTGGCCGTGCCTGGAGATATTTGGGAGTTGTTTGTAAAGGAGGAAGCAGGTGCTATCTTTAGTGGGTAAAGATCAAGAAAAAAAGATTTTTAAAGCATTCTACAAATACACAGGATCTCCCCCAACAAAGAATTGTCTGGCTCAAACTACCAATAGTTCCTAGTATAGTCAAAGCATAGTAGCTAATATCACATAGGAATGAAATTTTATTATATTTTAGAATACTATCATATGCGATGATCATCGGTATCATTTTCAGCATCAGCACTATTTTATACTACATATATAGATATACACTTCTATGCACACATACACATGTATGTGTATATATGAAACTATGGCCATCAGTATTGATGTAATTTGAAATAACTTTTGGACCTGCCTTCTTATTAGACAAGAGACATTTTTCTACTCCGAAACACTGGAAAGCTTGGCCCTTCATCCTCCACCCCAAAACCTTACTGTCACAGTGACACACACCGTATATAAACCCAGTTGTGTTTCTGTGAGCTGCAGCTTATTTCTTTATTAATTAGAGTTTTGGAACTATTCCCTGTGGAGTTCACCCAAGGCAGGCCATCATGAAACCTCTAAAACCTAGGAAGTTAAAAAAAAATGGAGTTGAGACTAAAATAGAGCCTCACTCCTCCCATTTGAAAGTATATTTGTTTATGTCAGGAGAGTGAAGACCACATGCATTATGCATTAGAATAACAGTTTATTGGCAAAATTGTTGTCTTTGGATGGTATGCATTATGGAGTGAATAAATAATGTGGGCTGGGTATTTTTAGGGACTGGAGAGTAAATGTGGGAAGAGAATTTGCAACCGGATGGAAGGGACGTCGTCACGGCTAGAAGAGGCAGAGGCTGTTCAGTGAAATATGCAAAGGACATAAAAATCGCTCCTGCTGAGATGTATACTGGAAACAGGAGCAAAACGATTCTGAAGCCCTGGTGTGTGTGTGTGTGTGTGTGTGTGTGTGTGTGTGTGTGTGTGTGCCTGCTTCTGCTCAGCTGACTTACATGAGTCTTTCTGTTTCAGTGTGAGTAGAATCCAGTTGATAATTAGGCTTCCTCTGGCCACTTTGATGGGTTAGCCATGAGGTGCATGGCTCATACTGGGCTGAGATAAAAGGTCAACCAGCCCCTGAAGTTTGGGGCCCACCCTGCCACATCTTTTACTCAGCTCTGCCTCCTGAAAATACTAGACAAAGCTTGACTTTCTTCATGCCCTACTCCAATCAGACAGTTCTTGCTTAGAGTGAGAAAGTCTACTTTTGCTATCTGTTATGGGTTGAATCTAAAGTCTACTTTAAAGGCCTCTGGTCAGAGGGTGGTCACCCAGTGTGGCTTTATTGGAAAGTGGTAAAAATGTCAAGAGGTTGGGCCTAAGCTGGGCCTGGTGGCACATGCCTGTCGTCCCAGTACCTGAGAGGCAAAGATAGGATAATTGCAGGTTCAAGGCCAGGCTCAGCAACTAAGGGATAGCCTGTTTCAAAATAAAATAGGGCTGATAGGTAGCTCAGAGGAAGCATACTCCTGGTACCACAAAAGTAAAAAAGATGTGGGACATAGTGGGAGGTCTTTAGATAACTGGGGCATGCCCTTGAAAGAAATAGTGGGATACCAGTCTTTTTATCTTCTTCTTTTTCAGTCTGACCACAAGAAAAATGGCTTTGCTCTGCCAAATGCCCCTACCATGACATACCTCCAAGATCCCAAAGCAATGGAACCAATGGGTCAGGGACTGACAACAACCAAACTTAAAATATTAAGCCTGACAACAACCAAACTTAAAACATTAAGCCTTTCCTCTCTACCAGTGGATGTAGCTCAGTAATGGAGAGATGACAAACACACTTTCGAAACATTCTAGATTAAACAGCAGCTTGCTGGGGAAGCCACATCCATGAGTGGTATTAATACAAAGCTGTTGTTGCTAGAAAAGCTGCCTCTGTCGAGCAGCAAACTTTAATGCTGATTGCTTCACCAGAGAGGAGACCATTCTGCTTGGCTGAATCCTGAAAACACAGATTATACCATCAACTACTCTGGACCATTTCATGTATTTCCTCCTTTGGAGAAAGAAAACAAAATGTGCTTCATGAAAAAGTGAAATCTAACTGAAAAAAAAAATCTCCATCTTCTGAGGTTCTCTATTGTGGAGGAGAGTCTCCTACAGAGACCTGGAATCCCAGATGAGCACAGGACTAGACTAAGAACTGGTTCATGCACTTTTCCCATGAAGAACCAGGTAGTGATATTCAGTATCTGCAGGCTTTTGACTCTGTCCTCAGGCAGAGAACTCAGCCATGCTCAAGGGACAAACATGTAGGTAAGGCTGTGTTTTTGTAAATAAAATCTACAAAAGTTGAAGTCAGGCTAGATTTGGCCCTAAGCCTTAGACCAAGTATCATTCCTAAGACTGAGATGTCAAATGAAGAAACACCAGGGGCTTAGAACCACAGATATGTATTCTCTTACAGTTTGGGATGGTGGGCCTGGTGCCTCAGTTGTTGACACCTTTTTGGCCATCACGTGTCCTTTGCTTTTGTGTCTCTTGGCATTCAAATCTTCCTCTATTTCTCTTATGGAGGTACAGTTACTGGATTTAGAGCCCACTTTGGGTCCTGCATGTTTATACCTCAAGATCCCTAATACATCGTATCTGCAAACACCCTATCTCCAAACAAGGCCCCATTCTGAGGTTCCAGGTGGACATGGGCTTGGGAACACAGCATTCAACTTAACAAGCACCCTCCCCATCTGCTTCAGAAGTTGATCAGTGGAAGTTAAAAGGGAAATAAATCATAGCAGATGTGGGATCCTGTCACAGCAGTTACATGATACTGTTGAAATCAGTCCTCTTTCTCTGTGTTAAAATGAGAAGCACAAGAAAGATAACGAAGATGCAGATGCCCAATCTGGAGCCCTCCTCCAATACATCAGGACAGATGGAAAGTGAAAGGCAAGGGGTGGGTCTGGACCATCCCCACACTTGGGTACCACACTGTGCCATCAGGGATGGGTCCCATCTCCCAGGGGATAATGCTGCCCTGAGCTTAAGCAATGCCCACTGCTGCCCATACTCAGCCTACACTGAAGCCATCCCTCCAGGATCCAATGCTGTGGCCATCCCTGCTGCTATCAGCCTAGAAGTACAGGCAAAAGTCTTCCTAGTACATCAGCTGAAGAGAGGCCAAGAGCAGGATAAATATTCTCACAACTGATTTCAGACCTGCCATTGCAATGACAAAGCCAACAATGTACATCTCGCTGCTCTCATCATTAGGCTGATCTTCAGCACTAAGCTTTCTGGTCCCCAAGCTCCATCCTCCTGACCGCCCACACTGCCAGTCATCCATGGCCCTCCTCCTCTTCTGAATCAGACTAGCCCTGACCTTCATTCTGGTTTCCATTTTTCTTACCACTCACAGAACCTCACCTCAAACTTCACAAACTCTTTGGTGATTTGAGTTTTTCTGTATTTTTTTTAATTCCTTGAATAAAGTATATTTAATCTCTTGGAGGGAATCGTGTGTGTGTGTGTGTGTGTGTGTGTGTGTGTGTGTGTGTGTATTCAAGAATAAAACAACCAGAAGTGCCATATATTAATTTCTCGACTCCTGTTCTGGTAAAAGGAAAATGGAAAGAGAACAAACTCACCCTATACAGAACAAATCTGAGAGCCTAGTCAAAGAAGGCGAAATCCAAACTGAGCATTCCAAGAGAATGGGGGCAGGACCTCTGGTAGCCTTTAAGGCGATTTCCTTCTACTCTGGCTGGAGACAGCCCCAGCCCACACTAGAGCACCAGGCTGAGGGCAAAGCACATCCTCTTCCTGCCCCCTCTGTGACACGACTCTGAGCACACACCACACCACCGCACGCCACAGCCCTGGCAGAGGCCCATCGTGTAAACCACACAATGCTCAGCTCCTGGCGTAGCATCCAGCACTAGGTGGCACCCAGCAAGTACCCAAGAACTTGGTGGCCGTGGGTCAGACTGCATTCTTGGTTGCCAAGACAAGGTGGGAATGTGGCATAGTTGTTCCACATTGATGATCTCAACGCCTTTCTGAATAGATGGCAATAATTGCAGCTGGTTCTTCAGAGCCTGGACTTCAGGAAGGGCGACTGTGATGGCCAGGCAAGACCCAGCCTCCTACTCCAGTTAACAATGAAGGAGAATTCAAGAAACAGATCATTTGTTCTATATTTCATTTAAAACTTCTTGCCCCTCCAATGAATATTTGAAAATGTCTGTATAACAGCAATGTTTCTTAAAGACATAGGCTGACAGTAACCTAGTAGTTCACCAGAAGGGGAATATTAAATGAAAACTATAAAAGCAGATTTCCATGCAAACACCAGTGGGAAGGGAAGTCGGGAGAAACACAATTATAAATATATATATATGCACTAAAATACTAATTTTTTAAAATTCAGTTGTGTGTATGTTTGTGTGTGTATTGAGTAAAAATTATTAGCTAATAGAAGCAGTTATATGCAAATGAGTTTTAGAAAGAGACTTCCATGGACTTTGTGAGCTCTTGTGTGTGTGTCTGTGTGTGTGTGTGTGTGTGGTTTATATTTTTCAACAGATGTGTAGTTTTTTTTTCCATCATGGAAAAAAATAAATATCAAACTTTAAAAACCCTCAAATTACTTTACAAACTGAGATCCTGAAGAAAATCATTGGAACTCTAAGTGGGGGGTAGTAGAAGAGAGGCTGAGGCTGGAGGGAGGACAACACTGAACCCAAGGATAAGAGGGACAGATCAAATGGCAGACACAAACAGGCATGCACACAGAAAGCCCAAACCTCACCTGCCCAGCCCTTCACCCAAAATCAAAACAGTCCCTCATCCACATGCCATTTTCCAAAGCAAAATCTCAGAAAGTGTCTCTTTGCTCTGAATTGATAAGGTTACTAATCACCGGGGGACAAGGGCTCTCTGCAGTGACATTTACACCATTCTCTGCCCCTTCATCCAAATCAAACAAGGTAATACTCAAATGAAATTGGCCAGTAGACTCCACATGCATCAAAAGGAGCAAGTCAAAACCTTTTCCAGTCTTGACTGGCTGAGATGAAAATAAGAAAAATAAGACTTGGGCTGTCAATGCTTAAACCGGTTTAGGAATTGTTTTATGTGTATACTATTGTGCTTGGCAGATAAATACGATGGACCTAGCCCCTTCCTTGTGCTCACAGATATAATACCAAGAAGCCTGAGCTTACATGCACCGCAACAGACTCACAACAATAGGCTAAATCAGGCAAGATCATCACGCCAGGTGGGAGCCAAAACGGGAATCCACCTGATGTCTTGATTTTAGTGTCAATTTTCAGAAAAAGGACCAGAGAATGCTTTACATTGCTCTCCCTTTTCTCTCTATGATTTTTTGACAACTGAGGAGGAAGAAGGAGTAGGAAAAAGGAGAGAGAGCTGTTTTCAATTTAACTTTGCCTCCATTTATTATAAAGTATGATCCCTGAATGTGTACACTATTTGTAGCATCTGTACAATGGACCATGACAAAACTTGCTTAACTCCCAGGCATGGTGGCGCACGCTTGTAATCCCCGCGCTTGGGAGGCGGAGACAGGAGGATCGCGCAGGTTCGAAGCCAGCCGTGCTGGCTTAAGAGACCCTGTTTCCAAATAAAATGTATAAAATAAATAGGTCTGGAAGTGTAGCTTGGAGATAGAAGGGTTTCCAGGAACCCCAGTACCACAAAAAAAAAAAAAAAAACACTTGCTCAACTGTATTTATGGGACTACTGGAATATTATAATGAACATATATGTTCATTTTACCAAATATTGATGTATAACTATCAATATTTGTCTCTCCCTATATAAAGAAACAGGAAGGTGAGATAAAGTATAGATAAATGATGGATAGTAGATGGATGGACAGATAGACGGGCATTCAGAAAGATGGATAGTTGGGTAGAGAGATGAAAGATAATGTTTTAATTTGTTATTTAACAAACTAGACGCCATTCTACCATTACAAGCACATTTCAGCTAATGTGAGAAGTGTCGCCTTTCCTGGCACGTCTTCTGGAACTTGGAGGGGTTTCTCTGGCAAGACACCAACTCTCTTGTGAGGAGCTGGCTGCAGCTCTGAGAGAAAGAAACAGACACTTGTTCTGGTAAATGTCAGCACCAGTGGGACAACCTTCCTAGCTGGCTGTGTTCTGGGAACAAATATGTTTTCAGTGGTTTATTGCCTGGAAAACTCAGCTTGTGCAGCGCCCAAACCCTTGAGCATGTTTCCTGGGAGAGGGAGAATTACCTTCCACATTCTGGTCACTCCAAATGGAAACCCACTGGGCATGTTTCATCATCTTATTTTAGGGTGGACTAGAAACTTCCAACCATCCAGTATGCATGCTGATATCAATTCTGTAAAGGCTGTCCTGCCATTCTTACAGGTTTCTAGAAAGACGATTCTTAGGAGTGGCCACTCAGAAAAGAAGATCTCTCTGGAAATGCTCATTTTTGCCATGATACAGTTGACCATCTTCAGCATCTCTGTATAAAGGTCTCGAGAATCCATTCAGCTGTTGATGGACACCCAGGTTGGTTCCATAGTTTGGCTATTGTGAATTGTGCTGCTTGAACATGGGTATGCATCTTCCTGTAGTTCTCTGGTTTTATCCCCTTTGAAAAGATACCCAGGAGTGGTACAGCCAGATCATATGGTGGATCCATTCCCAGTTTTCTAAGGAATCTCCACACTGATCTCCATAGTGGCTGAACTAGTTTGTACTCCCACCAACAGTGTAGAAGAGTTCCTATTTCCCCACATCCTCGCCAACATTTGTTATTATTTGACTTTTTTATGCTTGCCACTCGGATTGGGGTTAGATGGAATCTCAGTGTAATTTTGATTTGCATCTCCCTGATGGCTAATGATGTTGAACATTTTTTCATGTATCTGTTGGCCATCTGTATCTCTTCTTCTGTGAAGTGTCTATTCAGTTCAGTTGCCCATTTCTTGATCAAGTTGGTTTGCACAATTATGAGAATTACACACAATGGAATTCTGCTCAGCAATAAAGGAGAACAAAATTATGTCATTCATAAGAGGATGGAAAGACCTGGAGAACATTATGTTAAGTGAGATCAGCCAAGCACAGAAAGAGAAGAGACATCTGTTTTCTCTGTTATGCTAAAATTAGAAAGTATTTGGGATACCTGAGGGACTCCAGACAATGGAGGAGAAACCTTAGTGGACCAGGAAGGAAGGGTAGTGGAGGAAGAAGGGTGAAGTTCATTAATGGAAATGCTACATGTGACTCTGAATACATGTGAATATAACATTGTTAACCTAGACACTCAGTATTGGGAAGAAGGGAAATGAGGAAGCGGGGTAGGGGGAGGGTACCAAGTACAGTGTGAACGTAGGCAACTGTCAACATGATCTACCTTACAATCTGAGAACATAGTGTACCAAAAACAAAAATGTCTTAGGAATTAGGCTGCCCAGGCTCAAACCCTGGATCTCACAATACTGTGTATAAAGCCTTAGAAAATGAGTTCACCACTCTATAACTCCGTTTCTGCATCTATGCAATGGGGATAATAATACTGCCCAACTCCAAAGGTTGACTGAAGGTCGCGAGGCAATAATGATCAGAAGAGATACTTGAGTGCCTCGTGCTTAAGCAACAAATGTTTCTATGAATAGCTGTAGAATCATCTTGGAGAAACATGGGATGAAGTTGGTCATCTACTCTAAGGTATTGCAAAAAGCATCGAGAAATATATTAATTTACAAGAATTCTGTTGAAGTCCACAAGGCAGAGAATATGGCACTTTAATTATTTCTAGCCCCTGATAAGCTATGAACAAATGGGAGCAAGAAGCCACAGCACAGATATAAACATCTCTAATCATAACTCTTAAACTGCCCCTTGAGCCTCCTGAGGCACCTTTCTGCAGGAGCAGGAGGATGAGCAATTGCATTCCAAGCTGCATGGAGAACAGGGGGCCTTGGGCATGTGCCGCATCTCTGCCCGTGCTAAACTCCACTCAGCGTTTCTCTTTACTGCTAAAATACCTGCTCAAAAGGTAGGAAAAGTATTGAATAGAATTCAAAATGAGAGAGGGATCAGCACTCATATCGGGGATGCCTGCTGACCAGCTAAAGGTTAAGCCAATAGACCCCACACTGACGGTATTTCCCTAACCCCTGACCAGGGCAGACATCACTAATTGATCATGGCATTTTTTCCCCAAAAACTTGCCCACCGACACCTTGATCCTCTGTAGAGACCTGCCACACAGCTACTATCCATCACTTAGACAGAGAATGTGCTAGACAACCCTTTTGTCATCTGAGAGAAACAAAAGTGTACAGCCAGTATGAAGGTAGATATTTAGTACCTGGGAGTGACGTGAGCCCTAAGTGTGGCAACAAGAATCCTCATCTCTACAGTGAGGAAGGATGCTGGCTCTTTTTCCATAGTGTGGTACATGCGGGGCCAACACAGATGTGAGAGGGGATCTGACCAAACACATAGAAGCAAGACTTGGGAAATGATCTTATTACGTCTCAGGTTCCATGAGCCTTGGAGATTTGGAACCATCAAAATCCTCAGACAAGCCAGGCGTAGTGGCACAGGCTTATAAACTCAGCATTCGGGAGGCTGAGACAGGAAGATCGTGGTTCGCGGACAGCCTCAACTACTACTTAGTGAGGCCCTTTGCAACTCAGTGACACCCTGTTTCAAAATAAAGAATAAAAAATAGGGCTGGGGGTATAGCTCAGAAATATAATGCCTCTGGGTTCCATCCCCAGTACCGCCAAAAAAAAAAAATTCTTCAGACACAAAAAATTAGAAAGCAGGATAATATTGTAGTCACAGGGAAAAATGTATTCTGTTATTGTTATAAATACTCTAAATATTTAGAAAAGACACATGGCTCCAGTTGCACAGATAATGCTGGGATATGTCAAGAAAAACACCAAACAATTAATTAGTGTGACAGCTTCCCCAAAGGAAGTAATTTGGACATTCAGTGAGAAACAAAAATATAATAAAATACAATCATCTGGTGCCTATATTAGCAATAATTAGTATATACGACCAAAGCCAAACCAGAGATTATTTTTCTATTCCGAGTGTATGAACTACCAACATTCTGTTGATGCAGCTGGGATGTATCATATTGAAGAAACCCAATTATTTGATGGGAGAGGGGAAAGACAGGGTTCTGGGGGATTATCAAGCTACCCAACAGAGTAGGTAGCTACATCTGTCTCCCACGGTCTGAGCAGCGCTGCCTTCCCCCACAAATTATGTCTTCTTCAGCACGGGGAAAAAGGGAAAAAGAAGAGAAATGCAGCTACAGTAGAGTTCAGAGGGCACTGAACATGGGACTGAAGGTTCGAGCCCTGACCTCCACCCCCAGGAGCCTCGGATCTAGGGCATGAGGCAGGAGATCCAACCTGTCAGCACCTCTATTAGTGACAGTACTCGTGAAGGTCCAGACTGATTTCTTTTTTTGGAATAAGAGAGATGCTAATTCTCTTCCCTTTCTGATCATCTTTCAGATATCAGCATCCGTGTCTGAGCCAAGCCTGCGAGTACTGTGCAGGCCACCACTCTCCACCCTGTCTCCAGACAGACATTACTAGGTGATGTCAGCATCTTTTCCCACTCACCCTCAGGATCTCTATCAAAGCAGCTCTTGGCTCCTCGCAGTTGTCTGGAAGTCTTCCGGGCAGGCTGGCGGGTTGGAGACCCAGGAAGAGGCGATGATGTAGCTTTGATAATGGCCTGTGCCTGGAGCTTAGGAGTACCACCCTTCCAAACAGAACTGCATCTCGCTGCCAGCATAACATTTCCTTTGATTCCATGGCAACCCTACATCCCAACTGCATTTTGCCTAGGCGGCAACCTTCCGCTTACCCTACATTCATTTCCAAATTGAAATGGTATCTTGTACTACACATGTTTTCTCTGATAGTTTGTCCTGTGAATTCATTTAATAATGAAGCATATGGTCTGCTTTTCCATTTTGAGAGCCTGGGTAGTGTTCATAACTGCCAACTGCCAGGCAGCAGAGAAATACAAGGAGGAGCTTTTCAGCCTGCATCGCCCAGGCTGAAAGGATGCTCAGGTAACTTTGCCTCCATTAACCTGTGCCAGAGAGAACGCCATTGCATTCTCCCACACGCGATAGCCTGGAAGTCACTGAATATTTAGTAGCATAATCAAGTATAATAGGAACAGAATGGGAGACTTCCCTGTAAATTTCCCTCAACCTTTCACAGCCTGACAGCAGAGGGTACGTGTTTGGTATAAGAGAAATGTTTTTCAAAAAGGTACTTTTTTGTGTTGTTGTAAAGAAAATAGGTTATCACATACATAGTAGGAATGAAAATGGATGGAACCTTTCTGGAGGGCAAATCTCAGCAATATCTATGGAAAGGAAATTGATCTAGCTATTGCATAAGTAAGAAATTATCCTATAAATATGCATGCGCAAATAGAGATAGAAATAGAAATGCATGCAATATCTGAAATAGAAAAAAGACCTAAACCAAGCCACTGAAATGTGCCTCCTCAAGAAATCTATTAAATAAATATTGTGTTATTCAGAAAAAGAATATTATAAAGCTATTAAATATGATAAGTTAGGCTGGGCATAGTGGCACATGCCTGTAGTCTCAGTACTTTGGAAGCTGAGACTCGAGTATTGCAGGTTCAAGACCAGCCTCCGCAACTTAGCAATGCCCTCATCAACTGAGTGAGACCATGTTTAAATAAAAATAGGGCTGGGGGTATAGCTCAGAGGTAGAATGCCTCTGAATTAAATTCCTAGTAACTAACACAGATGTGTATGTGTACACACACACACACACACACACACACACACACACACATTATAAATTAAATATGCCCATAATCCCAGTACTTGGGAGACTGAGAAGGATTGAAGGTTCAAGGACAGCCTCAAAAAATTAAGACCTTCAGCAACTTAGTGAGACCCTGTTTCAAAATAAAAAATGAAAGGCAATGGAGAATAGCTCAGAGATAGAATGCCTCTGTTTAATTTTCAGTACTAAAAGTATATGTAGTATATTTGTAGTATATTTTCATTCTGAATATATATATATATATATGAAAATATTACACCACACACATACACACACACACACACACACACACACAGGATTCAACCATTTTTCAGTCCAAGTTTCATCCCTCCCCCTTACCATTTCTTTACAATTGCCCATTTACTGCCAACATTTTCTAAATGGCTTCTTTAAGTCTAAGGAGTAGGCGTTCAGCTCAATTTAACATGAGGAAGAACTTCTAAAAATTAAAGCCATTCAAAAGCAGCTGCTTCCTAAAAATGTCCTATCACCCATGGTGTTCAAATAAATGACCCCTGATTAGGTGGGTCATAGCAAAGTCTGGGTCTCTTTGGGATGCCACAGGAAATGTCTGTCACACATTTCACTTGGGGCTGTCCAACAGAGAAAGACGGCTGATCCCCAGCCCTTAGTCTACGGAATCTCTTGCCTGCAGGTCTCCTTTTCACTGGAAATTGTTGAGGGCAGCAGCTGGATCCTAGTTATTTCTTCATCTTAAAAAAACTGACGTACGGCAGATGCTTAATAAATGATGAAATCAGCATCTCTAATCCAGAAAGTTTTGAACACTTTTCTGTCCACAAAAATTTCTCCATAAATCAAGCCTCTAAAAAAATTCTGGCAGGACATTTACACAGATATGCTGCTGCTGAAATATTAATAATGGAAACCACAACAAGAATGGTGATAATTAGGAAAGTAAATCCACAGAGATGTTAGTGGGATGTTTGTGTCTCTTTAGCTCCATTCTCCTTATTTGAGAAGGGATGTTTTGGCCAGCTTCAGTGCCTAACTAGAATCATTTACACCCATCATTTTCCACCTAGAATCAAGAGAAAATATATCTGGGCTCTTTCATTTTTTTTTGGGGGGGGGTCATCCTCCTCCCCTCCTCCCAGTATTTTTCTCCTTGCAAAAACTTTATGGAAATAAACACAGCAATAAAATAGTCAAACTTTTCCTTGAAGGTGGGACAGGGAGAAAAGATGAAAGTAAAAGGTTGCATTTAGAGTTTGGCTGTAGACACTAAATTAGATCATGTTTATTGATTTATTTCAATCAATAGACATGGGAAAGTTCAGGAGATTTTGACCCATGCCTCCAGGTATGCATTTGATAGAGGTTATTTTACCCAAAGTTGAGTTACTGCAAATTTTAAAATAAAATATTTGTGTCTACCAAGTGACATAGTTGAATTCATAATGGCAGGAAAGGAAGAAATTTGGCTCCTTCTGTTTTCCTTCCTGACAGATTATAGCATTAAATAAAGAGACACATTTTTCACAATATTAATCTGTGTGCCATGATTCTACATAATTAACCAAATAACAAATAAAAGCATGGCCGAATGATGAATGTATACTCTGGCTTAGAAGAAGAAGAAAGTGTCATTCATCAGCACTGGCCTCTGCGTGGGTCACTCCTTGCCAATATCACATCTGTCCTCAGAAAACATCCCCGTGGTACTCTCCGGTCCACTGGGGTCTTCCAAAAGTAAAAACAAAACAAAGTGCTTTTGTACTAGGCTCTAGGCTACTTGTCTTCCATGGTCTCTTCTAGGAAGAAAAAATGACCTACCATGTTGGGACATGAGATCCCATCTTCTATCCCTTAGGCAGTTCCTCTAAACTACTTGCTTCAGAAGCTGAGATAACCAGGACATAATTTGTTGGGCTAAATTCCTTCTCACTGACATATGTACACACCAGACGTGTGTCCTTCCAATGACACTGACACAGTAGGGGGCTTCTGGCAATGACACAAATGAAACTCAGTGGGCATCACCACCAAGAGCACATAGATGAGGACTTGATACCACCAAACCACACAGGCATCATCATCAAGAGTGTATAGACGGTAACTGGATACCACTAGACCACACGAGCACCATCACCAAGAGCTCATAGATGGTGACTTGATACCACCAGACCTCATGAGCATCATCAACAAGAGCTCATAGATGGTGACTGGATACCACCAGACCTCACGAGCATCATCACCAAGAGCTCATAGATGGTGAGTGGACACCACCAGACCTCACGAGTACCATCACCAAGAGCTCATAGATGGTGACTTTATACCACCAGACCACACGAGCATCATCACCAAGAGCACACAGATGGTGACTTGATACCACCAGACCACACAAGCATCATTACCAAGAGTGCACAGATGGTGACTTGACACCACCAGACCACACAACCATCATCACCAAGAGCGCATAGATGGTGATTGGACACCATCAGACCTCACAAGCATCATGACCAAGAGCACACAGACAGTGACTGGACACCACCAGACCTCACGAGCACCATTGTTAAAGTTGAAATCAAGCAGTCAGAGGGTCTTTAACTTTGATAGGAAGAATCGATGCCAATATTTTTTGGCCATCAGGTCACATGAAGGGTGGGTCAAGGTCATGGACACGTGGTGGGAGTAGAAAAATCTGAATTTTATTTCTTACCTATTATCTATTCCCTATGTCTTCAAGTGGCAATATTTATCTTCCTCCTCACAGAAGGTGGTTGCAGTAGTGATGTTCACCCCACCTGTGTAACTACCACAGATGCCTCTCACCTAGCCTGGAAGTCAGAATTTATACTCCTTCTCTCCACAAGATTAGTTTGGGGCTTGGAATGGGAACCAACCTGGTTGATGCCTCCTCCTGGTTTTATATATGAAAGTTGGATTTGCGATCTTATTTTGCTTCAAAAAATAAGCTATTAAGGACAGAATCTTGAGGCTACAACCCATTCCATGAAGAAAACACTTAAAGGATGAAGCCAGAATAAACTAAAAAAGATGGAGGATGCACTAAAGTGACATTTGTTGAACCCCTTGACTCAGTCTTCTTTGAAGAAACATATCCCTTAGACTCCAAATTTCATGAGCCAATAAATTTCTTTTTTTGTGGAAGCTATAGAGAAAATGGATAAGGAACTTAAGATAAATGTGGGGAGAGATCAGTAGTATAGTGGAAGGGGATTGAGAGAGGAAAGTTGGGAGGAGGAACAGGAAGTTTGAAAAGAAAACTGTTCAAATAATGTCTTGGTAAAATATCAATGGAACTCTACTGGCTTCCCTAGCCTATGCTAAGAGGGAAGAAAGGGAGGCAGGGTGAGATTTGGAAGGAAATACAACAAGGTTTGTGTGCATGTGGGTTTGTTTTTTTATAACACTGAAGCTCACTATGTTTCACAACTGCAATATACTAATACAGGTATTTTTAAAAGTCTAGATATGTTGGAATTAGATTTTTTCACTTCAATATTTTTTAAGCCAAGTGAGGTCAAGAGAAGAGGAGCCCAATGCTCACTCCATAGTTGGCTTTTTTAAAATGCTCTTTCCCAAAAAGATTTGATTTGGGCCAAGGTGGCCTTTGGGTCAGCAAATATCCTTCTTCCTTTTGGACAACTTCCTACATGACATTGCCAGTCAGGGATTAATGAAATAGTTCCTGAATGTGGAACACACTCTAGAGTCTCTGTCATTTGAGGGAGAGAACTCCTGTGCTACCACAAAAATAATTTTGGAAAAGAAGTGTATCTGCTTTCAGAAAGTGTCTGCCAAGATTTGGCCTGATGTAATTTTAAATGGCTAAGACAATCAGCTCAAAAATGAGGGTTTCTAATGGGAACACCTACTCAGGCCTAATAATAGGGGAACTACCATCATAATTATAATGTGGTGCAAGCAGGCACATCATTAACTAACTTTTCTCAGCTACTGCAATTAACAAGCATCAATAGATTGAGTAAATTATTAATAACCCACACATTCTCCAGCACACACTGTGAGTTCCATTGTTTTTTCAAGTAAGAAGCAAAAAGTTCACAGTTGATATCCAAACAATCTTTGATTTATCTCTTTCAAGACATCGTGTGTACTTTTAAATATTTCTTTCTGTAGTCAATAACAGTTGTGAAGAACTACGTAGTGAGTAGAGACTGAAGTCTCCCGAAAGTTAGCCATACAACCTTCCAAAGATGGTCAGTGAAGATTCAACCACACAATTGCCTCTTCCTTATTTTCTTCCTGGTGGAAACCCTTTCAGGATGATTATTATCATGGAGAATTAGTAGCAGCAGAGTTTGTTGTAGTTGTCATTTTACCTAGTCCCTTGCGAATCACTAGTTCTCAAATATAGCCTAGGGTCCCATTAAAATTTATGAAGCTCACAAAAAATCTTAAATTATAAGACATTAAAATAGGGTGGACCCAGTCTAATAGGTACATGGTAAAGAAGACCAAAAGAGAAAAAAAAAAAAAGAAGAATTGGGAGAGTCAAGGGACATAGCCAAGGTTACACAGAGAGATGATATATCTTCTATTTCTTAGGATTAAATTGATGCTAGCTATCAGGTAAATAAGAGAACCCTTCTGGTATGCATGCTCTAACAGAAACAAGTCACTGAGAGGAAGCCCAATATTGGGAAAGCAGAGATAGTCTATCATTTGAATAAACATAGTGAAAAGGGAGAGAACAGGCAGCCCAGCCCAGCCAGGGCAGGAGGCTCCCAGGTAGCCTCCCATAAGCCTTATAATCTCTGCTGGATTTTTTTAACCACAAAATATAAAAGTGGTGAGGCAACTGGGCATGGTGGTGCAGACCCATGATTTCAGTACTTGAGAGGCTGATGGAAGGAGGATTGTAGGTTCGAGCCCCACCTTGGTCATTTAGCAAGACCCTATGTCAAAATAAAAATTAAAATGGGTTGCATGTATGGTTTGGAGTTAGAGTGCCCCTGAGTTCAATTCCCATTACATCATCGTCATCATCATCTTCATCATCATCATCATCATCACCATCATCAATCATCAAAATAAGGAGAAGTGCAGGTGTAGCTTAGAGGCAGAATAGAGGTAGAGAAAGGACCTAGCCAGGGATGCACCACATGCAGAAGTCTAGGTATGAGATTGTGAAGAATGTGACTTCCAGAGACAGGTTAACATTTGCCTTGGAAAAGTTTAAGAGTTACAGATAGCTATGATCAGACTGCTGAACACGGTGAAAGCAGCCGGCTCCTACAGGGTAAATGTTCCTGGGTAAACTCCCAAATTTCCCACTTGTCAAACATTATATCTCAAGAATCTTCTGCACATCCTTTACAGTTTTATTGCTAATCATTTCCTCAAAGACTTTCTGTAGCTGTTCTGAAGTTTATCCAGTTAGATTTTACTCCTTGGTACCCTTGCACGTGTATTAGTTAAACATAGTACCTCTCAGACTCGGCACGTATGCAGCAGAGTCCAAACCTCAACCTCGCTCTTTTAGAATGACAGTAAAAGCTGTGGGTCAGTGTCCAGCGGGGCCTTTGCTTATGAGTGAGGTCCCCTGGCCTGCCCCTTTCAATCTGCTCTGTGTCTGCATTGTTGTTTTCCTCTCAGGAGTGTTGCAGGAAGGAGCTGACATGTGAAAACATGGCCTATTTTGAGAACAAGTTGTCTGACCTACTGGAGTATAGTGAGCCAGTGAGCCAGAGCCCTTTTAAGGAGCAAAACTCTCTACTGTGGGTGGATGGGAGGGCTTTTGCTGAGAAGTAAGAACCCCAGATTTCACTCTTGGGAACATCTCCAGGGCTGTAGCAGGCAGAATGGCAGGGTGGGGTGTACCCAATGAGGATAGGAAAGAGTCGCTGAAAGTCTGTGGCAACTATACAAGAGACAGAAGCACCCTGACCCAGGATTCTGCCTGGAGATGAAGCAGGGAGTCACGGATGCATACTTGGTATCCCTGGGGAATGAATCACAATGTGACTCTTCCCTCTCCATCTGAGTTACATGACCACGGTCATCTCCTTGCCAGGCACCCAGTCCCACTACCACCCAGTAGACTGAGACAGTAGACTAGAGTCCAGAAACTTCAGTTCCAAATAAAACAGAAAGATGAAGGTTTGGGAAAGCTGTGCTGGAACAGATGTTTTCCAATACTCATGTCTCTCTTGCATTTCTATAAGACTGACTGTTTTCAAAGACTGCTTCTCACTGCAAGGAACAGAATCTTCTAGGAAAAAAAATAAATAAATAAAAGGACAAGAGTAAAGCTGGCTGACCAGAAAGCCCTTGCCTTACAGCAATCTCTGAGCCAGGATAGTGACAAAGTAATATGGCCCCAGGTTTTTCTACCTCCATGCCTCCTTCAATACAAAGGCATCTCACTGAACTTATTGCAGGCACAGGCAGAGAGGGCTAGCTGCTGACTACTTGTGAGCAGAAGGAGGAATGAAAAACAGCGACCCTCAGGTCAGTTGGCTACAAACACATCCAACCTGTCTGTAGCAAGTGCCTGGGGCTGCTGACTCCAGGAGCCATCTCAGGCAGGCTCTGCCTCCCAGGCCTCTCCGGGTTTCTGCTCAAACAACTGCCTCATTTTGAGATCATTCAAGCATGTTAAAACCGCAGACAGCAGAACAGCACATCTATTCAATGACCACTTAAACTATACAACTGGAATTTATCACAAGTACAAGGGGAAATGGCGAGTTGTTAGAAAATCAAACTTGGAAAATCTCCTCTCAATCAAATAACTGTGTTTTCTGTGCAGGGAAATGGAGCACTGTGGCCTTAAAACATTAAATATAGACAGCTTCCTCTCAGCAGATGAGAAGGATTTGAGGTGGAATTGCGCACAGTAGAAAACAGGCTCAGCATAGGTCGAGGAGCAACCTGAGAAAAGGTACAATAGAAAAGGAAGTGTAGGTTAACACAAGCTAATTAGTCCTGTAGTAGCCTGGATAGTCATTCAAATGACTGGGGTTTCCTTATCATCAGTATTGGAATAAAAAATCCTCTGCAGACAATATCCACGATGCCTTTATTAATTTGTATTCAAGTCATTTTTTAATCATTGTTGTCATAATATACCTCAAGCATCACAAAATCTAAAATCTGGATCTGAGAAGTTAGCTCGGCAGCATGCGTTCATTGCTGTAGCTATATGTTTGGGGCCCCTCCAGGTCGGTTCTCCTTCCTTTCCTAGCGATTGGCCGTGAAAAGTTTTATCACCTTTGCCCCTGTGCTGAAGAAGGACCCTTCCTATATGACCTCGAAGCTTGCAGCAAGTGCTTACCCTCCTCTACCTCCCATGAGACTACAGGGTCTTCAACTGAAAACTGTTCCTCAGAGCACATGTAAATCTAAGTCACACGCACTGCAGCAAAAATCCTGGCACCAGCTGGGAAGTCCTGGGAAGATGTATAATAAAGAGGAATGCGGGTAAACATGGAGGCCAACTGTGGGGTGAAGGGAGATATTGTTCTTGCAATGCTAACTGCCAGTCTCAGGATTTTTAGAGCGACAGGGAATAGGTTTTATGCCACAAGCAAATTACTCCTGTTTTTTATTCAAGGGGTAGTCCAAGAAGACGAGAGAGAAACACAAAAGTTAACCTCGATGGCCCCCACAACACAGCCCTCTCTGGCACTGGAAGGGGAGCCTCATCTCTGTCCACTGTCACCGGCTCCCAGACTTGGTGGGGAGAGAGCTGACAGCCAGGCAAAGGTTGGCTGGGTCAGAGAATTATGTTGCCATGCCAATTCCCTCTCTGCCTTTGCCCAGCAAATACTATTCCTGCAAGTACATTTTCAAAGCGAGATATATTGCCAGCAAGCAGAGCTATCATTTTTAGTGCCAGAGAAACACGGAATTTTGATAGTTGACATTTTTGGTTCCTGCACAGGGTCTTAGGCTCAATCTCATGGGAAGCGATGAAGAGGCTTGAACTGGGACTCACAGTTCAGACTCCTGTGCACATTATACTATGCCATTCCCTGCCCTCTGATCTAGACATGCTTACGGGTGCAGAACTCATTTCAAAACTCATTTTTGCCCCTCTGGAGCTGTTAGAAGAAGAGGGGAGTTAGCAGTTTTAATCACAGCACTCTTCGCCCCCAGCCAGGTAATCAAACTGTAGCAGCAGATGGGGCGTGTGGCTGTGAAGGAAGAAAAAAACAAAAGTGGTTTTGGAGCTACAGTGGAGGGGTCACTGCTCATACACCAGGAGGGGGGTCACGGACAAGGTGATGGGGCCTCCAACACTAGATTGTATGTGAAGGGAAGGATGAGAGGACGGGCCATATGTTGGAGCCATGGAGAGGCAGTGTGTACATGCGCATATGTTCACACTTATGGGGAGCAGGGAGGGGGAGGAACTGGCTGAGATCAACAGATCGATTCAGAAGTGGCCCTAGAGTCTTCTCACTATAGGGCTGTGTCACTGGGGGATGTCAAATTCAAAGATCGCTTTCTTTTTCCAAGCCCCTTCTCAGTAGCTAAATAAGACCAAACTCAGCCATTAACAACCTAACTGAGGGGATGGGAGGGGGGAAGAGGGAAATTCTCTAATGCACATGATGTACATTGACAAACATATCAAAGTCAATCACTAAGCCAAACATGAGAAGAGAGGGGAAGAGAATGGGGCAGGAATTGGGCAGGGGCTAATTAAGTGATGTGTGCACGTGTGCCTCCACCATCTTGTACCCCATTAAGATGTATGACTACAATGCACCAATAAAAAGTTTAGAAAATCGCATAATGAGAATGGCTCCTAAACATAACTCTCTAACATAAACCAGGAAGATTGAAACATTCAGTTGCTTAGAGATCAGAGTATGAGGCTCTGATTTACCTTTCACTGCAAGAAAAATGAATTTGGCAGAAAGGGAAAAGGAGACTGGATAGGAGCTCCTGGTTTTAGGGAAACTGACCTGAGACCTACAAACACTTCCATGTAGAGGAGTCACTGCCAGGTTAGACTTGGTGCCCAACAAACAGGCGGCCCCATCAGGCCAGAGCTTGCCAAAAAGAGCTTACAGGAAGCAGTGTGGCTGACCTGTTCCAGAATTCTCACCTTTCTGCCTTCCATCAGAGGGCCTGGTGGGAGGAGGAGGCTGACTTTTATGTTGGCAAAGGCACCTCGCGTCAGCCACGCTGCACAGCTGAGGACCCTGGGGACACACACCAACACCACGAAAAGGCAACCTTCAGCAATCACCTTCTCGGGCCATAAAGGCTCCTGTATTTCATGGCTTGATTTGCTATTGATTTAGGGCTCTTTTTTTTTATAGCAATGCAGGAAAACATTTTATTTTCTCGTATCTAAATTGTGAGGGAGTCTATTCAGAGAAAGTGGAGGGGATCTACCGTGCACAGCGATACTATCATCAAGCAGATGCTCAGAGGAAGGCCTGCCACTGCTTCCTACACATCTACATCCAGAGTTTTCCAGTGGGTCTAGGTTCCTCTACAGTGAGAGCCTTTAACCAGTCACCATTGACTACATCCAAGGACGATCACCAGAAATCATGAGTCCCAGGCAGAGTGCTGGGGGCTGGGTTGACATGCCCAATCCCTGGAGCAGGAGGTTATTTGCCTTTCATTAGAATTCCAGAAAATCATGAGACCGCCCCCCCCCCAAAAAAAATAGGATATGTTCAGGATAAAACAGGAAATCAAACTTCTTTTCCTAAAATAAATATTTTTGTAAACTAGAAAGATGAACATGGCCTATACCCAGGAGGGGAAAAATCCTATGCAGGCATTTTTCCCTCCAAGAGAGAAAACATATAGACAGTATAAACTTTAAACTCAGCCTTTACAGCCATCAAAGGGCACAGACAAATCCAGATATGCTGTTCTGAAGTTAATACCATGCTTTAAAGAGAGCCATGATTTATTTTTATGAAAGCTTAACAAAGTTGTTTCAAAGTCAATGAATGCACAATATTGTGTAAAGTCCTGGGGTGGGGGGTACTCTATGGTCACTCTCATCACAGCCCTTGATACATAAATGATGTTCAGCCAATATGCCAGGTAAGAGAAACAGATGCCAGGAGAGAGGGGGGAGTCAAGCGAGGGTCTTCTGAGAAGCTGTAACAATGGAAATGGTACCCACAAGGAGCTGGGCTCCCAGGCTCCCCACCAAGGACACAGAACAGATAAAAGGGGTGAGTGCGAAGTAGTTCTGGGAGAAAGCTACCCTATAAACACAAGGTATCGTTATTGTTGTTTTTATTGGTGTTTCTCCTGCCTTTAGGGGAAGGGGGAGGATAAGGGAATATGGCTAATTTTCTGCTTGACTCCAGACACATTCTAAATTACTGAGCCACATTTTATTTTAAATTGACTAATAAAGAAATCACACACCCCACACCATTTTCCATTTCCTTGGGTCGTTTAATGTTCCCACCTTCCGCAGTGACTCAGTCCTGAGAGTGGGGTCAGGTGGGTGGCTTGAAGAACAGCTGGGTGGTCATACACCTCCCCACTTCTTCCCCACTTTTTCTCTCTTCTCTTTCTTTTCTCCCTCTCTTCTCTCTTCTCTCTTCTCTCTTCTCTCTTCTCTCTTCTCTCTTCTCTCTCTCTCTCTCTCTCTCTCTCTCTCTCTCTCTTCTCTCTTCTTTATTTTCTCTTCTCCCCCCCCCACTCTCTCCCTCTCCTCTCTGTCTTTCCTCTGACACAGCACCAAGGAAATAACCACAAATATCACACTGAATCAGAATCAGACTCTGCTCACTTAGAAAAAAGTGCAGCATGTTGCTTTCTCCTACATAAAAATAAATGGAAAACATTTTGCAAATGTCAAATGCTATATAAAAGGAAAAAATATGAAGGACACTGGATACATAAACAATAATACTAATGACAAATTTTTACCTATCCTGAAGCATTCACAGCCACCCTATTCCAATTTTGAAGTTTTATCTCAAGGGTCAGAAACCAGCTATATCATAGGTACAAATGTATTCTGGAAGAAAAATACTGTTTAGCTGTGTTCACAGATGATATTAAGAAAATGAAAGAGGAGAGCCTGCCGTGAGGCAAGGCCGGTACTGGGGCCTCCGAGGCCAGGATAAGAGCCTGCCGAGGGGTTAGGCCAGTGCTGGGGCCAGTGAGGCCGGCATCGGAGCCTGCCTTGAGGCAAGGCCGGTACTCTTGCCTCTAGGCCAGGATAAGAGCCTGCCGAGGGGTTAGGCCGGTGCTGGGGCCAGCGAGGCTGGCAGCGGAGCCTGCCGTGAGGCATGACCAGTGCTGGGGCCTCCGAGGCCGGGATCAGAGCATGCCGAGGGGTTAGGCCGGTGCTGGGGCCAGCGAGGCCGGCATCGGAGCCTGCCGTGAGGCAAGGCCGGTACTGGGGCCTCCGAGGCCAGGATATGAGCCTGCCTAGGGGTTAGGCCGGTGCTGGGGCCAGCGAGGCCGGCATCGGAGCCTGCCTTGAGGCATGACCAGTGCTGGGGCCTCCGAGGCTGGGATCGGAGCCTGCCTTGAGGCATGACCAGTGCTGGGGCCTCCGAGGCCGGGATCGGAGCCTGCCAAGGGGTTAGGCCGGTGCTGGGGCCAGCGAGGCCGGCATCGGAGCCTGCGTGAGGCAAGGCCGGTACTGGGGCCTCCGAGGCCAGGATAAGAGCCTGCCGAGGGGTTAGGCTAGTGCTGGGGCCAGTGAGGCCGGCATCGGAGCCTGCCTTGAGGCAAGGCCGGTACTCTTGCCTCTAGGCCAGGATAAGAGCCTGCCGAGGGGTTAGGCCGGTGCTGGGGCCAGCGAGGCTGGCAGCGGAGCCTGCCGTGAGGCATGACCAGTGCTGGGGCCTCCGAGGCCGGGATCAGAGCATGCCGAGGGGTTAGGCCGGTGCTGGGGCCAGCGAGGCCGGCATCGGAGCCTGCCGTGAGGCAAGGCCGGTACTGGGGCCTCCGAGGCCAGGATATGAGCCTGCCTAGGGGTTAGGCCGGTGCTGGGGCCAGCGAGGCCGGCATCGGAGCCTGCCTTGAGGCATGACCAGTGCTGGGGCCTCCGAGGCCGGGATCGGAGCCTGCCTTGGGATTAGGCCGGTGCTGGGGCCAGCTAGGCCGGCATCGGAGCCTGCCTTGAGGCAAGGCCGGTACTGGGGCCTCTGAGGCCAGGATAAGAGCCTGCCAAGGGGTTAAGCCGGTGCTGGGGCCAGTGAGGCCGTCATCGGAGCCTGCTGTGAGACATTACCAGTGTTGGGGCCTCCAAGGTCGGGACCAAAGCCAGCTTAGGGGTTTGACCGGTTCAGGGGCCAGCGAGACCAGAACTGGGTCCTCCCATGAGGCAAGGCCGCTGCTTGAGCCAGCGAGGTCTGGATCAGTCCACTGAGTAGCCAGGCCACTACTGGGACCATCAAGAGTGGGATTGGTACTTGCAACGCAGCATGCACAGAGAAATATCGCAGAAAATATAAATCAGACGCTTCTCTTAATCAGCAATAACTAGGAGGAAAAGGGCAACAGGAAGAGATTGAGCTATAGAAAGGGCCCTATAGTGAAGCAACTAATGTGACCAATCAGAGGGTATGTAATACTGGAGGACGGAGCCTCTTTAAAACGCAGGAGGTACATAAACAAATGTATCAAAGTAAATCACCAAAGAAGTGTGGGACGGAGGGGGGGGGGGAATGGGACGGGGGCTGGAGGAGGGCTAATTGGATGATGTGTGCTTGTATATCCTCTCAAGTCTTGTACTCCAATGTGATTGATATATGACTACAATGCACCAATTTAAAAAATAAATTAATTTAAAAAAATAAATAAAAAAAAATGAAAGAGGAGAAAAAGGAAAGAAAATAACATAGGAATGGCTGTTTTCTTTCACTCATTCATTTAAGGATGCTTTTGTTTTTGTTTTTGTTTGGTACTAGGGATTGAACATGAGGCATTCTACCTTTAAGATCCACCCTAGCCATTTTTACTTTATTTTTTTGTTTTGAAACACAGTCTCACTAAGTTGCTGAGAATCTTGTTAAGTTGTTGAATCTCTGGCCCCAAACCTGAGATCCTCCTGTCTCAGCCTTCAAAGTACTGGAATTATAGGTCATGGGCCACAACACCCAGCTTCAATACTATTTTTTAGGCAACCCTATGTGTTCCTCAAAATATAAGGCATTAGAAAATTGATGTACCCAACAATAGAGATATCCCTGCAAAGTTAGCAGTCTTAGTGAATGGGACAGACAGTAGAGACATTCACATGCAAACAGGGTAATATCTAATTATGGGATTGTGAGAAAGCTTCACTGCACTGTAGAGAAGGTGAGCAGATAAGGGGCTGCCCCAGCAAGGATCTCACACTTGTTGTTTTTATTGATGAGAGACAAAGGGTTAAGAAAGAGTCAGACATTTGGAGAGTGTAATAAAGAAAGAGGACAAAAACTCAGGGGTGGAAGAAAACCCTACTAGGTTCCAGGAAATTTTAGGCAGACAGAGAGACCTGGACTACAGTATCCTATGGAAAAATGACAACAAATGAAGTGAGATGGCGGAGGTGGACCCTTGATGCCTGAGATGGAAACAGGCCTGGGTTGGGAATCCCTTGAAGCTGTTAACAAGGAGGGGATGGCACTGCTGTGGTTTGGACAAAACATCACCCAACGACTGATGTGTTAGAGGCTTGGTCCCAGGGTGGCAGTGGGTACCATGCAGAGGCAGGGATGAGGGCAAGTCCTTGTCACATGGGGGCATCCCTCTGAAAGGCGTTGAGGAGCTTCTCCTAGCATCCTTATGAAAATTTTGTTATAAAAGCATGAGCTGGTCCCCATCCAAGCTTTCTGGTTTGAGACGTGATCACCCATTCCCAAGTAAGCTCTCTGCCATTGCCAATTTCCTTGATGTGACATGGCTGAGACCATCCCCCTACAAAACTGAGTCCAAGAGAGTAAGGCAAATAAACCTCCTTTTTTCATATGTCGTCTACTTCGGGTAATTTGTTATAGTAATGAATCACTGACTAATACTAACATGTTAGGATCCGTGGCTTCCAAAGGTCACTCTGGCTGCAGTGTGGAGACCAGGGGGAAGGGAACAAGAGAAGAAGCAAAGAAGCGACCTGTCCAATTAGGAGCCAGTACAGTCACTAGGTGAGAGATGGTAGTGACTTTGTCAGGGCTGGTGTCCATGGGGTTTGACAGAGAAAGATGAGCCAGGCAAGAAGGTAAGACTACAGTATCTGCCAAGACTACAGTAGCCCATCCCTGTGAATACTTGGAAAACACAAAAGTTAGTTTAACTCAACCAAAATACAAATCATATTTATATATTCATTCACATATGGTCCTTTCTCTAGTCTGGGGAGTCAGATCACCTCTCCCCCATACAAAAACATAAATAAATAAAACAATCCTTGACTCTCTCGAAGAAAATTATGTCTCCATGCTCTACGGTTTCCTTGAATCCTTTGCACACTTCTACCTTATGTCTTTATATCATCAGCTGATAACATATACTGGCTATCTCCTAAGTGACACTCCAGGGTCCATCAGAAAAGGAGACTCATCTGCCATGATCAGCACTATAGTCCCAGATCCAAGCGCTGTGTCTGGCACCCTATGGGCACAGTGGAATGAATAAATATTGGAGATAAATAGATGGCCTGACATTAACTTGCTGCATCTCCAAAAAAGGAAGGGCAGGAAGCAATTTGAGCCCAGCATGAACACCCACCCAGCATTTCCTGGACTTCTCACCAGGAACCTCCTACTCGCTGGCTCCCCAGCGACTATGAGTCTAGACACACCATTCTGATAGAGCCTGAGCCTCCTTGACACGATGACTCATGCCTGGGAAACCACAGGATTTCCCAGGGCTCTTGCTGAGGGTGGCTTCCTGGCGGAGCCCTGCAAGGCAGAGGAGGCTTCATCCTCAGCTACCCCTCTTCTCTCCTTTTTCCACCTCAGGCTCTGAGCTTCAGGCACCATATTGGAGTCCCTTTGTGAGATGCCAGCGTTCTACAACAGAACCTTATGGAATCCTGTTTCTGGAAAACTCCAAGATGAGTGGATTCAAAACCCATTGTGAGCATCCAGAGGAAATGTACTGGGCACTTTCACATCACATCCCCTATAAATATTTTCTGATTCGGATTCTCTATCTAATCCCAATTTAAATGATTATTGTACAGGATGGCACACTGAGAAATTATGTTTTAAGAATTTTAGATCAGAACTGTTGCTTCAAATATTGGTGATGCCCTGGCTGAAAAAATGGCACAAACATTCGTCCTTTCAAAAATAGAAAGACATCTCTAAATTCCTTCATGTATCCATTCTTCCACTGTTATTATTAAAAATACATATTAAAGTCCAACTATGTACCAGAACCTAGTTATCTAACAATGACTGAGACCGGGCCCCCTTTCCTCTCAGAATCTCCTGTTGAAGAGAGACGATAAACAGCAGCGGCTGTGAGCTAGTAAAATGAAGCGTGGGATGTTGAGGAAATGAAGACCACTAAGCTAGAGACTCGGGGTAAAGGAAGGAAGATGCTGGGATTGTACGGTCAGGGGAGCTGCCTAAGAGGAGGTGCCATTCAGTGGAGAGTAATTACCGAAAAGAGAAAGAAGGTGATATTTAACATAAGATGTGAACATAAGAAGGAGTCTGCCATTCAGAGAATGGGGGAGAGGGAGAAAGAAAGAGACAGAGAAACAGAGACAGAGACAGAGAGATACAGGGACAAAGCTGGCTCTAGGCAGAAGGGATTAAATATGCGAAGATGGGCAAGAAAAGCTTTCTGACACTGCCCAGGTCTACTGCTTGCCTGGCAGCCATCTTCTCTGACTTCTCTGTGTCCCTCTTCTGACTCCACTAGGCTTCCATTTTTACCTTCCTCCCCTCCACAGCTGAAATATTCAGGAACTCACCCATCCCTCCCTAGCCTCCTTGTCTCTTTACCCTTGATCACTCTTCAGCATGTGGACTCTCATCTCCTGAATACACACAGCTGAAATGGTCCATGCTGGGTCATAGCAGAACTGTCATGTTCAAACCCCATCAATTCACTCTGCTGTAGTCAGCTCCTCCATATTCTTTGCCTTTGCTTCCAACCCAAGCTTCTTGAAACACTGTCCCTCCCTTGGCCTCTTCTTCCATGACTTTTGCTGCTGTCCCTCTCCTAATAATGGATGATAAACGTGGCAATGGGAGAAGTTACCCTGGTGCTTAATTCAATACATGAGTTACCCAGACACCATGCTAAGCATTTGGCAAACCTTGCTGTAAGCTATTTGGAAAGTATCACTATCCAATCTCAGGGATCTGGAGAGAAACACACCATGTGATGTATGCACGTGTGCGTGTATCACATTAAACCTTATGATGATGTATAATTACAAGGAAGCAATAAAGCTATATTGGAAAAAGAAAAGAAGATAAAGAAAGAGAACAGAGAGAGAGTGAAAAAGAGAGAGAGAAAGACTTCATCTAGATTATAAAAGATATTTCTAGACACTGGTAAGAGGATCAGAACCTTTGAGTTTAATAAGCACCAGAGACCTCCAAAGAAGAATGGGTATCTAAGTATTATGGTCTCCAGCGGGCATCCTGAGGAAAGGGGGTCAGGATATCTGGCAGGTGATCAGGGTGTGCGGTCAGCAGCATGTTCCCTCTGCCCCCATCCCTGCCCATCAAGTGGAACTGAGGATGAGGGAAAAATCAATCTTTCTAAAAACTAACAGAAATGTGCTTCTTGTCTCAAAACTGAGTCTGTGGGCATGGATTTTGGGCTCTCCTTCTCTGCCCTATAATCCTTACAAGGACCTATGTTTGGGTTTCCTTGACTATATGTTTCCAAAGAGAAAAAATGTCCCACAAAGTTTGCGTAACTTCCCCATCCCACAGGGTGGCAAAGCCAAGATATATAGAAAGATGTCAAGATTTACTGAGTGTTAGTGTCAAATACCCCCTGTGTAGCCTTTTACATTTTTTTCATTTATTTGTACTCTATCAATAAACTTCCATCTCTCATGACTTCAGGTATCCATTTACCCATCCTCTTGGCTCAGTTGAGTCCGACATCCTAAAATGTGCATTATCTGGCTACCACGTTTGAGTCCACAGCATCTCCGTAGTGTCAGATCTTGCTCCAAGAGTCCTCTTCTCCAGTATGAGTGTGGTCCAAATTCTAGCTCTGCTGCTTTGCAACCTTGGGCAAGTTACTTAAACCTCTCTCCACCTCAGTGTTCTAATCTATTAAGAACCATGAAAACAGAAGCAGCCTCTTTAGACATCTTGAGTATTAAACTAGCTACCGTAAACAAATCTAAACATTTAGACTAGCACCTGACGAATAACAATTGCTCAGTAAAAACTCTGACTAGAGTTGACGAGGTAGAGTATGAGCCTGTGTACCTAAAAGCAAATATGAAATGGACTCTCACCTGTAAGAGTTTCTATCTAAGCCAGACATAGTGGCACACACCTATAATCTAAGTACTTGGGAGGCTGAGACAGGAGGATCACAGGTTTCAAGGACAGCCTCAGCAAGTAATGAGACTCTCGTCAACCTAGCAAGAGCCTGTTTCAAAATAATTAAAAAAAAAAAAAGACTGGGAGTGTAGCTTGAAGGTAGAATGTCTCTGGGTTAAATCTCCATTACCACAAAAAATGTAACAATAAAAATAATAGAAATAAAAAGGCTGTGGGTATAGCTTGGAGGTAGAATGCCCCTGGATTCTATCTTCAATGCAATATATACACATATATATATATATATATATATATATATATATATATATATATATATATATATATTCTGCTCTCAGTTTTTACAAGAAATTTCTTTCTATGTCACCAGCCTGTGTTTCTCATTATTAGTTTGTCTTTCAGGTTATATGGCTGTTGCCATACATTAGGCTTTTAACTAAGCAGGTGTACCTCATCTGAGGCTCTTTAACATGCCTTGTGGTCAGAGTGGCTTTTCTCTCTCTTTTTGATACTGAATATTGAACCCAGGGGCATTCTACTTCTGAGCTAAGTCTCCGGATTTTCTTGTTTGTTTTTTATTTTGAAACAGTTTCTCACTAGATTAATCAGAGGCTGAGGCTGATGAGTGTTTGAGGCTGTCTTTGAATCTGTAATACTCCTGTCTCAGCCTCCCAAATACTTGGGATTGCAGGTATGTGCCACCACGCCTGGTTCCGAGTAGGTTAAGGTTTTCTAAAGCCTCTGGTGGCTTTAGAAAGTCTCTGGTGGCTTTCAGGGTGCCCCAGAGGGGTGAGCAGAGCCGAGTCCAAGTTAAACTTTGCAGCTACACTCGGGGCCATGAATCCTATCATTGTGTAGCTACTTAATTTTGGACATGTTATAATTATAATAATAATAACATTATTATTATTTATTATTATTATTATTTATTATTATTATTATTATTATTATTATTACGATACTGGGTATGCAACCCAGGGGCACTCTACCTCTGAGTTACACCCCCAGCCCATTTTATTATTCCTTATTTTGAAACAGGGTCTCACTGAGTTGCAAAGGTCCTCACTAGCAGCTGAGGCTGTCCGCGAACCATGACCCTCCTGTCTCAGCCTCCCAAATGCTGGGATTACAAGCGTGCACCACCACACCTGGCTCTTGGACGTGTTATTTAAACTTCTTTGGCCTTAGCTTCTCAATTGTCAATCAAATGAACAAACCAACAAATCAAAATGAAAATATCTGCTGGTAAAATCTTAAGCCAGTGTTTAGTTGGCTTACCATAGTCGTTTTGAGAGATGCTGGCTGCTTCTGACCAGTTCTAGCCAAGAGACCTTGGAGAGAAAGGACTACACCAGGATCCTCCAGCTACCTCTTCCTGAGGCCTAGGCCCACAAGAGTTCCGTGTTTGTAAGAAACAAACCTTAGCAGTATTGATTTGCCTGTCCCTGGAATTGCTGTGACACTGTCAAAACTTATCCTACACTGGTTGATACTCACCACCAATCCACTGGAGGACCCACTCCTGGCCAGCGCTGCGGGAGAGAACTTTCTGCGCTGAGGGACGGCCCTGTGCTCTGTGTCATCCCTCTTCAATGGGGCAGCCACCAGTTTCACGGGGCCACTGGGTTCCTGAAGTGGAGCTAAGCCTATTGAGCCCTTGCAGGACAAATTTCATTAAGTCACAAATGAGAAGCCACTGTGGCTTCTGGCTACCCTATCAGCCCAAGGGAGAGAGGACCAAGCTGTCTTCTGTCCCCGGGAAATGCCATGCTATTCTAACCCTCACTGAAGATAGAGAAGTCTCTTCTTGAAGAGAATGGCTGTCCCTAAGCTCATTCACAGATCCCAACAATACTGCTGGCTCCCAACGATACTGTAAAGCCTTGTACTGAGCAGCACAAGGCTTTGCAGAACACACAGCTGGCCAGATGTGCGTGCCAGGGCTACGCATGCCTGTTTCTCCATCAAAAGGCAACTCCAAAGCCCTAAAGCTGAGGAAGAAGTGTTCCAGCTGCAAAGGACACCCAACAGGGCCGTCACTGAACGACTTTAGATCCCAACTAACCTGAAAAGGCAAATCTGTACTCCAAAAGACGGAAACACATGGAATGAGGCCTTCAGGATAATTACAGGTTGTTAATTGAAAAATGTTAATCACGTCATATTAGGCGGAAGACGGGGTTAAATTGGTAAAATTTCAATTCACTTAGGCCTTATCTCATGTTGGAATGAACCAGATGATTAATCCTCAATATTCTCCGGGCATGTGGGGGAAACAGCAGCAATTAAATTAACAACTACAAAGTTTTTGCTCAGAGATTCAAAAATGAAAGACAGAAACACTTTAATTTTTCACAAGTTGTTACCTTAATTATCTTCTTATTGCTCTGTGTCTTTTCCTTCATTACAAAAAACGCACCCCTCAGTATTCGGGGATCTCTTTAATTTGCTGTGGCTCAGGAACATTGTAGGAAATGTCATCGGAGAGGCGAAGTCATAAATTTTACTTTGTGCAAGCTCACTGGAAATAAATCGTTCTGCTGTGCCTAGTCTCCGCGTTCTTTCTGCAGCAGGCTGACAAACTTCCACTTCCCGGCAGCAACCTGAGCTATCTGAAAAGCCACAGGCACCCCGGGGCTGCTTTATCATGTTAACGCAATGGCAAACTTGCCTACAAAATTCCTTGGGAGGACAGGCTGAAACTTAATTGGCCACTTTCAAGAAATCCAGTAAGGAAAGAGAGCCAGGTGAGTAAGTGGTTAGGAAAAGGAACAAGAGCTCAAGCTGAAACTCTATTTTCCCCCATACTCACTGCAGAGACATTAAATTCAAAGCAGCTTATCCAAGCAAGGCGTGGTGGTAGATGCTTGCAATCCTGATACTTGGGAGGCTGAGATAGGAGGATCGCAGGCTAGAGGTCAGCCTCAGCAATTTAGTGAGGCTCTATTTCAAAACAAATAAAATAAAATAGGGCTGAGGGTATAGTTCAGTGGTAGAATGCCTCTGGGTTCAATTCCCAGTACCCAAATAAATAAATAAACAGGTCAAATGAAAGAAAGGCTACTGTATCACAAGCAAACCCTGAAAATCTTCTTTCTTTTTTCTTAGAATGATATCTTTGCATTGTCAGCAGAGAAATCCCACTTTGTAAAGATCAGATAAGTCCTCTCTTTTGGAATGCAGCTAATGGAGAGAGAGAGAGAGACACTACCACACCACACAGCTAGAGAATACTTCCCTACTTCCTGGTGGTGATTTAACATGTCTCCTGACACATCTGGCCATTAAAATTGTAACCATCACAAACACTACCCGCACATTGAATATTCCTTCAACATTAACTCAGAAGCCCGGCTGCAAATTTAGTGGGGCGTGCCATCTGCGCAGCCGCAGTGCTCGCAGCTCGCCCGCCCACAGTGGTTTGCAAAAGGCAGGATTTCTCAGTAGGCTCGGCCAAGGCCAAGGAAGCCTCATCTAACCAGAAGGCCTCCCTTTTCTTCCCAGATCATTTTTCTGGCCGAGTGAGGAGAATGAATGCCATAATTAAGAAAAGAGGCTCGCAATTTGGAACGCGTGAAGGAAATTCAAGACAAACCTAGCCCGAAACCCCGGGCTGCCACGGCAATATGATCAAATGATCGTGAGCCTGCCCTGGAAGAGGCATGAAAACATATCAATAATTGAATGCATGGCCTTCTCGGCACCTGGAGAAGTAATCACCATCACGGTAAATCCTCTCCCGGGTGATGTGAATGCCGCAGACGGTTAGGTGCCCCGGTCCCGCTGTTGCTTGACCTACTTTTTGAATTTTCAAAGTTTCACCAAAAAAAAAAAAAAAAAGTCATCTCCCCAGAGAACAACACAACAAATTATGAACACGGCTCTATTGATCATCACCCGAAAGGCAAAAAAAAATCTCCAAAAATTTCTTCTGGACCTTTCCCGATACCTTCCTCAATAATAATAATTATTTAAAATTATAAAATAAAAATGTAAAATAATATTAATATTATAGGGGGGAAATGCATTACCCCCCTCTCCGCTGACCACCGCTTTTATGATCGCTATTGTATTTGCGGGGCAGTCAATTTTCTACAGCATAACAAACTGCCAAGTGCTAACGCGATTCCGTCCATCACGGAGGCCCGTGTATTAAATTTATCGGAACACAATATCAGGCCTCGAAGAGTGCAAGGCTTACAAGTGAGTGCCCCAGAGCACACGCGATCTGCCGGCCACGTACACTAGCATATTAAGCGGCAGATCCCCGTATTCACACTCGAAATGATTGTTATTTTTTTCTGGCTAGCTCTGTAGAGTTTGGACTAGCCATGATATTTCAAAATAAGCATTATGTTTTGGAATCCAAGAGAATCAACAAGAAAGAAAGACTGCCTTTTTTTTATTTCCATCCTTCCTTCATTTCCTTCCTTTCTTCCTTCCTATAGATCAATTATTACTTTGTGTGCACATGTGTGTGTGTGTGTTTGTGTGTGTATGTGTGTGTGTGTGTGTCACTGGAAACCAAAAAATGGGCCATTCTGTTTCTATGTTACACCCAGGCCAGGGTCTCACTAAGTTGTAGAGGGCCTCTCTAATTTTTTGAGGCTGGCCACAAACCTGTGATCCTCCCATCTCAGCCTTCCAGGTACTAGGATTACAGATGTGTGCTGCCACATCCAGCTGAATTATTGCTTTTTCTAAATAATGTGCTGTTATCCATCTGTTGAAAATATAAGCACAAGTCAAATGTCATTCTTTTAAATAAGTAGTTTATTATTTTCTTTTGTCTTTCCCGAATGCGAATGAGCTTTGAAATCATATCCTTATGCTATGAAGAAAATGGATGTTTTCTTTGCTATTAATCATCACCACCGCTTCTTCCCTGGTCTGCAGAGACCACAGATGCCCCTGCCTTCTTCTTCTCTTGTCATTTAATTCTCTGGGTACTGCCACAAAAGCTACTGAAATTACTGAATTTCCTCGAAACACTGCTTTTATTGGAAGGCTTCTCAACCATCTTAGCTATTTCTCTTTTGAAACGGTATAAACTCAGCACCACTTTTCATGCAGTAGGCTCGCCCCACACTAAAGTGGCTAGATCCAGAACAGAGGAGGCTCCCTGCTAGGTATTCCATGGCCAGTGCCTGCCACGAATCCCATCTATCGGTGGTCCCAAAATGTCATTTTACCCCAAATACGAATTTCTTTCATGATAGTGAATATAATTTGTGGGCAGAGGGTACTGGGGACTGGATCCAGGGAGCTTCTTTTATGTTGAAACAGGCTCTCACTAAGTGCTGAGAGTCTAGCTAAGTTGCTGAGTCAGGCTGCGAACCTGCGGTCCTCCTGTCTTAGCCTCCCGAGGCCTGGAATTACAGATGCCAACCACCAGGCTCAGCTGACTATAAATTTTTAAAGTTATAAATTCTCTCTTTCCTTTAAAACCTTGAGGACCGCATTCTTTGTAGGCCATTAATTGTGATATGAAAACCGGCATTCTGTGGTGCATACAAATCAAGATAGCTGAACTAGCTGTGCAGTCCCGAGGGCATGTCCGAGAATCAAGGACCTGTGAGGGCGAGAACTCCTGCTTCCTTTCCACACTCGGTCTTCAGACTCCTCGGCACCACAAGGACACAAGTGTGTTCTGTAAGCAGAAGTGTGTGTGTGTGTGTGTGTGTGTGTGTGTGTGTGTGTGTGTATATATATATTTTTTTTTTTAATTGGTGCATTGAGGTAATACATCTTACCGAGGTACAAGATGGTGGAGGCATACATACACACACACAGCACCCAATCAGCCCTTCCCCAATTCCCGCCCCATTCCCTCCCCCTCCCTCCTTCTCATGTTTGGCTTAATGTTTGATATCGATGTGTGTGTTTGTTTTTTGTTTTTGTTTTTATTTATTTATTTTGTTTTTTGATGGTGGTACTGGGGTTGCTGGAAGCCCTTCTACCTCCGGGCTACACTCCCAGACCTATTTTTACATTTTTATTTGGAAACAGGGTCTCCTAAGCCAGCACGCACGGCTGGCTTTGAACCTGCGCGATCCTCCTGTCTCTGCCTCCCAAGCGCGGGGATTACAAGCGTGCACCACCACGCCCTGCCTCGATGTGTGTTAATGTACGAATTTCCCTCTTTTCCCCTCCCATCCTTCAGTTAGGCCACCTTATTTTCTCATCTGTAGCATCTCCTTCTTTGTCTAGAGTTCCTCCTCTGACCCATTTTCTCCCTAGCTTCCGTATATTATGGAGAGTATCCGGTTTCTTATTTTCTGTGACTGACTAATCTCACTTAGCATAATCTCCTCCAGTTCCATCCATTTCCCTGTAAATGACGTAGCCAAGTTGTCCATCAACAGATGAATGGATTTCAAAACTATGGGATATGTACACAATGGAATTTTACTCAGCCATAGAGTCCACTGTTTCTAAGAGTGAAATTACTTCACACAGCCCACATAATTGGCACCATATACTATTTATCTTTTTGTAACTGGGGTTTTTCACTAAGCAGTGTCCTCAAAGGACAACCATGTCATAGCATCTGGCAAGATTTCTTGTTTGTGAAGGCTGCGTAATATTCCCTTGAGTATTTATACCGCGTTTGTTTTATACATTCATTCATCCGTGATTATTTAGGTTGCTAGGTTACCTTTGCCTCGTGGCTGTTTGGTGTAAAGCTGCTATGAACATGGGTGTGCCTGGGATCATTATTTTTGTTATTGTTATTTTTCTTCTACTAGAGATTAAATCTCAGGGCATTCTACTCAATATAGCCCCAAATAGTACATTTGTTTTTTTTTGAAATGGGATCTCACAAAGTTGCAATGCACTAGCCTCAAGCATGGAATCCTGCTGTCTCAGCCTCCCAAGTACTGGGGTTATAGGCCGGAAACACCATGCTGGCATCTAGCATCTGTATTTGTTAAAGCTCCCCAGGCACCTCTAAGGTACAGGTGAGGTTAAGAGCTACCCCTTTAGGATAGTCTAAAGACCCCCACTCCTAGAGAGAGGCTGTGGACATCTTAAAGTTGTATCATTTGGATGCTTAGAAATAGGAAACATTTAATTTTCTGTATTCCAGTGGTCAAAAGGCTGTCAACAGGTGCCAAAGAAAGCTCCATCAAAGAAGCTGAGTGGTTTACTTGAACCAGGGTCTCTGCCGGACAGAGAAGATTAACACTGTGGAAGGAAGCTCCTCCCCTCTCCACAGGGATGAGCTTTCTGCTGGAGAGATGGTATACAGGAGAAATGGCAGAGTTTTCTGACAAATGAGCAGGTCCCTACCTTCACTCCACCAGTCTGCTGCCCCCGTGTCCCCTTAGCCTGCTCAGAGGCAGCCTCTCCATTACAAAACTGGCCCTCAAAGCACCTTGAGCAGCCTCCAGGACCTGAAGCAGAAGTAAGCTTAGCCTAAGCAAGGCTAACGTTCTTGTGATCAAAAAGACAACTGTCGAGTCACAAAGCTCTAACTTTTAAAATGTCCATCTTATTAGAAATGCAGGAGTTGACTGTACCTATTTATAGGTAATAAGTCACCTCCATAAAGGATTGATCATGAAATGAAGACAGAGTCAGGTGTGGTGGCCCACACCTGTAATCCCAGCAATCAGGGGGCTCAGACAGGATTGCAAGTCCAAAGCCAGTCTCAGCAACTTGGCAAGATCCCGTTTTCAAATATAAAATAGGGTCAGGGATATAGCTCAGAGGCACAATGCCTTTGGGCCCAATCCCCAGTATCTAATAACAAAGAAAACTAAACAACAATATTGTAAGCCAGCAAGAACTGCCCCCAAGGCCCGCTCTTTTTAATACATCCCCCCCCAGAATTATCTGTCAGTCACTGATAAAATGAGAAGACTGTCATTATTCGAGAAGACATGTCATATACCTCACTTTAGCTTTCTCTCACTTAAAAAAGATTGTACTGACAAAATTTGAGCACAATATTCAAAACAGGGATTTTTTTTTTTCTTTTTCCAGGAATGGGCTTCTGAAATGTTCCCTATCATTTACAAGTGTTTTAAAGAAAATCATGATCTTATATAATGGAAAGGAAATATCAAAGGAGAGATCATTGGAAATGTCACTGGGTATAAAACTACATCACCGTCATGGACCTGAGAGATTCTTAGCCATGAACATTTTTTGCATGTTGACTGATTCATTCAATCAACCGTTCAACGTAGGGTTTTCATACACTCTTTCTGGGCCAGGATCCCAGTTAGGCTGAGGCTCAGAGTGCGTAAGAGGATTGCAGCAATCAAGTGTTGAGGAAAAATCCAACTGCACTCAGGGAATGGCCGGGGCACCATGGACAGGCGCTCGCCCCATTCCAATGGCTTCACTGTGATGAGACTTTAATAACAAGAAAGACTGGAGAAAAGAAGGAGTAAGGGTTCCAGAGAGAGGGCATTATTTGAGCCATGGCAGGAGGCCAGTTATGGGCTGACACAGAAGCCTTTCATCCAATTTTGAATTGCTTACAAGTCAAATCTGAATCAGGAATTGAGAAGCAGTGGTGAACTCACCCTCTCCTCTGGAGATTCAGTCTTTCCTCATTTATTCATCCAGCCTGGATCCACCTACTCACCATCCATCCATCTACCCGTCTACCCACCCAACTACCCATTCATTGTTTCAAAGTATGATAAAGGTCTCCTTCTAGCTAGGAACTGTGTTAGTCCCAAGGAATTGCAAATAGTGCAGACAGTTCCACTGGAGTTTGTTCTCAGACACTCAAAGTCCCATATGCCTCCCCCAGCCCTATAAGTAACACTTCCAATTCCCACTTCATCTTTCTTACCATCTAGACTTTAAGCCAGATGTACAAACTTAAAACTGACTCTAACTCTTCAATCTCACCCCTATGACCCAGAGAAAATTCAGCATGTCCCCATTGGTCATCCAGGAATCTCAAGATATGGTCTTCCCCTGGAACTTTACCACAGCTCTGAGGAAGGGGGGAGTATTCACTATGTGATCTTCTGAAAGTAAGTTTGCTTTGTGGGACTGTGCCAAATCCAGTCCCTGTGGTCCAAGAGGAGCTCTCTTCTCCTCTCTTTCCTCTCATCTTGGAAATAGACATGATTTGAGTCTAGCACATAAGAATCCATCTCTGCCCTGCCTGAGCAATGGCCTCCCCTGTAGGACTACTATCCAAACGGCATCAATCAAAACAATATAGAGATACAATAATGTCACGGTGCTTCAAAACTGGGCATCTAGAGCCAGAATTCTGTGACTTGGATCCCACTAAAAATGTAACTTTGCAGACTTCATTATCATGATGAGACATTATAAATACTCTCCCATCATGCTACCTTTTATCAGTGCCCTTTATGATTTGAATATTGACATCCTCCCATGATGTAGAAGAGTCTGATTCCTCACCCTCTGAATCCAGACTGGGGGACTTGTGACAGCCAGGTCTGAACATGAGCCTCAATCAGCCAGGAACATGTTTTCCTTTTTCTTTGCACAGTAGTGCTGGCTCAAACCGGCATTTTTCTATCTCACTAGAACTAGGCTGCCCTGCAGAGGGCCTAGAGAACTGTGGTATAGAGCTAAGCCATCTCAGCCAAGGTCATCCTTAAGGATTCCAACGCCACTCCATCTGCAAAGCACAGACTCTTGCAAAGCAATGAATGGTCACTCATAAGCCACCAAATTTGAGGCTAGCTTGTTACACAGCAATAACACACTGATGCAATCACGCTGTCCCTAAATCTCATCGTATTCAAAAGGAGCTAATGGGGTTAACATAAATGAGTCATGTTTATATTTAAATGTGTTATTTAAATACAAATCCTTTTTATAAGATGATTATCAGGATTTAAGGAAATAAAGGACTTATACAAAAAGGACTTGAAATGGTGTATGCGCTTATTGCATGCTATTATTCTTTGAAAGAAAATCTCAGGGTCTCATTTTGCTTTGCTTTGTTTTGTTAGTTAGAACGTTAAGGAGGAGGGGTTGGTATTTGTTTTCCACCAGGGCTGCCCATTTGGTGGAAAATAAGCCTGGAGCTGCAGCACCACTTGAGATTCTCCCCCCATTCAGGAAGAATCTGCCAGAGAATGATGTCAACAGAGAAAAGCTGAGCCAGGAAGCAGAGAAGAAGCAGGTTCCAGGCTGCGTGCTTGTGTATCCGGGCCCAGCCTGTTCCTGGCTCTCGCAGTAGTGTAAGCCAACGAATGCCCTCGTCTATGCTGGCTGCTGGAGTTGGGATTCCATCCTTGTGACCAGGCACGCCCTGATTAGTATGTTGCTTGATGAAGCACATAGCCCTTCATTCCTGCGCACAGCCTCTGTTTGAAGCCGTTCCAGGCTTCGGGCAGCCTGTATGGGGTTTCAAAGAAAATGTAGCAGCTGAAGGCCTGATCCTGTGAGGTTTTCAACCCAAAGCCCACTGCAGAGATCTCGTTCACTCCCTAGTTATGCATGACTCAGAACCACCTGGCCGTGAAGGGTCAATCCACAGACCTCTGGCTCTCAGTCTTGCCTTATGCAAAGCCTGGTTAGGAGCTGAGGGACTCAACACGCACGCACAGCATTCTGCACACAGCGAGTAAATCCTGGTTACCCAAACCTGCTTGCCTGCTGCTTCATAAAGAAACAGTCGTCTGTCCCTCCCCTGGAATACTACATCTTTACGATGTGGATGCCGACAGTACTGAAATGCAGAGGCCGAGAGTAAGTATCCAATCAGTTACCATGTGTAAAATGCTTCTCACTAGACTGCACATGGAAAACACTCTATTAGCCACTCTTAATATTGTTGTTATTAAACATGGGTGGATGGATAGTTTTGCTTTGTTTTCCTGTTTCTGCTGCTTTTGTTTGTTTTTCTGGGTTTGTTTTTGTTTTTTTGGTAGTGGAATAGGTACTGGGAGAAGCCAGGTGTTCTCTTTTACTGAGCTACCTCTGCAGCCCATTTATTTTGAAACAGAATCTTGCCAAGTTGCCCAGGCTGGCCTCTAACCTATGATCCCCCAAGCTCAGCCTCCCAGGCCACTGGGATTCCAAGTGTGCACCATTAAGACCAGTCGTTATTGTTAGTTTTAACAGTCTCTTCTGCGGCTACCCGAGCACGGTGTGATAGTATGGAAAATAGAATGTACATTGATGACAAGACCATGAGTAAAGAATTGTGTGGAAAACATTGAATAATGGTCTTCTGCTTTTGGAAGATATCCCTACCTGGCTCATCAGGGTGTTTTTCGGAAGGGATGAAGTGTCGCCCACCTTAAGTGACTACAGGAAGCCAACCCTTTGGCCGCTGCTATTTAGTCCAAAGAGGTTCAAGAAAGACCCATCAAATTCTCTCCCCCAGGAATTCAGAATTAAAATCAGAGGCATCCTTGAAAGGTATAGAAAGGTAGAGGCATACTTTTTTTATTATGGTACTGGGGTTCCTGGAAGCCCTTCTACCTCCGGGCTACACTCCCAGACCTATTTTATATTTTTGAAACAGGGTCTCTTACGCCAGCACAGCTGGCTTCAAACCTGCGCGATCCTCCTCTCTCCGCCTACCAAGCGCGGGGATTACAAGCGTGCGCCACCACGCCCGGCTGAGGCGTACATTTTTACAAAAGCAACTTAGATTGAATTTTAGCGCAAATAATCCATTGCTGCCGTGCCTCAGTTTCTCCTATCAAGTGAATGACATCCGTCCCCTGGCTTATTATGAAGGGTAAATATGTTATTTCTTAGAACCATCCATGCCAAGTCTGGCATGTCGGAACTGCTCAAAAATGTGTCATCGGTATTTTCTAAGGGAACAACCCACTTTGTACTAGAGAACTACTAAACATCTAACAGGTTAAGAATTTTACAGAAAACTGGTCTTGAAACTGGATCTATTTGTGGATCAAATAGATGATGTGAGTGATGGGCAGCTCGTGTGTGTGTGTGTGTGTGTGTGTGTGTGTGTGTGTGTGTGTGGTGCTGGGTTGTACTTCCAGATCTATTTTATACTTTATTTGGAAACAGGGTCTCACTAAGTTGCTGAGAGCCTCACTCAGTAGCTGAGGCTGGCTTCGAACCTGTGAGATCCTCCTGTCTCAGCCTCCCAAGCGCGGGGATTACAAGCATGTGCCACCATGCCTGGCAGGGCAGCTCATATCTGTCAAGCCATTACTTGCCTGGCACTCTGCTTATGATCTCAGTGTCCTTCATCCTATACTAGGGCCCTTGAGGGAGATGCATTTCCACTTCCATGCCCATCACACAGAGGAGGATGCTGAGGTTTAGAATGATGAGTAACCAATCAGAAGTCCCACATCTGGCAAAGTGGCACAGCTGGGATTCGAACTCGGGGAGTTCCATCACCAGACCACACACTCAAAACCACTATGTAGGAACTCCTCCCTCTTCCTAGGCAAAACAACAACAGAATCTTCTCATATTGTTACTTTGGGGTTTCTTTAAAAAAAGCTCAACTTCCACAGAGCTCCCTTCATCCGAAACCAAAGACTGCTGCTAAGAAGCCGGCCCCTCCTCTCCACATGCAAAGCCTCCTCTGACTCAGCCACTGGCTTCCCAGCCCCCTGCATGGAGCTAATGGCCCCACTTCTTCCAGGACTCTGATTTTAATTAGCTCATAAGTCTGTCATTGGCTGGTGAAATATTTATTTCCTAGGAATACACTTTAGTAATTTATGAATCAGAAGCTTACAGTGCAGACGGAATACGGACGGTTTGTACACTGGCTGTTTCCACTGGAAGGGCAGCCTTCTCTGCTAACACCTCCCCTTTGTTGCAAGGTGGTCCCATCTGTTTGTCTATTTGGGGGAACGTGAGGTGGTTTTGATGTTAGTATTTGGGGATTGGATTGGGAAAGTTGGGAAGCGAAGTCGAAGAAGACAATATTAGAAACCTTTAAAAATTCTCAAGTTATAAAAGGAAAAGAAAGAAGAAAGGAAGAAAATAAAGGGAAGAAAGAGATGGACATCATGCAAGAATGGAAGGGAGAAAGAAAGAAAAAAGGGAACAGAAGTACACAGTATATGTTTCAATTTATAGATATGGCATTAGTATGTATTTTATTCACAAGTCCATTAAAAACTCCTGAGACTTTGGAAAAATACCATATGCTAGAACTGTTTCGGGGGTCATATGGATGTATGGGTAACACTTGTAGTATGCATATCTTCTGGCTTAGTAATTCCATTTTTAGAAATATCTAGACAGCTCTGCATGGTGGTGGACACTTGTAATCCCAGTTCTTGGGAGGCTTAGGCAGGGGGGACTGCAGGTTTGAGGTCAGCCTCAGCAATTCCGCAGGATTCTCAGCAACTTATCAAGACCCGGTTTCAAATGTAAAACATAAATAAAAGGGCCAGGGATGTACGTAGTTCAGAGGTAGAATGTCCTTGGGTTCGATTCCTAGTCCTAAAATGAAGAAAGAAAAGGAGGAGAAGGAAGAGGAAGAGGAGGAGGAACAGACACATTTATGTGCAAAAGTCATCATAAAGAATCTCCATGGGTATAGAATTGACCCAACATGTACCTTCCACTCAGAACCTTGCTCTTCACAATCAGCCCTGCGGGCTGTGTGATATCCTTATAATCTAAACCACAGCATCTGATCACTTCTTTTCCCCATAGAAAACCCACCAGTCACCTCCTTATATTGCAAATTACAGATACAAAACGGTGTGTCTCGCAAACTATCAGTAATCTATAGTTGCAAAGTATCATAATAGAAATAAAATTATAAAAAGTACCCTACATCTGCTGTCACTGCATCCATAGACACAACCAACATAGATAAGAATATTTTGAAAAAAAATCTGCATTTATTCTGGACATATATAGAATTTTCTCCTTGTCATTTTCCCTGGATAATGCAGTATGACAATTATTTACATAGAATTTCATCATATTAGACAGTAGTATATGTAATTAAGAGATGATCTAAATTATATTCTGAGGGTATATGCATGTTACATATAGAGACTATGTCATTTTATATAAAGGATCTGAGTATTCTTGTATTTTAGTATCCACAAAGTCCTCAAACCATTTCCCAGCAGATACCGAGGAAGGACTGTGCTCTGAAATAACCTGCTTTGATTGACTTTCTCTATTGCTTTCCTATTTTTAATTGTATTGATCTTTGTTCTTATATTCGGTGTTTCCTTCTTTGTGCTGGCTTTCTGCATTTGTTTACTTTTCTGGTTTGCTTCACTTCTTTTCTTTAGGCTCTTAGGATAGACGCTTAGATTATTGACTTGTGAGATTATTCTCTAATATAAGCATTTTATCTTAAAGCATTGCACTAACTTTATGCCATTTATTGTATATAATGTCATTTTACCCTGTTTAAAATGTAATTTCTCTGGAAAATTCCTCTTCAAACTGTGGGTTCTTTAGGCCTGCTTAATTTCCAAGTGTTTTCAAATTTTCCTATTAATTTTATATTGTGGAATTTTTGTTTACATTTATTTCACTGGCACAAAACTTACAATGAACTCAGTGACTCTAACTTTGGTAAATGTGTGGTTTATCTCAGCGAATGTTCTCTGAAAGTTAGAAGAGAGCTGCTGTCCTGCTGTTGCTGGGGGTCCTGCACTATGCATTTCAATTTATTTTCCATTGGTTAGTGATGCCATTCACGTCTATACTTGAACGGACTCTTGGCTATATTTGTAGATTCCTCTGTTTCTCTTTTCAGCTGGGTAAGTTATGGTTTTATTTTGATGCTCTGTAGTTTGACACATGTACATTTAAGATTGTTCAGTACTCTTGGGGAACTGACCCACTTATTACAGGGATGTCCCCCTTGGTATTTCTGATAAGTCTCTTGACTGATATTCAGCAGAAGAGATAGAATGGAGGCTTCCCTGAATATACCCCATCTTAATTCCAACTGAGACTGCCCCAGAGGTTTTAAACTGTTAGTTTGCTTGTTTGAGCTGCCAGGTAATTTGAGTTCATTTATTGTACTTTTTTTTCTTTTGCATCCATAGGGCCTCAGATCATGTCTTTCACAGATTAGGTGCTTAGAAATTATAATGGAGCTGGGCATGGTGGTACACACCTGTAATCCCAGTACTTGAGATACAGAAACAGGAGGATCACAGGTTCAAAGCCAATCTCAACAACTTAGCAAGACTCTTGCCAACTTAGCAAGACCCTGTTTAAAAAAATAAAAATAGGGCTGGGGCAGCACACATATACAAAAGTCTATTGAGTCAGTAAATTATTTCATCGCACGGGGTATGAGGATAGCTAATCAATTACACATATACATGCACAAATGTGTGTGGACACACAATCTTGCACGGGCATGCATGAGATGTCACTGCCTCCTGCCTAGAACACACATATGAATGGGATTCTTACTGGATGTGTCCAGTGTAAGCCAAGTCCATGGTCTTCCTCCATTAAGAACATACACTGCAGCATCCGACAGATGACAGATCTGACCTTCTTTCACAGACAGTGGGCTTTATTATTTAAAGACTGCCCTACTTGAGACAGATGACTTTTATCTTCCCTCCTTAGTATTTTCTAGACAACGGAAATCAGTGGTCAGATATACGCAATGCACGTTCACTACCAACATTATGAAAGTATTCTATGCATCCTTCTCAGATGATCTCATAACCGTAACAACCACTGTTCATGGAGTAAATGCTTCCCGAGCCAGGCACCAGGGTAATTTTTCATTCTTTCTTTCTGCACATGATTTTGCTAGAAAATTGTGGTGCCCTTCTCGCCATAATCCCCACCCAGTGGCACTCATGCCTTTGAGTAATCTCTCTTTGAATGTGGGCAGAACCTGAAGGTTGCTCCTAACCATGGAACCAATGGAATGTGGCAAGGATGATAGAATGTTCAGAGACATAGGGTTATAGCATCTCGCTTGCTTGCATCTGTCTCTCTGGAGCATCTCTCTCTGGCATGCCTATGCACATCTTTCTTTCCATCTTTATTTCTGGAGCTGCCGTGCATCCTGAAGCCAATGACTGAGGGGGAATGGAAGAAGAGCCAGTTCCAGAAGAGGCTCTGGTGAGCATACAGCCTCGTGTGATACCCTGTAGCAGCCTGTGGGATCCTGACAGAGACCCAGCTAAAACATGCCCAGATTCCTGACCCAGAGAAAGAGTGAGATGATAAATGTGTGTGGCTTAAAAGCTCTAAGTTTGTATTAATGTGTCATGCAGCACAGCAAATTTACATAATTGTCAGGTGTGGTAGCATATACTTGGAATCACGGTACTTGGAAAGTTGAGGCAGGAGGATTGCAGGTTTGAGGCCAGCCCCAGTAACTTAGTGAGATTCTCAACAACTTAGTGGGAATCTGTTTCAAAATTAAAAATAGAACAAGTCTGGGGTATAGCTTGGAGGTAGAATGCCTCTAGTTTCAACCCCCAGTATCCTATAAAGAAAACGAGCTTGATTCTTGCCTAAGCTCTCTGAGTTACATATTTTTATTGTACCCATTTTAAGATGGAGTAGTATAGGTTCTCAAAGGTTAAGAGATTTTCTCCAAATCACAAATTAAGTAATTGGATGAGCTAGAATTCCAATGTAGGACTCTGTGGTTCCAAACATTGTGCTATTAATAATAATGCCAGGCAGCCTCCCTCTACATCTCAATGCCTTTCAGAAACATAGACATTATTATTGATTTTAAAAAGTATTCCCAAAACTCTCTAGTGAAAAAAATCATGAGTTAGTTTGGAGATCGAAAGGATCACTTTTTTCTATTGACTTAAAATACATCAATGCACCCTAAAATATACATACTTACTATAAATCAATTAAAAATTTTAAAAAATTTTAAAAGTAAAAGGCGTCAATGCAACTTGCTACAAAATCCAAAATACTCAATGTAGCTTAAAAGTGCCACCATGATCTGAGCCAAGGGCACATTCCAAGCCCATCTCTTCTGCCATCCCTTCCCAATCTCATTCTACCATCTTTTCTGTCCCCATGTTCAACCCCCTACAGTTCTCCAGATCCATCATCGACGTAGCTGCTTTTGAACCTGATGTTTGGCAAACTGTCCTCTTCTTCGTCTTCACTTGTCCAACCCTTTCTTGATTGACAGACCTCAGTTTGGACAGTCCTTCCTCCAGGAAGCCTTCGCCTCCTGATTCTCCCATGGAATCTCTCTGGATTTCCTCCTCTAGTATGCAACATGCATTAACTCAACGTTTTATTGACTGCTTCCACTAACCTGTGCAAGCCTGGGGAGAAGGTAGAGGTCCTGTATACATATAGCTCTGCTTAACCCTCTGCCTGGGGGTCAATAACCATCATCCTGATGCATGCTGGGCACTTTCAAGCCCGCCACTAACCCCTTTCCCCTCACAGCGAAGAGGATACTGCTCAAGGAAGCACAAAAGGGTGGCTTCGCTGGCATGCCACCAAGCCACATGAATTGCATTTTCCACTCCCGCAGACCTTGACTGGTGCTGTGGGTTTTCTCTGTGCTTTTCCAAAAGGTTCAGTTTTAAGCTCCGCTAGAGTCATGGAGTGGAAATGTACAGTCAGCTGTAGCAACAGCAAATCCAGAGCTTGACTTTTGTTGCCTGTGCATTCGCTTCACAAGCAAATCAGTTGGTTCAAGAGGAAAGAATCGGAAGAGCAGAGGCTGGTGCATGTGACTCCATCACTAGACCCACTGAGAGCCGTGCCCACGAACTGTAGTCAGCATACCCCCAGAGCACACTGGACAGTGCCTCATGTCCTGCTCACTGGGGCAGCCTGCCCTCGCCCCTAGGCTTTCAGAGGCAACTAGAGTAGTAGGAACAGCTAGGGCTTGGCTAGGTGGCTCTCTGGGGTCTCTCTGTTTATAACTCATTGAAATGAAAATTACAACCAAAACTGTAGTTGTTGAATAATGGGACAAAATTATGACCAACAGTGCATTTCATGGAGAAGGCGTTTCAGTGCTCATTGCTATTTGTGCCTCAGTTTCTTTATCTGAAAAACAGACATGTACCAGTACCCACTGAACGAGGGTTGTCATGAGTACTAAATGGGCACGGCCACAGGAGGCGCTTAGCATGGTACCTGGCACTGGACAGTTGCTCAGTACATGTGAAGTCTTTTTACCATCACTCAACTCGAGCTGTCACACTAGCAAGTCCTCAGTAAGTGCTGCTGGATATTACTCCCAATACTATTGTAATTATGCTTCTCTCAGTGTTTCCCCAGGGAGATCCTGCCTCTAAGATGGTCCTCAACAAATCCCTGCTCTTGTGTGACTCCTTCCCCTTGAGGATGGACCAGATTGCTTTAATTAGATTAATGAATAGAGTCAAGCAAGGGGGATGGGACTTCACTTCCAAGACTGGGTAAAAGAGTGACTGCATTTCCATCTCGTGAATCCTCTCTCGTCCTCCTTTGGACTGTCCTTCTGGGGTAACCAGGCACTTTGTCCTGCAGCAACTCTCTAGAGAGGTGTAGGAAAGGGACCCAGCCAGCAGATCTTCTCCAGCTCCCAACAGTGCCATGAGAGCTCAGCCTTAGATCCGCACCAGGTAGAGCCTGACATAACATTAGCCCCAGCCCACACCTACCAAACCCACTCAGCCAAGACGCTCTTAGACTCCTGAGCCATAGACACTATGAGATGGGGATTATGCAGCAGGAGATAACTAAGATAACAGCATTCAGTTTTATTCTCCAGTAGAACATAAATTGCATGAGGGTAGGGCATTGGTATATTGTTTTTATTGCCATACAGCTAATATCTATCAACACGTGTGGTACAAAACAAGGACTCAAAAGTATATTTACTTCCATGAATGATCAGAGACCATTGTAAAGGTTCCTTAACATAGAGACGTCCATCTCTTACCTAGATCTTTTCCATCAGCACCTAAAAGGTAGCATATCGGCTTTATATATAAAAATCATGGTACTCAAAGCTAAAAAGACTATATCTCTTGGAGAATTATTTGAATAACATGATGTAACACACATCATTTTAAGCAAATTTTTTTTGTGTGTGTGTATGTGTGTGTGTGTGTGTGTGTGTGTGTGTGTGTGGTACTGAGGATGAACCCAGGGGCATTCTACTTCTGAGCTACACCCCACCCATATTTTTTTTTTTATTTTTAATTTTTGAAACAGCGTCTCATTGAGTTACAAAGGGCCTCGCTAGAGGCTGTCCACAAACAGTAATCCTATCTCAACCTCCTAAATGCTGGGATTATAAGCATGGGCCACCACACCTGGCCAAATGTTTTTATTAATTCTTCAAACCAACCAAGTGGGTTGAAGAAACATTCTTTTGTTAAGAGTCTTTTTTATGTTTTATATGTTTTTATTGGTGCATTATAGTCTTGTATCATGATGTCGTTCGGAGTGATAGTGACGCCCATGCATTCTTCGTGTACCTAATGTTTACCTCGTCCCCTATTTTCAAACTCAGATCTCTCCCCAAGTTCCTAATAGCAGTCAGTAGCTTCAAGGTCACGGTAGTGATCCCACCCTGCCAAGACACCGCGTGGTATTTTGGTTTACTCAAAAAGACGCCAACCAATGCATGATGTGTATTCCTTAAATCCTTTTACAAACCATATCAGTCACCAGACCCACAATCAAAACTGGCAGGAAAGAAGAGATGAGCTCATGCGTAGAAAAAGGCGGCTCCTAGATAGAATCCAGCATGCTCCACGTCTTAAGCCCCAAGCTGGGGTGACAAGCGGGAGGGGGCCCTGCAGAGGCTGTTCCTCTAGGGCGGGGTAAGGAAGCCAGAGGCTCCTGCTGGCCTCAGTGGGACTGTGTCAGAGTAGAGGATGTTTCTGAACAATCCAGATGACAGGAGAGAAGGATCTGCGGCTGGAGGAGATGAATCGGAGGCTCTCAATTTCTCATTAGGCTCCCGGTGTCCCTTTCATTTGGACCGTGTTCCGGTGCTAATTCTCACAGTCCGTGAGCGCTTCCAAAGATGAGTAGCACTCACTCAGGCTTCCACGCGGACTGCACGGCCCATTTCAGGGCCTTCTTTAAAGGGTACAGTGAGCGTAGACTTCCTTCCCAGGGGTAGAAATTTAGAGCTGTTAGATACAGGACCTTCAGCCTCTCTAGCGAAATGGCAGCTCCCCGAATGTTCACGTGATTTTTGTCCTGGTATGGATGTGACGCGTCCAAAATAAGTCACCAGCCCACATATGCATACACAATCCCTTTTCTCATTGTTCTGTATTTTGTAACTTTTGGAATTCTACTGAACAAAAGGATTTGCCACTGAAAACCAACTCATTTCTTAAGTACTGTTAAGAATTGAAAACTCCTGAAGGGTTTCCCCTCTCTTTCTCTCTCTCTCTCTCCCTCTCTTTCTCTCTCTCTCTGTTTCTCTCTCTCTTTCTCTCTCTCTATTTTTCTTCCTTTCTTCCTTCTTTCCTCTCTCTCTTTCTTTTTTTCATCATGTGAAAGGTAAAAGCAATTTTTTAAAAAAAGGCTAAAGGCTCCTAATTGTAAGAATATAACCTACAAAAACAATTCACCCATGCGCACAGAGCACCCTTTGCATTACCAGTGTCTAGGAAAGCCTGTTGCTGGTGGAGGTTGTGGTGGTAGAGGGGGCGGAGCTTAATATCCATCAATAGGAAAGTATGCAAATAAATGAGGGCACATCTATTACACAGGGGATGACATCACCTTATAAAAAGCAAAATGCATGCCGGGCACAGTGGCGCACGCTTGTAATCCCCGCGCTTGGGAGGCAGAGACAGGAGCATCGTGCAGATTCGGAGCCAGCCTCGCTGGCTTAAGAGACCCTGTTTCCAAATATAAAAAATAGGTCTGGGAGTGTAGCCCGGAGGCAGAAGGGTTCCATCCCCAATACCACCAAAAAAAAAAAAAGCAAAGTGCAGGTATGTATGTTGACATTCTGACATTCAAAGATCTCTACAAATGCGTTCATGGAGTAGAAGGTTAAGGTGTGGGGAACAGGATAGCATGGTTCTCAGGCTAAAGTGATTCAAGTTTCCTTATTCACATTGTGGATTTGAGTTGGATCACAGTACTTTGTTGTTTTTAAAGATTTAAATGGTCAGTTCTCAGCATCGGAATATGGTTGTCCCTGATACACAACTCGATAAAAGGGACACTGCCTGGAGGCAGGACACGAAAGGAAACAGAAGGGGAACTTTCACTCGTGGCTTTGCAAACATCTTGACCATCTAAAGATTTCACAACAGACTTTTCCACTGAACTGCGTGATAAAATTAGTCACAACCATCCCTAAAGGCTAAGGACCATGGAGCGTTACTCTTATCCAAAACAATAACAAGCTGTCCTTTGGGGTCTCTCAGTAAACCAGCCCCAGAGACCATCTGGGCTCTGGGTCTTCTCAGAAAGCTCAGGTTATTTATTTATGTTTAACTGGCAAACAAAAGTAGTATATATTTAGAGAGAGTGTAACTTTGGACTGACTGTGCTTGTAAAGGCATTCCATTATGCATTTTTATCTACCTCTCAAAGCTTCCTCTGCATCAAGTTCGGTGAGTTTAATTCACCTGCGTCTTAATGTAATAACCATCGGCAATATCAGCATTACCTTACAGGCAGGCAGCCTCTCTGATTTGATTCTTTCCAGAAAATAGCAGCCGAATCGGCTAAACCACACAGCATTGCAAGCACTACCATTTGCTAAGATTACTAACAGTCCAGCTTCTTAACAAACAGAAGTTGAGAAAAGATAAAGGATTTTCCCTTTGCCCCACAGGTAGCAAACTGCAGAATTGGAGCTCAGATCTGGGCCTTATTTTATATTTTTGGTACTGGGGATAAAACCCAGGGGTCTCCTACCTCTGAGCTACACCCTTAGCCCTATTTCATTTTTTATTTTGGAACAGGGTCTAAGTTGTGGCGGGTCTCACTAAGTTACCGAGGCTGGCCTCAAACCTGCAATCCTTCTGTCTCAGCCTTCCGAATAGTGGGATTACAAGAGTGTGCCACCACACCCAGCTTCAAACCTGGGTCTTCCAAATCAAGATCTCATGTGCTTTTGACTTGGACCCATATTGGTGCAGGGACACACAGAGCTTATGCACTGAGGCAAGGTTTAAGATAACCTGAAAGTTTCAGACTCAGTCCCTTTAAAGAAATAGTGTAGGGCTTTTAATGGTTCTGAACAGGAGCTATTAAAGGTCCTAACCGGGACAATAATGTTCTAGGGATTAGTCTGTTGACTGTGTACAAGATAAACATCCCATAAAGACACAGAATGTTTGAGTAATACTGATTTCTTCTCATCAGGAACCTTAATAATTCAGCATCTGGTCTAATACAAAGGATCAGAAAATATTTTTGTTTCTAATGAAATCAACTTCTTTCTCCATTCTTCTCTTCTTCCCTCCCTCCCTTCCTTCCTTTCCTCTTCTCTTCTCCTCTTCTCCTCTTCTCTTCTCTTCTCTTCTCTTCTCTCTCTCTCTTTCTCTCCTGTCTTTCTCCCCCCCCTCCTCTCTTTTTCTCAATATCCCTTGCCCTCACTTTTCTTGTCTCTTGGAAGTAAAATTTGTATAGGTCAAAACATATCTGCCCTTCAAGGGTTAATTCTCCAAGAATTCAGGGCGAGAAGTCAGTTTATTAATTGTGAATGAGGCCACTTGCAGAGCCTGCTAAGTCAACACATCAGCAGACTTTCGGGCCAGTTGATCAATTTATACACGTGGATGACAGCCCCGGAATTAGAAAGTGGGCTTTTCTCCTTTAGGAGAGAAAAATAAATTCAAATAAATCGGGCAGCACCTTGAAGATAAAAAGATACGAAATCACAACCAGAATAGTTTGATAAAGAACAAGTCCTTCCAGACCCAGCTCATCTTCCCCAGTATAAAAAGTTATACTCAAGACACAGGTATGAACCGTCTTCATCCAAGCAAATACTAAGTAATTTACTTCTTAGACTCCCTGAGCGCACAGCCGCGGCTTCGTCTGGTTTAAAACACAGGGGATAGGCTGATAAAACTGATCTATTCAGCATGCCCTCCATTTCTCATCCCCACCCCAACAGCAGAATTGTATTACACACTGCACCCATTTAAAAATGTAATATAATCAAAGGAAGCATTATTCTTACAAAGGCTATTAAAAGAGCTAAGTAAATTCATACAGTATAATAAAAATGATTTATTTACTATGAGGAAAAAAAGGGTAGGGAAAATAGTACAGCTCAGCTCCATCTGCAAAGTCAGGTTCCCACAGAATATTAATCTTCATTGATTAGCTTGGAAAGAAAGCAAAGCTTTACACTTTCACTTTTACTGGGCGAGTTAATTCAAATACTTCAATTTGACAAAGCCCCATCTGATCACACTGAACTCCTTAATTCTGAGCATTGCAGAATATTCTATTTGCTTCTTGATGTCATCAATTTATGTCCAACAACATCTGCAGGAAAATGAGATTTACCAAATGTCTCAAAATTAGAAAATCATAGTTCTTGGGCTTCAGAAGAAAAGAAGTTCATTTGAACCATTTTTATTTTATTATTATTTTTGTACCATACCTTTCTAGGATAATAATAAAAAGATGAAGTTCTTTTCCAGAAATATTGTATGATACCAATACTGTACAATTTCAGCAAGCCTATGAATATGCTTGAATCTATTCATAACCAAAAATTAAAAACCCTAATTTTAAATCGCAGGTAGCCCTGGGAAAACACACATACATTTTTTTTTTTTTTACCAGTCATTGCCCTTTTTGGAACTACGCGTGGACATTGTAGTCTTTGGTCACTAGTTTTTCTCTTGTAACATAATCATATTGTGACATTATTTTCACAATGAAAAAAAAGAAAAAAAACTCTTATCTTGAGACTTGTGAATCCTGCTTCTATTTTATTATCCTCTGTCCCTATCCTTGGGGAACAGATATACATTAGGTTTCTTTGTCCCTCAAATTAATACTCCAAATATCATGAGAACAACCACACTCCTGTTTGTGCAGAGAGATTCCTCCTGGTTATTGATGCTATGTGCTGGAAGGGTTTGAATCTTATGATTAAAATAACCAACTCTAAGCTCTCGCTCCCCTTGGCTGGAGTCTCGTGTTAATTTGTCCCCATCTTGACTTCGCCTAACGGGGCCAAGCCACTTCATCCCTCTGTCCTTCATGGCATCGGTGGTAAGTGACATTATTGATGATTACTAATGCACAGGTGATCGAGGACCCCTCTGCCTTGGCAAAAGGCAAGGACTCCCTCTATACAATTACTTCATTCCCATCATTGTTTATAATTTTGTATTTATGAGATTACTTGATACAGGGCTCTGTCCCTGGTAAGAAATTAAAAGCCCAGAGAAGGTAGTGCTTGGTACCCATCACCGCATCCATCAGCACAGTGCCTGTGCCACAGAAGGGGCCCGATCTGTACTGTCCAATGAAAGAAAGAAAGAGAGAAAGAAAGAAAGAAAGAGAGAGAGAGAAAAGGAGAGAGGGAGGGAGGGAGGGAGGGAGGGAGGAAGGAAGGAAGGAAGGAAAAAAGGAAGGAAGGAAGGAATTGCCTAAGAGGTATGCCTCCACTCTTTGGTTTGTAATCACTCCCTCTTTTCTTCACCCTCTTGAGATACTTTAGTCCTGGAAATTACTGGTGCCATTAAATAGAAGAGGGAGTTCTAGGCTGACTGTGGTGGCGCACGCTTGTAATCCCCGCGCTTGGGAGGCTGAAACAGGAGGATTGCACAGGTTCGAAGCCAGCCTCAGCTACTGAGTGAGGCTCTCAGTAACTTAGTGAGACCCTGTTTCCAAATAAAATATAAAATAGGTCTGACAGTATGGCCCAGAGGTAGAAAGCCCCTGGGTTCCACCCCCAGTACCACACACACACACACACACACACACACACACACACACACACGAAAGAGGGAGTTCTGTCTCCATACAGATGTCTCTATTCTTGGAGTCCTATCCCTTAAGCCTGAACTCATGTCTGCCTGGGTTCTGCAAAGTTCTACCCGCTCCTGTTCCAGCCCCCAGCCTCAGAGGCCTCCTCTTCTTAGCTGATTGTTCTAGCAGACGCCTGGCTCATGGGTGCCCACCCTCAGGGGCTCAGAGCAGCATCGCCTTCTGGGAGAGCCTGACCTAACTGAAGGGCTGCCCATGCTTCAGGACTCCAAATCAACTTTACTGCTGGTTCTGAGATGGGGTCACCCAATCATTTATTTCATTGCCAGCCAGCAGACCTGGTAAAATGGTTTGGTGGCAAGGATTTTCCTTCTTTTCTTTGTTTCAAGCATGATAAAGGGGGAAGGGAGACTTCAGGAAGTTTCTAAAACAACTATATGAAATAAGTATATAAGATATTATATATATATGTATATACATATATATAATAGGAGATATATCATATATGTGATATGATATATAAGATACTATATGAAATAACTATATGAAATTCCAAATTAAACACTAGAAAGTCTACTTGCATACATTTTTTTTTTTTTTTGCGTTACTGGGGATGGAATCCAGGGGGCATTCTACCTCCAAGCTATACCCTCAGCCCTACTTTTTATTCTTTATTTTGAAACAGGGTCTCAATGAGTTGCAAAGGGCTTCACTAAGTAGCTGAGTCTAGATTTGAACCTACGTGATCCTCCTGTCTCAACCTCCCAAATGCTGGGATTACAAGCGTGCGCCACCACAGCTGTCTCATAGATTTTTTTTTTTTTTACACTAGAGAATGAATCCTAGGGTGTTCTACCTCTGAGCTACAGCTTCAGCCCTTTTTTATTTTTATTCCTTTAAACAGGGTCTTACTAAATTGCTGAGGCTGGCCTCAAACCAGCAATCCTCCTATCTCACCCTCCTAAGTACTGGGATTACAGTCCCAGTAACGTGCCTGGATGATACTTGCATTCTGTACCTACTTTACCTATTTACTTTAAAACTTAGTTTGACAAAACTAAAAACCTGATGCACATGCCTTGTGAATTTTTAAATAATGCAGAGAGGTCCTCTTTTGATCTTCCTAACCCCCCAGCTCAGTAACAACTTTTCAAAACTTCATGGCATTTGGCATTATTTTTCTAAAGTACTTATGTCAGACCCTTTCTGTCTTTCTTGTTTCTTCCCCCTTCCGCAGTGTCTAAGAGTTTGCTCAAACCCAGGACGGATGCGCGACTTCATTCTTTGTGTGGCTGCCCAGGAGTTGATCACAGATACACATCATGACTCGTTTCGACTGTTCTTCTTCTGTAAGACCTTAGGGACGACAAACAGGGCCATTTCAAACCTCACCGCTCAGGCGTCGCTGAGCACACAAGGGAGTGTATCTCGGGGGTAAATTTCCACTCGTGCACTCAGGATCAAAGAGACTGGGCATTTTTAATTGCGATGGATGTTCTGAGCTGTTGTATTAATGTAAACTTCAATGCTCAAGGCCGGCTTTCATATTTTATAATTGATTAATAATATATCTAACAAGTCCCAGTGAACCATACTCAAATACACAAACACGTATGGGCAAATATAGAGAGAGGAATAATTATCGTCTGTGTTGCCCTATTCCCAGTACCCAGGAATAGATCTTCGAGACATTAAGTACTCAATACATGGCTAGTAGGTATATGAATGGATGAAGATATTTTCTACCTGGCTTCTATATCATTTAATATCTGGAAGTCATATACTATCTTGAACTTCAACTAGTGCAATACTTTGGAAGTCTTTGGGGACCAAGCAAAGGACACATTTTACTGGAATCAGATAGAAAGAAGCTCCTTGTTGTTTATAGAAAGGGCCGTGAGTGCACACATGTGAGCCCCCTGTTCACGAACCTGCCATTAACCCCCTTTCTAATGCTCCTGATTTCAGAGTTGCTGCTCCTACTGACCCTGAGGCTGTTCTGAATCATCGGAGATTAAATTATGTTGAGCACAATTTTAGTGAAATGTATTTTATTTTATCCTAATTAGCTAAAAATTGCTCATGCACACATCTGATTTCCGGGATGGTAATGATTAAGCAATCTCTTCCCGGGATAGCTCCCTTCAAAACTCTCTTCCTTGATCTTTGGTCTTTCTCACCCTTCTCTGATATGTTTTTTTTTTTTTTTTTTTTTTTTTTTTTTTCTAGATCAACTGTACATTCTGGAATACAAAGGAGAAAAACTCTACTTTTTTTGCATTGGAAAGTTGCTCAACCCTTCTTGGTCAAGCCAACACACCATCTAGACCTCAGCTATGGGAAATGAAGAAGTTTCTTTCAAATGACTTTGGTGATCCTTTTCAGACACAAAAAGATGCGTAACAAAGATGAGAAGATTTGTATGCTGGGTAGGCTGGCTGGCTATATAAAGTAACGCCACCCACTCTCCGATTCCGTTTATATAAAATTCTAGAAAAGGCAAAGTAAAGTCTAGGGACAGAAAGCAGATGGGGCTGTCTAGAGGAAAGTGGGTGGGGAGGAACCGAAGGCGTGGACATCAATGGTGCAGGAGGAAACGCAGGAGGGATGGAGAGGCTCACTCTCTTGATTGTACTAAAGGTCTCGTTTGTGTAGTTTATTTTATTTTATCTTACTTTTTTATTGGTGCAGTGTACTCATACATCTTAATGGGATATAAGCTAGTACAGGCATATGAGTTATTCCTCAATCAAGTTTTTTTTACAAAAGAAAACCAGCTCCAGACTAAGGAGGGCCACACTGGGCAGGATGGAGAAATTCTCAGGTCTACTCCTCGCCCAGCCCCGGAGAAGCCCCCTTCTCTTGTGAGTTAATGATACCACTAGCAAAGCTGTGATTTTGTCTCCACTACCTGTCTGTCTCCACAAGGCTTTATACACCCTAAAAACAGGCACCACCTTGCCTCTGACCTCATCCCTGCCTCTGCCCCTTGCTCATGGTCCCAGGCTGCTGCCCTAGAACCTACAGTCTCTTCTAGCCTGGCAGGCGAGCACTTCCGCCAGCTCTACCCACACCATCATGCCGAGTGGGTTTCTTGCATAGCTGCTTCCTCGCGTTTGAAAGAGGCTTACGGATCACCTCCCCACAGCAGCCTAAATCCTATTTAGCTCTTTCCCAGCACTTCCGCGGGCCTCGCTGATTCCTCTGGCCTTCCCCTCTTCCCGGCAACGCTGCCATCGCACTGCAAGCTCCACGTGACAAACGGCAGTGTGTCCAGCTCCTCCTCACTGAACACCCACTGCCAAGGACACTTCCTGCTACAAATTTCAATTAAATACTGGCTTAATTAATTAGTTAATCTTCTATTTTTCTTGGCATGGCTTTCTGCTTGTTCAGCGGATACTTTTTTAGGGCACCTGCTGAGATCATTCCCTGACTAATTCACCTTAATAATGTGATACATACTTTTTCAAATACTTTAATGAGTGCCCTAAAACGATGCATCAGAGTTAGGTCCAAAGTCATACACATACATGCAGGTAGCTCTTGGTGTATTGGCCTCCACAGCCCCGCCCCCGACCCTCAACCCTTTCCGTGTCTTAGTGAGATTGATAGTGGTACCACAGAGATGGATATAACATCATCTGAACTGTTTCTGTCAGTCAGGAAGGATAGCAAATAATTCTAGTATTCTAGAAATTTCTTTTAGTGCTATAAAAGCCAGAGACGGTGTAATCCTCCTTTTCCTCCTCCACATCCTCATCCCCTCCCGCTATTCCAATGGTCCCTCTTCTCTTTAAAGTCTCTTGTGTTTGCTATTTTCTCTCTAGCTTTCACATAGGAGAGAAAATATACCCCGTTCAGGGATTTTTAGCACAATATTCTCTAGTTGTGGCAAGGCTTATGTGACATGGATTCCGGCTCAAACCCCTAGTATGGAGCTGACGCACAGTAGGCATTCAATACATGTCTGCTGAATTAAACTAAATCATTGGTCAAGAAACCAAATGATGATTAATATATAAAATTCTTGGGGGGGCAGATGGATTTCCAGCAGGAAAAATCTCAAAACACAAAGGAAATACAACTGTTCAAGCAAGATGCCAGCAAGCAACGATGACTTCATGATGTACAGACCTGGGAGAAGATTACAGAAACTTAACTTCATTAGTAACGTTCATTGGGGCTGCTTCAGATTTGTTTATTTTATCACCAGAAATATAATGTGTACAACAGAGAGCTGTAAAACATTTTTCAATCTGATTCCAGCATAAGCCAATTCTCAGCTAACCTAACCTCTTAATTAGACCAACCGGCTCATCGTCTGACTAGGATAGATAACAGTTATTTCTAGAAAATAAAGCTCACGCGTGCACACACGTGTACGCACACACACACAGTACCACCCTGTACCTAGTAATTAAAATGAAGCACTCAGGAGGCCTGGACTCGGGGTGTATTAAGTCTTCATTGTTCACAGTGCTGCTACTGATACACAGCAAATAAGTGAAGAGGAACTTGATAGGAGGATACAAATAGTTCTAGTTTTCTAGAACTTTCTTTTAGTCCTGTGGAAACCAGCGATTTGTGTAGTCAGTAAAATTACTGACAGTGACAAACTGCTTCCCTTGTCTAGCATCTGTTGTCCCCCTCACCCTATGCAGAAACACACTTCTCCCTTCTCAGATCAGATGGTTCTGAAGGAGAAGGTCCAAGCTCTGAGGCTTAGCATGAGTCATGTGACCCAGGCCTGGCCAATCACCATATTCTACTGCCAAACCCATGTGATTGGCCAATGGATAGGGACACAATCTAGCCTGAACCAATGAGATTCAGTCCTGGGACCTCTGCTTACTCACAAGCTTGAGGAACAGTAGGTTTGTCTTTCAACTGGAGGTGGCCAACTGGGAGAAGGTAAGCTTGGAGCTGGAGAAGTTACCTGCTAGTGAATGAAGCCTGTATCAAAGAGAGCAGGGCTGAGAGAGGGCGCACGCGCGCACGCACACGCGCGCACACACAACCACTTGCACTTTTTTTTGTTCACCAGGAATTTCCCCACTTACATGTGTGCTTTGCGTAAGCCTGTTGGCGTTGGTTATTTTTCCCACTCATTGATGAAGAAAAGGCAAGAAAATATTCAATAACAGATAAGAATACAGAGGGAAACACGCCAAGTGCTGAGTGCGTGTTTGTTCCTGTCTCTCTGACTTCATTATGATACATGGTTACAATGCAACAAGAAAAGTAAATTGTAAAAAAGATCAGGTGATGGAGAAAAGCTACTTCCTTTGGCCCTGAACCTGTAAGCTACATGAGAAACACCTGTCTTTTTGTTGTCCCCAAGTGAACACCCTTTTGAGATGCCAACAGTCTTGAACCGCGATGTCCCGGCTTGACTAGAGAAGCTCAACGTTCTCATCCCACATTTACTCGTATTATTTTTTTGGGATACGCCACTGGCTTTGAAGCAAGGGTCTTGACAAGCTGTTTTGTTTTTCTGAATCTTGCTTTCCTTGCTTATGAATTAGGTTCAGTTTTCCTCCATCTTGGGATCACAACATTCTGTTTTGGTGTAAGACACACAGTCTCTTGATGGGGGCGAGGGTGAGGGTCTACAACAATTTCAAAGACTTCCAAGCCAGGTTGGCCCTTCCCAGAGAAGCCACATCAGCCAGGGCAGCCTTTGTTATTCTGAGTTCTTCTGAATGGTATGGGCAGAATTCAGAGATTGATGGTACAATGTCCACAGGTTTCAGAGAACTGTCACTGAACAAGATACTCAACACATAATGCTGTCATTTTTATTGTTGTTGCTGTTGTCATTATTATTATTATCATATTGGCCATAATTTTATATAGGGAGAGATACATATCTTCTAAAATTGCAGGTTCTCCTCAACTTACACAAATAGTGTTGTGCCCCGATAGGCCCATTTTAAGTCAAAATTTTAATTAAAATGATATTCCTAGCTTGGCAAGCAAGCAGCACAGCTCAGCCGCCCAACCTTAAATGTGCTCAGCACACTCACATTAGCCTACAGTTAGACAAAATCGCCTAACACAAAGCCTATTTTATAATAAAGTGTTGAATATTTCATGTAATTTATTGAAGCTCTGTATCCAGAAAGTGCTGACAGCACAGGCCCCCGGAGTCCCAGGTGTCTGCCCTTGTGATTGCCTGGCTGGCTGGGAGCCGCTGCTCCCTGCCCCCTGCTCAGCATTGCAGGAGAGGGCGTCGGACGCGTATCGACAGCCTGGACAATCAAAACTCAGCGTGGATTCTGCTGAATGCGTATCTCTTTCGCACCATAGTAAAGTCAAAAACTCATCGAGCAAACCATGCCAAGTTGGGGACCAGCTGCCTTCCTGTGACATTTATGGGATTGCTATATGTATGTATGTTTGTATGTATGTATGTGTGTTTGCATGTTATTAAGACTAAGAATAAAACTTTATTAAAGAATTGCCAAAATTATTTTCCCACTACTACTATCTCTTTGCATTTTAGCATCTTAAAAACATTATTCAAAAAGTCAGTCTAATTATTGAATATTTTCCCAGAAAACATATGTGTTGTGTGGTAGCTTTCATTTTAGTTATATTTTTTTCTGAAAGTTTTCTTACCCAACAGTCAGGCTATTCCAACTGTCAAAACATGTATCAGAGAGAGAATCCTGCAACCAACAGAAAATTTAATTATTTTTTTTATAAAGCAGGGTACTAGGGGTTGAACCAAGGAACATTCTATCTCTGAGCTACACCCAACACTTTTTTATTTTCTGTTTTGAAATAGAGTCTTTCTGAGTTGCTGAGGCTGGCCTTGAACCTCCCTCAACACTCCTGTCTTTGACTCCCAAGTACTGGGATTACAGGCTTGTGTCACTCCACCTAGCTATGTGCTTATATTTGTGAAGAGCATCTGCAAATCATGTTCGTAGGTAGCATGGTTTTCTTATGTCTTAAAGGCACTTTGGCGGTCAAAGTCTGGAGATTTCTGCAATGTTTTTGGGCATCGTGGATGGTATCAACAATCCGTTATCAGCATCCTGCTTACTCTGATCTATATGAGGCACACTCATCTATATCCCTTTAAGATTTTAGTTTTGTAAACAACACACACACACACCGAAAATTTTTAAAAGTTGCAGAGACAAGAAAGAAGAAATCAGGTGGGCGTGGTGGCGCACGCTTGTAATCCCCACGCTTGGGAGGCGGAGACAGGAGGATCGCGCAGGTTCAAAGCCAGCCACGCTGCCTTAAGAGACCCTGTTTCTAAATTTTAAAAAAACAGTATAAAAATAGGTCTGGGAGTGTAACCCATAGGTAGAGGGTTTCCAGGAACCCCAGTACCACCAAAAGAAGAAAGAAGGAAGAAGGAAGAAGAAGAAGAAGAAGAAGAAGAAGAAGAAGAAGAAGAAGAAGAGGAGGAGGAGGAGGAGGAGGAGGAAAGAAGAAAGAAGAAGAAAGAAGAAGAAAGAAGAAGAAAGAAGAAGAAGAAGAAGAAGAAGAAGAAGAAGAAGAAGAAGAAGAAGAAGAAGAAGAAGAAGAAGAAAAAGAAGAAATAATCAGCCACACCGATCAGTGGTAACAATCTGGAGGATAGACGTGTGTGTGTGTGTGTGTGTGTGTGTATAAGGTCACTCAAACATTTGTATTTATATTCTTTTTTTTCTTCTGTTTTTGGTTCTGGGTATGGACCTCAGGGGCACAGTACGTCTAGGTGTTGGCCACAGGTAAGTGTTTACGCCAGCTTAAATGCCATCATTATTGTACTATACACGGGCCTCCACAGGTCCCTCCCTCATGTTACCTGCCATCTGTCCGCTCAGTGTCATGTTGTGAACTTTGCTCCATGCCAATCCATGTTCTGCAGCTCTGAGTTCAGTACGGCTGAGCCTCGGCCTGGCCCCTTTGCTGGAATGGGAGTTTCCTGAGCAAGAGGAGCACGTCTTCTTTGTTTTCTGTTCATTGCAACTCCAGGCATCCTGTTCACCCTCACTAAGCCAGCCCATAAATGATCGCTCACTGCTAAACTGACTTGAGACTGGACACGTCACAAACTCGAGACGGGAGCTCCTGGCAATCACAGCTGATACAAAGGTGGGAAAATGAGGTCGCCAGTTTCTTATCTCATTTTAAGCCAAAGAGGGAAATTTGTTAAAGACTCGAATGGAATAACATTCAGTAATATCTAGGGTGGACACCTTGCCAATGCGTATAAGAAAGGGCCCTATAGTGAAGCAACTAAGGTGACCAATCAGAGGGTATGGAATAGGGGAGGATGGAGCCTCTTTAAAAAGCAGGAGGTGCATAAACACATGTATCAAAGTTAATCACCAAACATGGGATCGAGGGAGGGGGAGGGAATGGGATGGGGGCTGGATGAGGGCTGATTGGATGATGTGAGCTTGTATATCCTCTCAAGTCTTGTATTCCAATGTGATGTATGATTACAATGCACCAATAAAAATAAATTTAAAAAAACAGAGTTTTGTTTAGGCACAGATAGAAACAGAGTTAGATGTAGAAATAAATAGTAGGGAGATAGGCAGATAGACAAAGAGGTAGAGAGAAGAACAGATGAATGAGTGTGTGTGTGTTTGTGTGCACACACACATGTGTGCACACAGAGAGAGAGAATGTGTGTGCATGCATGCACATGCATGCGCACATATATGTGTCTATACACATAGGCACAACTGATCTCACACTGATAATTTTATCATGTGTGCTCCCTGGAAGGGCTCAGTTAACTCCATTACTCCCCCGTAGACTTGTAGCACTCAACTAAAGTACAGGGATTTGAAAAATTCTTTTAAAATTAGACTGTGTTTTCTAATCTCAAAAAAAAAAAAGTTGCTGGTTGGATGATTTTCATTTCTTTGGGAAATGACAAGTGATACTTCATTTTTTTGGAAAAGGTTAATGTTAAGTCTCCAAACTTTATAAATTGTACTTTCTCCATAAAATAAACTACCACATGCTGGTGTGCAAGATTAGCGAGAAATGCTCACATGGTTGAAAATAGATGGATTTTGCATTTCAAGGTGACAAGAGCAATGTCAGGCCCAATCAATCGATCACTGCATAATTATTATTGCAAATGATCCATATCCATGCTGCAAACCTTAAGGGGAGTTTAATGAAGCAGTGAGCGCATCGATAATAAGATCTACTTTGGTCTCTATTAAATCTCATGATTCATAAATACCCTGGCATGTTTTATTCTTTAAGTCCTGTGAAGATATCTGGAGAAATGAGTGCTTTGAGGTGACTATGGAACACTCCTTCACCAAAGACAATTCTAAGGCTTTCAGTAAGATACATATAGGCTAATAAAACCCAACAGCGTAGGAAGAGGGGGAAAATGGCGTTCTACACAGTGGGAAACAGGACTGGTACGTTCATTTCCTTATTCCTCTTTGAAATTCCAATGGTAAAAGCCCCTACAAATAAAAAGCCATCCGATTAGGATCCAATAACTCTGAGCAAGGTGTCTGTTTCTTTTTGAAGAGGGAAGAAATAGATGTGGACAGGACCTTGTCTGACTATGTCCTTCTCTGGGCAGGTCCAGCCCAGCATGGATTCAAGCACCCCCAGGAGATGGAACCTTTGTGCAAAGAAAATGGCGGCCCCGTCTCTGATGGATGCGGCCCCAGGCTAGGTACTGAGCACGGAGGGAAAGCGCAGCCTGGGTTGCAGCTGAGCACACCCTTCTCACAGTGCCCGATGCCTTTCGCCAACTGTGCAATCCTTGGCCTCAGAAGCAGACAAAGAGCAGAGCCAAACAGCTTAGAAGTCAGAAATCCCTCGCTCATTGATGACTGAGGATTGGTCAGATTCTAACAGCAAGAGGGAAAAACGGGGAATCGAGACAGGCTTGGGAGCAGGGACCATGGGGCAAGCAAGCACGTTGTTGTTTAAACGCCATATTTTGCATCCCTTCTATGCACCTGAAAGTCTTGCTCTGGCCACATGGTCCTTCTGATAACCTTCCGGTAGTCTGCCACCACAGTCCTAACCGCTGTCATGGCATTTTGTCACAAAGCATCGCTTTTGGGGATGCGACTTGCTTCCTCTCTGTGGGGGTTTTGGGCTGGATAAATGTGGGGTTCATCGCCCCCCCTCTCTGAACCGATCTCTCTCTTCTCACACAGGCAGGTTCTGCTGTATTCTGTGCTTACTTGTACCAAGACCTTGGAATGTAATGCAGAGATGTCTGGCCATCACATGGGTGAGTAGCGTGTTTCTGCATCCCCTCTTGCCCGCAATGCCCAACACAGTCTTGTCTCCAAGCACAATGGTGCGTCATAAATCTTTCCACGCTAAAGGACAGCTGGCACGCCCGATTTTGTTTTTAACCGTGCCAGGATACTGCAGAAGGGACAAACTCCTAGCCACCAGAAGAGGTCCCGCACAGGCCCCTGAAGGCCTATACGCACAGCTCTGCCTTAGTGCCGAGCCCACTACTGTAGGTGTTCTTCATTCTCTCCTAAAAAGTACTGCGCTGTGCCTCACTGCTTTCTACTCTCCTCTTCTACCTTAAAATGTGAGCACGTGTTTCGGATATAGAAGGAACTTTGTACCAGATATTCTCTTGCACAGCATTTTTTCCCCCTGTCTCTCTGAGTATTTCCTCGGGAAATAAGCTTTCACTCGCTCAGCAAGTGCTAGCCTCTCTTTTCAACAAAACCAAACAAAAAGAACTTGCAGGTGAATGTCTAAAAATGTGTAACAGCTTCGATTCCAGCAGAAATGCATGCGTGTGAGCATTCTGTCCTCCAGCCTTGGCCAGCACTGAGCGAATCTGCCCATTTGGAATCTCTCTCAATTTCACAGAGCATGCTGGCTTAGTTCACGTTTATTGTATATGGGGGGGCATGCTTTCCTGTATTTATGGACATTCGATTTCTTTCCGCCTCATTCACTCTCCTGTGCCTCGTTTGTACATTTTTAAGTTGATAATGTTTATTTCATTCATAGTTATCGTGGGCTAAATACCTAGATATGTTAAATATTAGATATGTTAAAACATATCTAATATCCCACAAGGGGTAGACAGATGGGTAAATAAATTGTGGGTATATGCAGAGATTAAAAAGACATGCCTTTCAAAATTCACATTTAAAAAAGTAGCAACATCAGGAAATGGTTATGAAATAATTTGTATATAAACAGATTTACGGTACGATTAGAGAACGAGTCCAACTTTGGAGACAGAAGGTCCATGAGGTACATTCACAAACACATCAGAGTCTGTCACTGAGCCAAACATGAGAAGGACGGAGGGCGAGGGGATGGGTGGGGACTGGGGAAGGGCTAATTAAGTGATGTGTGCATGTGTGCCTCTACCATCTTGTACTCCATCAAGATGTATGACTACATGCACCCATAAATTTTTTTTAAAAAAAAGATAGCCTTTAACCTATCTCTCAATATTTTATTTATATATTTATATTTGTTCAAATATATATAAGCATATTTATATATATAAACATATGTATGTTTGAAGAGAGATGGGTTAATATATCAAAAGGATAATAGTAAGAAATTATTCTTATTTCTATTTCCATTTTTAGATTAGGTCCAGACACTTTTGTTTTCAGACAAAAAATAATTGTGCTTTCTAAGGGGAGAATCTTTCCATGACCATTCTCTGCTCCTCTGTCTTCAGAACACCGAGTTCAGCACACAATTTATTCCACTACAGTCCAAATTTAAAAACTGCTCCCCAATTCTGTTTTCTTTTCCCTTCATCTCTTTCCCTGGCTTTCACCTCCCTCCACCCAGCATTGGAACTATAAGAAAAGAGAACAAAAAAGTGTCAGGATTCAGAGCCAAGCATTGAGCCGGGTACTAACACTGGTTCATCCTCTCTAGCCTCTCATTCCCCCTCTCCCTCTACTATTCCCACTCCAAAGACAGCTTAAATAAAACATCCAGGCCAGCCCCTGGGAAGCTGAGATAGGGGGACTACAGTTTCTAAGCAGCCTCAGCAACTGAGTGAGGCCCTGTTTACAAAAAAGAAAAGCAAAGAAAAATAAACAGGGCATGGTGGCGCACGCTTGTAATCCCAGCATTCAGGAGGCAGAGACAGGAGGATTGTGGTTCACAAACAGCTTCAGGTAATTAGTGAAGCCCTTTCCAACTCAGTGAGACCCTGTTTCAAAATAAAGAATAAAAAACAGGGCTGGGGTGTAGCTCGAAGGCAAATGCCCTTGGGTTCCATCCCTAGTACCGCAAAAACAAGCAAACAAACAAATAATAAATAAATAAATAAATTATGGCAAACAAGCAAACAAATAATAAATAAATAAATTATGGCCGGGGTGTTGCTTAGAGTTGGAATGTTATCCATGATTCTAAGTACCTTTCTTGCAATGCATTTTTTTTTTTTTTTGTGGGTCTGGAGATGGAACCCAGGGGCATTTGACCTCTGAGCTACAACTCCTGCCCTATTTATTTATTCTTTATTTTGAAACAGGGTCTCACTAAGTTACAAGGGGCCTCACTAAGTAGCTGAGGCTGTCCATGAACCGAGATCCTCCCGTCTCAGCCTCCCGAATGCTGGCATTACAAGCGTGTGCCACCATGCCTGGCTGCAATGCATTATTTTTAAACAACTTTGATGGGGGCATTGTAATTATACGCCCTAACGTTTATTCACACATTGTAATTATACACCCTAAAGAGGATCAGAGTGACGGACACACAGCACTTGGCTCATTCCCTTAATCTCCACCACACCTTTGAGAAAGGTACTAGGCAAAGATAAATTAATAACTATTTAACAAGCCATAGAGTTTGGGCACTGACAAACCAAGCCTGCAGTGGCCATGCCCAGTGCCACAGGCACTAAGGGATGTGCCGTCTGAACAGCAGTGCTCCCGGGACCTCGTGCACCAGCCTTGCCCACTTTAAAGCCTTGCCCGAGAAACCGAGGGTGCCCCTAGCCATCTCTTATCTGAAGATTCGTATCCACAGGCTTCAGTGGCCTGTGGCCAACCACAGGCTGAAAATTATGACTGAACTTTCCAGAAATAATCCACAGAGTCTAATCATCTTCTATCAGTGGGCATTGTTACTGCTGTTCCATTTTATTATTGCTTGTGTTTTCTCTCTGACATTTTCTTTTTCTTTTATCTTTTTTTTTTTTTTTTTTGCATTACTGGAAATGGAACCCAGGGATATTCTATCTACGATCTACACCCCTAGCCCTATTTTTTAATCTTTTTTTTTTTCCTTTCTTTTTTGCGGTACTGGGGATGGAACCGAAGGGCATTTTCTACCTCCGAGCTATACCTTAGCCCTAGTTTTTAGTCTTCTTTTATATTTTTGAAGCAGGGTCTCACTGAGTGGCACATGCCCTTGCTGAGTAGCTGAGGCTGTCCACGAACCCGATCCTCTGGTCTCTGCCTCCTGAATGCTGGGATTACAAGGGTGCCCCAGCACGCCCAGCTCGCTCCTACTCTTTCTATTGACACATTAAACTTTACCATAGGCACATATGCAGAGGAACAAAACAATCCAGGGCCCAGCATTACCTGTAGTTCCAGGCACCCACAGGGGGTCTTAGAAGGTGGCCCCTACAAAAGGGGGGGGGATGGACATCTCTGTGCACATTGATAATCTCAGTAAGTGGGAGGTTTATCGGAGGATCATAGGTTTCAGGATAGGCTCAGCAACTTAGTGTGAGCCACAGCAAACTAGTGAGGCTCTGTTTCAAAAAACTAAAAGACTAAGGTGGGTACTGTGGCACATGCTTATAATCCCAGTACTTGGGAGACTGAGACAGGAGGATCACAGGTTTGTAGCCTGGCTCAGCTTCTTAGTGAGCCCCTCCATAACTTAGTGAAATTCTGTTTCAAAATAAAGAAGAAAGCCGGGCGTGGTGGCGCACGCTTGTAATCCCCGCGCTTGGGAGGCGGAGACAGGAGGATCATGCAGGTTCGAGGCCAGCCACGTGCGCTGGCTTAAGAGACCCTGTCTCTAAATAAAAATATAAAAATAGGTCTGGGAGTGTAGCCTGGAGGTAGAAGGGTTTCCAGGAACCCTAGTACCACCAAGAAACAAAGGAAAAGAAAAGAAAAGAAAAGAAAAGAAAAGAAAAGAAAGTAAAAGAAAAGAGAAAAGAAAGAAAGAAAGAAAGAAAGAAAGAAAGGAAAAAAAGAAAGCAAGAAAGAATTGGGCTGGGGTTGTAACTCAAAGGTAGAATGCCCCTGGGTCCAATCCCAGCACCACCAATCCCAGCACCACCAAAAAAACAAATAAATAAAAATAAAATAGGGATGGGGATGTCCCTGTGTTTAATCCCTATGAATTAAAAAAGGGGAAAAAAGGAGGGGTACTATAATACTTGCACAAAATTATGTCAGGGCCTCATTTTGAATACACCTCTGTCTAACACTGGCCCTCACCTTGACCATTATAATATCTCATATCCTAGCTAGGCATAGTGGTGAACACCTGTAATCCCAGTACTTGGGAGGCTGAGACAGTAGGATCGCAGGTTCAAGGACTGTCTCAGCAAATAATGAGACTCTCGTCAACAGAGCAAGAGACTCTCCTTCTAAATAAAAATAAATAAATAAAGTAGGACTGGGGATGTAGCTCAGAGATTGAACACCCCTGGGCTAAACTCTCAGTATCAGAAAGAAAACAAAAAAAAGAATGACTCTGGGTTCAATCCCTAGTAACACACACAAACATACACAGACACACATGAACACACACACACACATACACATACATCATATCCTTAAATGTGTCATTACCTGTATACGATAAATGATTATATATGGTTAAGAATGAGTTTTATGCTGGGCATGGTGGTGCACGCTTGTAATCCCCGTGCTTGGGAGGCAGAGACAGGAGGATCGTGCAGGTTTGAAGCCAGCCGCGTTGGCTTAAGAGACTCTGTTTTCAAAAATAAAAATAAGTCTGGGAGTGTAGCCCGGAGGTATAAGGGCTTCCAGGAACCCCAGTACCACCCCCCCGAAAAAAATGAGTTTTATGATGAATGATTGTATATCGTTAAGAATGTGCACCTGTGTTGGGCGTGGTGGCGCATGCTTGTAATCCCTGCCCTTGGGAGGCTGAGACAGGAGGATTACACAGGTTCGAAGCCAGCCTCAGCTACTTAGTGAGGCTCTCAGCAACTTAGTGAGACCCTGGTTCCAAATAAAATATAAAATAGGTCTGGGGGTGTAGCTCGGAGGTAGAAAGCCCCTGGGTTCCATACCCTGTACCATAAAAAAAATTGTTATAAAAAGAATGCACACCTGCTGGGAGCAGTGGCACAGACCTATAATCCTAGTACTTGGGAGGCTGAGAAAGGAGGATCATAGGTTGGAGGCTAGCCTATGTGAATGTGTGTGTGTGTGTGTGTGTGTGTGTGTGTGTGTGTGATCCCTTCTCATAAAGTAAAATAAGCCGCCTTTGAGTCACTTTTACAAAGGAAGTCACCACAGAAGGGTTTTCCTCACATTTACTAGAAGAAAACATGGAGGGACACAACAAAAAGGTGAAGCCCTAGCCAGTCATGGTGGTGCACACCTGTAATCCCAGTACTCTGGAGGCTGAGACAGGAGAATCGAGGTTCAAGGACAGCTTCAGCTACTTAGTGAGGCCCTTTGCAACACAGTGAGACCCTATTTCAAAATAAAGAATACAAAATAGGGTTGAGGATGTAGCTCAGAGGTAGAATGCCCCTGGGTTCCATGCCCAGTAACACACACACACAGACACACACACACAAAGGAAAGTATAAAGCCCTTGTGCATATGGAAAAAAACAAAACAAAACAAAACAACAAATAGCCCCTCCTGTGTTCTCTTCAGCCCTCCCCTCACGGACTGTGTTCCTGTTCTCATCTGGACCACTTGCCTCTTTGATTAGCCTCTTAATTTAGCACATTAACCACACTCTCTTTACACAAGCACTCCATCACAAAGCTTATTTAAGTCGAATGTCCCTGAAGATGCTCCGAGTGCCTGGCGATGCTGGCTGTTATGAAACGCTCTCACATTTCTGATCTTGAACCCTGCGTGCTCCGACACTGGACACAGCAGGTCAGAGAGGAGCCACTGTGATCCATTCAAGGACCCTCACTCCTGCCTGTGGCCTCTGTCTGTCTTCTCTCTCTCTCCTTTTCTGCCTCTCTGAGGCGTTTTGGGGTAAACTTGCACTAGCACCTGTTGATTGAGTCCATGAGAGAATCACTGTAAAAAAATAAAAATAAAAAACTAAAAAAGAATGCATACCTGCTGGGGGTCTGAGGATCAGGTTTCTTGGAAAATCTGGATCAGAGCTCCTTACAGGTGTGTCCTGAGATTAGAACACACGTGAACCTGTGTGCTCTCAGCGGTAGCAAAGTCCAAATGGGTGCAATTTCGTTATTTGTAGCAAACAGAGAGACGCCTACAACCCCAGAGGAGAAAAACTACTTAATTCTCCAACGCAATTAAGAAAGAAAAAATATCAACCAGGCATGGTGGCGCACACTTGTAATCCCAGCATTTGGGAGGCTGAGACAGGAGGATCATGGCTCGTGGCCAGCCTCAGCTACTTCGTGAGGACCTTTGTAATTCAGTGAGAACTTGTTTCAAAATAAAGAATAAAATAGCCAGGCGTGGTGGCGCACGCTTGTAATCCCCGCACTTGGGAGGCAGAGACAGGAGGATCACGCAGGTTCGAAGCCAGCCGCGCGTGCTGGCTTAGGAGACCCTGTTTCTAAATAAAAATGTAAAAATAGGTCTGGGAGTGTAGCCCAGAAGTAGAAGGGCTTCCAGGGACCCCAGTACCACCACCAAAAAAAAAAAAAAAAAGAATAAAATATAGGGCTGGGGTGTAGCTCGGAGGTCAAATGTCCCTGGGTTTAGAAAAAAAAATCAAAGCCCTAGCACTCACTCTCTCTTCTCCCTGACACTCTGCTTCTAAGTCTACTAGGTTATGTGATAGTGTACATCTCTGGCACTGGGGTGGGGAGACTGTGCATCCCTAGCTCCCATGCCTGGCTGCTGCCTCCCCCAGAGCTGTCACGCCATGTTCCTCCCACTGAGCTCCAACAACATGGCTTCTAGACCTCCTAGCACCTAGAATCTTTCTTACCCTATACCCCAGGGGAGCTTCCTCTGACCTCAGGTCCCAGCTAAGAAGAAGCCTTTCTTGTGAAAATCTTACCTAAAGTCACTGTTCCGAATATCCTTCCCATTATTCCAAAACCCAATACCCTTTTTGCGTCTGTGTCTGGCTGCATTGCAAGCTATTATTATCATGCTCATTTACTTATATGAGGGGCAGCTGTTGTTACCTGAGTCCCCAGAACATAGCGCACACCATATCTGATACACTGGAGACTCTCCATAACTGTTTTCATATAAGTAGATGAATTCAAAAGAAATTTGTACTTCTAGAGTGATCCACCAAGAGCTTGCAAATATGATCATCCTGGAAAACACACCTTGAGCTCCCACCTGGTTTATGAAGCCCAAAGAGAGAGAAGACTCTGAGTACTTCCTATGTGAAAGGACTCCCAATTCCCAATGTAAGGAGAGAGAGAGAGAGAGAGAGAGAGAGAGAGAGAGAGAGAGAGAGAGAGAGAGAAAAGAAGAAGAAGAAGAAGAAGAAGAAGAAGAAGAAGAAGAAGAAGAAAGAGGAAGAACTGAAGACAGAGAACATATACCCCCACCATGCTGATCAAAGTTTAACCACACTTTGAGCTTGTCAGGAGTTCCTTCAAGACAGAACAGTCTAGCTACAACAATTTAGTAGTGTCATAACATGAAGGATTTGCAAATAACAAAATCATAGATCATCCTTTAGTACTTAAGCAATACTCCACAGTGGATGTTTAACTTTGATGTGCCAGAAAAGCAAAGTCCATTCTGCAGGTATCAGGAGACGGGGCAAAACTGTGAGCACTCAAAGTGAGCAGAAAACCCCAGTGTTGTCCAAGCAGTTATTTAAGCATGAGCAAAAAGCACTCCCCCCACCTCTAATATTCTACTTTTATCCCAGGTATCTTTCATCTTGGCCATATCACCTAATCCACTGATAAGACCCTGTAATGAGATAAACAATAGATCAATAATAAAGTACTCTAAAAACATATAGAAGTAGCCACACAAAAGTAACAAGTAACGTCATAACATAAGAGTTTGACTTTATGTGATAAAAACCAGTGGGGTAAAAGACACAGAATGCAAAGAAATGCGTGGCTAATTCCATTCAATCCAGCTGATATATCGCTAAATGTTTCTGTATCATTTCCAAAGCCTTGTCTTCCTACACCTGCCTTTCCTTCCTGATATTGTTTTTACTCGAGACATCTTAGAATAATAAATGGAAAACATAGTGTGCGATCCTTTCGCTACTTGTCCTAAAAGCTTCATGTTCCTTAGCTGTCAAAACAATGCTCTATTGTTTCCCGAAATTACCTTGTTGGTATTGAATATCAATTTTTCAATCTGTTCCTCACTGAATGGGCACACAAGGTTTGTACAGAAACTAATTTGTTTGTGTCGTTCAAAGCCACGGTGTCGGATCAAGTATTTGTCTGAAGGTTTGGAAATGTTTCTAAAGGCATGTGAGACATCGGTCTCCACCGTAAGGTGAAGAACAGAAGGGACATTTCACGTCGAATGGGTAATTCATGATCCTCCGCAGAAAAGAACGAAAAAGAACGGGCAGTGCTGACCAAGTTCTATGTTTAAAACATAAACTTAAAGCTCTTTAGTATTTTTTTTTAATTTATGCTCGGTAAGTTTTGCTTTAAAAAAAAAATGTGTGTCAGGAAGGAGTACAAACACAGGGCCTAGACTCTTCTGCCAACAAAAAGCGCCATCCTACTATAGTTTCTTTCCTTGAGTGTACTACTATGTACTTATTTTTTCTTTTTTATATACTTTTATTAGTGCCTTAGACTCTCAAATCATAATATAAATCATGTTGACAGTGACATACATGCATTCAACTGCTATCTACACATTGGATGCCCTATAGAGTTGAACCATCTGTGATAATTTGTAAGAATATTTAAATACAAAAATAACTGAATGAGTTCAGTGTCTTTACAAGGTTGGAAAGCAAAATGGATGGGGTATTATGAGATAAGTCATTTTAAAGACAAGAAGGGATATAAGTAAAAATTTTAAAAAAATTAGCAAAATACAACCAAAATACTAGGCAATTTACATCAATGGCCTCTGAAGGCTCAAGTGGTAAATAAAGGATTCCCCTCTCTGCCAGAGAGTGTCCACAATGAGGAGGAGCATGGATGGTTAAGCCAGAGTGGGGAAGATAGAAGTCACAAATTGACTCCCGTTCATTGGCCTTTGGTCTCTGGTTTTCCTTCTCATCAATCAGAAGGTTGAGATAGGTGATCATGAGGGCCAATCGCTCTTCTTCACTTATAGAGATACTCCTTCTAACTCCAGTTATGATGGCAATCATCAAGAATGCAGACGATAATCAATGCTGGAGAAGTTGTGGGGAAACAGGAACTCTCATACAGTGCTGGTTGGACTGCAGATCAGTAGAACCACTATGGAGATCGGTGTGATGGTTCCTCAAAAGACTAAGAATGAAGCCGCCATGTGTCCCAGCTCTACCACTCCCCTTAATCTTCCCAAAAGAATTCGAGTCAGAATACTATGGTGATACATGCCTATCTCTGTTTATGGCAGAATTCACCGTAGCCAGATTACGGAGCCAACCTAGTGATGGGTCAACAGACGTATAGACAAGGAAAATGTGGTATGTATGCGCAATGGAATTTTACTCTGGCATAAAGAAGAATAAAGGTTGTAAACAGCCTCAGCTACTTAGTGAGGCCCTGTGCGACTCAGTGAGACCCTGTTGCCAAATAAAGAATGAAAAATAGGGCTGTGGGTGTAGAGGTAAAATGCCCCTGGGTTCCATCCCCAGTACCACAAAAAAATAAATAAAAAATAAAAAAGAACAAAATTAGACCATCTACAGAAAAAAAAAAAATGTATGAAACTAGAGAATATTCTGCTAAGTGAGATCGCTTGGTCTCAGAAAGTCACGGGTCAAGTGTTTTCTCTCGTGTGTGGTAACCAGAGAGAAAATAGCAAACAAACAGAAGAAACTTTAGATTAATTAGAAGAGAAGCAGTAGAACAGTGGAACGGGATGGCAAGAGAAAAGTGGAGGGAGAAAAAGGCAAAATTGATGAGACAAACAGCTCAAACATCATCACCAATCTCACGTTTGTGCATGGAGAGGGGTACACAGCAGGTGAGACCCGAAGGAAAACACACCAAGACCCGCGTGCATGTTTATTCCTATGCCTTTGAACCTCACTTTAATTTACAATTACAATGTACTAATAAAAGCATAAAAATACTGATGCTGGGAAACCAGCCTTTTGTAAATATTTTAAAAAATGTCTCCAGTCATCATTGCTATTGATTCTTTGTCTCAAGACACAAGGTTGGTGGAGGATCATCACTGTGACAAACAGAATATGTTTGAGGCTCAGAGCTGCCCCTGACCATATAGCAAAGGTAGAAGACGGCTTGGCATAAATTACAGTCAAGAAAGGTAAGAGGGGAAGACGGTGTCCACAGTCATCACGGTGCTAAGTCTTCTAGTCCCATTTTTCCAACCCTGACTGACACTCAGGGACCAGCCTGGATGTTCAATGCACTTGCCTGGTCAATGGAAACAAAGTTCTGGATTGAGATTCTTGGGGGGAAAACAGGAACCATCTTTGTATTCCTGAAGCGTTCTGCTGCATAGCAGTCCAGTCAAAGAAAATAGAGAAATTCTGAACTTTGGGATAAAGAACTGAAATCTTTTCTTCCAAAACAAAAATGTTTCCTTCAGTTGCCACAGGCAATTTCTAGCACAAGTTCCCACAAAAAAGGAACTGTTCAACTAATGTGTCAACTAACTTGGAGAAAAACAGACAATACTCTGGCCACAAGTACACAGAAATAAAAACAGAAATAATAAAAGAGACCGTCCTGGTGTTGGACTGGGCAAAGCAGAACCAATATCATTTTGCTAACAGCAAATTTATGAGCGATAACCAACAGGTGATTGATATTAGCAACTACTTTCAGCTCTTCATAATTTTCAACATGTCTTGAGTTTAACTGGATATGCCCCAAGGCTTACAGTACATATTCAACAAAGGCTTAGGAAATGACCAGGAAAAGAAAAATAAATGCATGATTAATGAACATATTCACACCATGGTAGGTAGTGGGGGGAATTTTTCATCATCAGAAGCAACTGACAGCGTTGGTTAAGTAATTTTGGACTATTCATTCACGGTATCACTGTGTCCAGAAACATGAAAGAGGCTCTGGTAAGATACTTCACGCACAAAATGTTAAGTGATGAATGCAGATGACAAAACAATCAGTTCTTAAGCACTGTAATCTCATTTTTGAAATCAGAAAATTCTTTCCCAAAGGACTTGTTTTTTCCTTCTTTATGGTGAACTGTCTCAGAAATTGAGAAGGGTTTTACAGTTGACATGGCATTTTGATGAGATAGCATTCTGCCTCCCCCGCCCAACAAAAGCAGAAACACCCAACGAATCGCCTTAATAAGTCAATGGTATGCCTTGTAGTCAGTACAAACGATGTTGTTATATTTCTCCAAACGAGGACGGTGTTCCCGTGCATGTGAAAGGTTAAGAAAAACATATTTTATATTATATCGACCACCATTAAAATTAGGCAATCTGTATTTTAGGTGCTAGAAGAGTCGATGCTGTTCACTTTCTTCTAATTGACTAATTTTACCACAAAAGGGACTGCGTATTGCTTATTTGAAATGGGGAGAGGGGCATCTGTTATGCTAAAAGTAGGTGGTGCCATTTCTGCCCTACAGGAGTTTATATGAAATTGTCATGATGACCCAGCGTATATGTGCAGCCTGTGTCTGCGATTTTACTGTACTTTTATTGGCGCATGATAGCCTCACATCATAATGTAAATCATGACGACGGTAATCTAGACACACACAGAGTGCTCAGTGGGGTTTTATGCGTAATCTCTAACGCCTGTGAATCTATACTCAGTTTCTAAGCTCATCCTAGAACGAGAAGCCCAGGCCGGAACAAGCTGGAGGTTTTCAGGGAAGAAAATGGAGAATGCAGAGCTTCCCCAAATACCCAGGACGTGGCGAACACCGGTATCAGTCACAGGTAAGTTCAGCTACTCCCCACGTCTCCTTGCAGCTCGCTGAGAACTGGAATAGGCGAGTTGGCAGAGTTTCCACCAAGGGCTACACCACCTGGCAGATACAAGAGGATCCTGGAGGAGATAGCTAGCGTGGTCTTGCTTACTCCTGCTTGTAAGTGGCAAGAGCCTGGTAAGAACAAAGGTGAGGATGGCTGGCAGCGATGTCTCGCCTCCTCTCTCCATATGGCTCAGAAAGTCTCCACCTGCTCACTTCCTCCTCCTGCTAGAAGCCCAGGTATGTACAGGGGGAAAAAAGAGAGAGAGGGAGATTTCTGAAGATGCTTTCTAAAAGCCTTGGGGTGATCTATGCAATAAGAAAGTTAAGAAAATTTAAAAATGGGATGTTCTCCCTAATATGCAGAAGCTAGGGAGAAAAATAGGTCAGAGGAGGAACACTAGACGAAGAAGGAGATTCTATAGATGAGCAAATAAGGCGAACTCACTGAGAGGATGGGAGGGGGAGAGGGAAATTCTCTAATGCACCTGATGTATATTAACAAACACATGTCAATCAGTAAGCAAAACATGAGAAGGAGGGAGGGGGAGGGAATGGGGCAGGACTTGGGGAAGGGCTAACTGGGTGATGTGTGCGTGTGTGCCTCTACCATCTTGCACCCCATTAAGATGTATGACTACAATGCACCAATAATTTTTATTTATTTATTTTTATTTTTTATTGGTGCACTGTATTCATACATCATAATGGGATAAAACAAACTTTTGTAGACATACATGCACACATCGCCCAGTTAGCCCCTACCCGATCCCCACCCCGTTCCCTCCCCATCCCTCCTTCCCATGCTTGGCTTAGTGGTTGACATCTAGTATTATAGCAATTTATCCAAAATTAACAATGATAATCTTTTAATTGCACTATTTTTAACTACGGTGATAAAGAGCCGAGGAGAGGTGATGGTATGTAAATGGGAAGCAATGATCGGGAATTACATGGGAATGGTCCTTCATCGTAGGAGAGTCCAGAAGTGAAGAAAGGTTAGAAGTCAGAGGCCAAACACCATCACCCTGGACTTTACACTGAGACAACCTGGTCCAGAACTTGAAGAAAGAGCAAGCCAGGTGACCGGTGCCTTTGCTCTGAATTAGAGGAAGTGGCGATTGTTTACGGGCTCTGTCCAGTCCTGGAGGAAACAGATTAGCTGTATCCCAAAAGCAGCCAGGCGCTGGGGGAATTAAATAAACTTGATGGGGCTGGAAGTCTCCAGCCCCGTCCTGAAGGCTTATCTAACTCAGCACCCAAGGGTCCCAGTGCAACAACTCTTTGCATTTCCTGAAGGTTCACAGGCAAGACTGTTTCTCTCTCCTCCTGCACCCAACTTTGCTGAACCCAAACTGCCCTAGAAGTTGGTGCCCTGGGCCAGAGAACTCAAATTCCTTTCAGTAGCCTGTGCTCATTCAGGGAGATCGGTGCAGCATGGAAACTACTTGTTTTATTTTTTATAGGAAAGACTTCTTAAAGAATATTATGAAATAATACATAAATAGCAGCTGGGGTTAAATGATATAAATGTTCTGTAACTTCATTTATCTAATGGGCCCAGCTGAAAGAGGCTTTGCTGCTTTTAATTGGTACTATTAAAAATCATTCAATTGCCTTTCCATTCCAGAAAAGACAGTCCAGAAAAGACGGTCTTCACACACCAGGACCGACTCTTTCCGAACGTGCTCTGCATCTCCTTCCAACCCAAAGTTTTCCATCTTAATAAAAATGCCCTCACTGAAATCAGGTGCCATTCACAGGGACAGGTGTATATCCGGGACCTGCTTAGCAAATTTAAGAAACAAAGACGGGCGTAAAGCTACAGTATGGTTCTGTGTGCGACCGTGTCCCCGTGTCTCTTCATTTTCGTTTTTTCTATCTACGAGAGAGCAGCAAACACTATTTCTATACATCGATATAGCTGAGGCTCATTTTCCTAAAGCAAGATGAGCTCTTAAACAGAGATATCAGCCACATTTAGAGCATCTTTATTTACCGACTAAGAGGCAAGAGCAGAAACTCTGCAGTAGAAAAAAAAAAAAGAGTGGAAAATCCCTCAAACCTCAGAGCGTTAATGCTAGCTGGCTAATTCATATCTCCTTAAACAGCATGCACCCAGCTGTTCCAATTTAAGGCCTCTGCCATTTTTTGAATGCGGAACAAAAAAAAAATCTGAATTAAAGATGTAAATAGAATAATTGAGTATAAGGCAGGAAGGTAGTCGCCATTTTTCAATTTGATAAATGCAGTTAATAAAAACATGAAACACCAAGAAAAGCAGTGGTCAGGGAGAGGAAAATAGGGACGGAGGAACAATGCAGGGTTTAAGAGGCAAAGATTAATTGCTAGGAGGCAGGGTGGCAAGCTCTCTGGATGGACCCCGGGAAGGGCCCGAGATACGCAAAAACCCGTCCCCTTGCGTTGAGTGTCAAGCGTGTATCAACGTAAGCGCTGCAAACTTCATAAGTAAAATCAATGGCACCACTTCATTCAGAGAAAAAGTGGGGCGGGTCGCGTTACTCATACCACAGCCTAAAGGAATTGACATTTGTTTGCAACTAATCAGAATCCACTTGCAAAACAAAAAACCCCAAACCCACTCCTTCCCCTAAAACACCAGCACAGTGATTTCCTTAATAATTGAGGTGGTGATCCCTGGTGATTACTTTTCTTAGTGCCTATATATCCACACTTGGAAACACTCGAAATTTTAATTGTGTCGAGCTCCACCACAGAAAGAAAACAAATGCGAGGAGAATTACTGCGTTCCGAGGGGGAAACCAGCTCTGCTGAGTTGACGTGATTCTTTCTCACTGGTGGTCCTGTACTTTCAACTGCTCCCTTAAAATGAAAGGCAAGTTTGCAGAGAAAACTTGCCCCAGAAGGAAGACAAAATCATAATACAAAAGGTCTGCCTCCACCTGCCCCCCTGCATTGTGTTAAATTGTGCAAACATAAACCGGGTGGAAATAGGGCAAAAAGGAACCAAAAAAAAAAAAAAAGGAGGGGCAGAGGGGGTGTCAAGCTCCCCTCCTCACCGAGGGGTGAGCCAGGCAGAGAGACACCAGCAGGGGTCCGGGGGCCAGTACTATTCACAAAGAATTCAGCAAAGAGACCTCCAACTGCCCAGCAAGGACAAGTTCATGGCTCTGAGCTGAATGAACCAGGCAGTAACTGGAGGGAGGAGGGGGGTCGAAAGAAGCTTCTGGAAGTCTGCTGGACAAGGGGAAATAATACTGATTTTGATGCTGATGGAAAAAATAAATAAGTAAAAGAGAGCGGACTTGTTTTCCTTCTAATGCCTTCCTCCCTTGGCAAGGCAGGGCAAGCCTGCTCTGATGTGAAATCACAGGGCTAGGTCCTCCATGGAGGAATTCACAGGCGTCCCTTAGCGGCCAAACTAAACTGGGGTGTGTTGTGTCCGTCCCCCACCGCTCCACACATGATAAGGGCTATTTTTCTAAGCCATTCATGCTAGGCGACTGTTTTTTTTTTTTTTTTTTAATTACCTCAACAGTTTATCATCAGTCCCAGCTACAGGATACCACCTGAATGCTTTTATTTTAATACTATCTCTTGATAAAAAATAATAAAGTAAGAAGAACCCTACAACCCTGATCAGAAGCCAGACCGAGTATATATGTAATTCCACCTTTGGCAAGACCAACTGTGTAAAATGCACACTTGTGTGCACATACGTGGGCGCGCACACACGCAGACACACACATACACCTGGCTAAGGCAAACAAAACACACTGCTCTCCCCTCCTGCACCCCGATTGAGAAATAAGTACTAGAAACACAACAAACAAAGCCGCTACTTCTCAGAGCAGTCCCTTCTTGGTAATTAAATGAAATCCTGCTCAGCTACAAGTGAGGGAGAATTTGCTTCATGGCTAAACTGCGCTCTCTCTCTCTCTCTCTATCCCTCTCTTTCTCTCTCTCTTTCTTTTTCTTCTGAATTCACCATCATCAGTGGTTAAGGAGAAAGCCATCAAGCCATGCTCCCCCCTGCACCACCACTAAACACACACACACACAGACACGCACACACGCACACACATTTTTGTTGCTGTTTCCTTTCCCAACGGAAAATAAAATTGCAGCTCCATGCTAATGAACCAGGTCTTGCTTAAGCTCCCACTGGAAGAAGGCACATGTGCTGTACGGAGAAAGACCATCCCGCCGCACGCGTAATCGCCTTCCACGGAACGCTGCTGCCCAGGGCTGCAATCCCTATCCCCGAAGTCAATTTATTAATCAGAGAGAAAGAGAGAGGGAGAAGGAGAAAGAGGCTACCTACCCACAGATACATCATCATCTTGTAAGAGAAATCAAAGGCTCTGGCAGCAAGCAGTGGGTTTCCTTACTTCACCAAGAGTATCTGGAGGAAAACTGAAACCAGTGGGTAGAAATTCTTTCCTTCTCTGCCAAAGTCCTTAGAGTCCCTCTTCTTTCCTTACACGAGGTTTGGTGTGCTTGTTTATGAGTTTATGAGAACAATATTCCTTCAGTGGCACTGAAGTGATGTGACTGGCTTCAGCCTCTCTCTCTTCTCTTCTCTCTCCTCTCTCCTCTCTCTCTTTCTCTCTCTCTCCTCTCTCTCTCTCCTCTCTCTCTCTCTCTTCTCCTCTCCTCTCCTCTCTCTCCCTCCTCCTCCTCACTCTCTCTCCTCCCTCCCTCGCTCTCTATCTCTCCCCTTTTTTCTTCCTAACTCTTGCCTTTCTTCTCTTTCCTGTCAAGAATGCTTAGGTAACAAATTCTTGGTGTGCCTATCTAATGAGCAAATCCAGACACTTTAAGCAGCCAGCAACAGTGGCGAAAACAAAACAAAAAACTGTTGAGACTGGTCATATTAATAATACTAGCTACGGGGGTGACCACCAACAGGCTAGGCGGGCGCTGCACCATTTCCTGGTGGCCAGTGGGAGATTCACCGACGTCCCCACTGATGGAATTTACAGGAAAGCGGCCGATCCTCTTGAGATGCTGGCATCTGCGCAGAGCCGGTGACTCTGAGAATTTTTTTTTTTTTTAACTCAAAGTAAAGCTCCAGCCGCAGAGAAAAGAACATGTGCTGCTCCCGGCTTCCCCTTTATCTCTTTAAATGTACTTCAGATAAAAGCAGCATCCAGGCAGGTCAAGGCCTCCCCAGACTCATTACTCTCCAGTACCCGGCTAGCACACTTGTCTACAGCCATCTACCGGCTCCGAGGTGTCACTGCGGGCTCCGAGGCTAAGATCCTGCTCACCGCAGCAGCTTCCTGCCCGTCCAGCCTCGCAGGCTCTCAGCCAGGGTGTGTACGGGAAGTGGGGAGGGGTCTGGGAGAAGCCTGTGTGCCGATTCAGCAAATCAAAAGCCAAACTCAGCCCCTCCCAGCCAAACTCACCCAATGGAAAGCTTCCAAAAAGCCTTGCCGGCAAGGATGCTTGGCCTTTTCTAAACTAAGGATGGAGGCTATACACAGTCCCCCTCTGGGAGAAGACTAGATTTTGGTGTGTGTGTATATGTGTGCATAAGTGTGTGTGAATGCATACGTCTGCATGTGTGTGCATGCGAACCGACGTATGTACATTTACACTCTGTATGTGTGTGCACGTGTTTGCGTGTGCCTGTGTGTGTATGTGTGGTGCTTGTATGCATACTCTTCCTCCCCTCCTCCCTCATTCTCTGCAATTGCATACCTGAGAAATTTTGCAGCATACATAAAACTTGATCATTTTTCGACAGGCTCCTCTTAGGAAATCCACAGGCTTCAATGCACAGCTAAGATTTCCTGACATTATCCAAGTTTTTTTTTTTTTCCATGAATCAATTCTCCTTTATTAGTTGTTCTTTGCAATCTATTCTAAATTGTATACTTTATCTTGGAAATTATCTCCATTACTGAAATGCATCGTGAACGAGAGGATGGGGAATACAATTTTCCCGGCATATTAATTGATTCAGTCCTCAATTATTGATATATGGATAAAGGAGAAATGAATATTAAAACATATGATGTACATTAAGGGAGAGGGGAGGAATTATCTTTGGCTGAGACCTGAGTCTTGACCATTAGTTATATTTTTACGCATCATGCAGAGGAAACTGTCTAACGGAGCCCCCTCATTCACATTTATATTTCTGCCTTGAACTGCACAAGGCAAAATGTCACCCATATAATTAAAGTGTATTAACTAAATTGTGGAGTCATCTGCAGAACTGGGCAGGTGGCAAGGCACCTGTTAGAGCATCCCAGAGGCAGTGCCATCAAGATGCATGATGGCCAGAGAGTCTGGAAACAATCACAGGCAAGCCCCGCCATTAAACAGACAGGGAGAGAGCCGCTGAGCTGGACCTTCAGGACAAAGGAGGTCATAGCCACACAGCCCCAACTGGTGAAGTGACAATCACACGTGTGCACGTTGATCTGTCTGCTTATGGCATTTTATAGAGCCTAAATCACAGTAAATAACACCCAGAGTAGAGTGAACAACTGTCCTGGCTCGGCCGGGGATGGGGTTTCAAAGGTGGCAGAACTTTCAATGTTAAAACCACGATAGTCATATTTGAGAAAACATATGCCCCTTCTCTTTCTGTGCCTGGCTGATCTCACTTAACATAATGTTCTCCAGGTCTTTCCATCTTCTTGTGAATGCCATGATTTTGTTCTTTATAGCTGAGTAGAATTCCATTGTGTGTATTTCCCGTAATTTTGCAATCCATTCATCCGTTGATGGAGACCTTGGTTGGTTCCATATTTTGGCTATTACGAATTGTGCTGCTATGAACACAGGTAGGCATGTAGGTCAATTATTTCTCAATTAAAACAAATAAAAAATAAAATGTTCTATGCTTCTCAAAAAAAAAAAAAAGCCAAGATGGTCCAAGCAAACGGAAGGGTGGTCCCTTTACCCAAGAGGCATTCCACACACATTTTGTCATTACAGTTACAGAAGCTGAGAATCCATATCCGTATGATGTCAAGGATGGAGATCTCTAAGCATGGCCTCCATTCATTTTCAATGTATGCCAAGGACAAAATTGGAATAAGGAGGAAGACAAGGAAATAACCAGCTATCCAGTTCTTTAGATATTTGCCTACACACACATGTTCATTCATCGATTCTGTGCTTATTCAATGAAAGCCTGTTGGGTATCAATCTCCACGCAGGCTATTAGAATGCAGTAGTTGTTGACAATACAGATGTCTCAGACTGATGGGCAGCAGAGAACCTAAAGATCTATCACGTGTGGCCAATATATCTTCAGAAACTATAACCTATGTGCTCCTATTTGCATATTAATGAGATTGTAAATGAACACCTGGGTGTGCTTTTTTTAGAAATATTAGATGAACCCAGAGGCGGAAGGTCTGCATTTTCTTAGTGATGACAGGGGCCTGTGCTGAGGAGTCACTGCTTCCGAAGGTGGTAAGCACTGTCCAGTTTTCCACAGTCTCCACCGCTCCCAATTGTCCCAGAGCAGAACGAAGGAAGCTAATCCACATGGTCATTAGAGGCATTGACTTTTACACACTCTTCTTTTGATCTGGGACGTGAGAACAACTACACAAACGCACATGCACACACAAGCATCCACACATACACCCCACTTTAAAGATGGTGCTCATGTAGCATATTTACAGTGAAATCTACTATTTATTTTATCTTTAATATCCCCTATATAAGACATTGATGTGCCAGTGAAAAATATAAATAGAAGAAGAGATAGATTAACACATGTTCTGAGAGGAAAATGATAGATCGATAGAATAAATGAATAGGCCAGAGAAAGAGAGAGAGAGAGAGAGAGAGAGAGAGAGAGAGAGAGAGAGAGAGAGAGAGAGAGAATACATCATCATGGTTGTTTTTCATGGAAGCTCATTTCCCCAAATAAGAATTATGTGTCATCTATCCTTCATGGGGGAGCAGGAGGATGAGAACATGGAGGAGCGAGAGGTGAGGCTCTAGTGTCCAATCTACAGACACTTGTAGTCCCCTGGCCCTTGCAGGTGGTCCTCAAAGTCAGTTCCAACCCGGCACCGTGGCATTCTCCTGTCTGCGGAGATATCCATCACGATGTGAAGCTCTGTTTCCTACAAGGAGCTGTACTGCACTTAGCTAGAGCGAGTTATTGGAAATTACTAGATCCACGCAAATCCACACTTTCTTCTCCTCTCCAAGGTATGCATAGCAAGATAATCTGTTGCAGAGTCACAGGCTGTATTCGCTAAGTTTTTATTTCCTTTCTTCCCTCCCCCTTCATGACCTCTCCAATCCCATTTCTTGGCACAAGTCAACACAAATAAATTAATGTTATTTTTTTCTCCCCCTAAACTCTAAGTCAGGCTATACATACATACATATATACATACATGTGTGTTATACAAATGCATGTATATGTATATATACACATTTTATATATACACTATATATGTGTATATACATATAGATTATTTTCCTAAAGCCCATCAAATTTTATACACACACACACACACACAGCCCATTTGATTATTGTGTTGTACTTAACTGTATCTGAATGTCCTTGAACTTGAATTAAATTCCCCTGTTCCCCACTCGCCTTGTGTGTCTTAACTTCTTTAATACCAAGATTAAACTCAGGGTGGAGAGAGAAGCCTTGAAGACCACGCATGGGGCAGACATCTCTGGGTCCCACTAATAACAGGATGGTCGTGATCCCTAAGAGGCAACATTGCTGAGAATGGTAAAGAAGCAACCAGGCCACGAGGCCAAGAAGAGCCAAGGCCAGGCAGAGATGTTGCCATGGTAACTACCGTCAATGGGTTCATCCCCAAAGCCTTTTTGGTACCATTTACTTCTCAGACTTACACACTCATAGGAAATAGAAGGGGTGTGAGACAGCTTCCATGAATATTTTGCCTAAGGGCCGGGATGAGAGATAAGATGTAAATGTAAGCAGATTCAAAATAAGCGATGAAACAAGTTACTTCTTGCATATCTGAGTTAGTGGTCTGGGTTATCTTGCCAACTCTGAGATAGCCCATGCAGAAGTCTATCCCATACATGGAGAGGTGGGCATGCAGCGAGACCCTGTAGCCTCCAACAGCCAAGGGATTGGCACCTGCTGTTTCTCACTTTGTATACCTCGTCCTCAGCATCAGCCCACCTACAGGAACCCCCCGGCTCTGTCTCCTGCCTCTTCTCAGTTGGTACCCACCCCTCTTCCACCTGCTTGAACATGTGGTGCCCTGCAGGAAGGAGATTCACCCTAAGATGGTGAAATGTTTCATCCCTGTGATATGAGCAGGAGACAGATGTTTCCCATAAATCAAGTTTGGGCGGTGCTACGATCCGGTGCCCTGGAGTCCAGAGGTTAAACAGACGGCGTGGCACATTTCCTGGTCTGCCCCCTGGAGGGCATCGGGAAATTATGTCTCTGTTTGAAATTCTGCTCGCAACTGAACTGGTGATTCAATCAATCCCTCAAACCTTGCTCCTTGGAATGAACAGAATGACATGTTCTATTTACTGCCACCCCCAAAAGCTTCCGTTTTAAATCATTTTAATAACAAAGTAAACATATGCAAATATTCAATTCCAAACCAATTTTCCCACCACTTGCAACCTGGCTGGTAGGCTAGGCTCTGCTCTTACTGCGGATACGTTTAAAGCTGGGTGCACATTCTCACATAGAAATTATTTTAAAATAGTTATTTTAGAATAATTAATCCAGTTATCAGCTCAATGCAATAATTAATCAATTGCAAAGTAATGGCCTAAAACCAATGCTGGCTGAATAAGTGGTGGCCTATCTATTTAAGTAGCTTCTCATCTGGTACAGAAATTGAATACCACTGTGATATGTTAGATCATACAAGGCAATCAACACCAGACTTTAAACCTTATGAAATTCTTTATTTAAGAGCTAAGATGTTATATACTAAACTGGAGGTGAAAAATGGCTGGAGAAGCACCCACTTAATCAGTGTCAGGACCTTTATTTAATATACTTTTACAGTGCCCACATTTGACACTAATTCTGCAGAATGAAAGTCCAGAGAGGGAGGGTACGCACTAAGCCGTGAGTCTCCCAGTGTTTTAGCGCAGACTTCCTACCAACAGGCCGCTGTTTCATGAAGACAGCCCACAGGGGATGTGGACCCCGATGGGTGATCTTCAGAGTGGTTTCCCAGCATCCTGTGGACAGGCAGAGCTACCACTGATATTGCCCCACAGGGTGGGAATGACCCAATTTCTTCTTTATCCACTTAAAAAACACATGGCTGCTGGTGGGCGTGGTGGCACACACTTGTAATCCCAGCATTTGGGAGGCTAAGACAGGAGGATCATGGTTTGCAGTCAGCCTTGCCTACTTAGTGAGGCCATTTGCAACTCAATGACATCCTGTTTCAAAATAAAGAATAAAAAAAACAGGGCTGGGGTGTAGCTCGGAGGTAGAACCCCCTGGATTCCATCCCCATCCCCAGTACCACAAACAAACAAACAAACAAACACAAACAAAACAAAACAAAACCTGGCTGCTCATTTCTAGTTTCAGTCTCTCTGGCCACTGGGGAAACTGATTCTTCTTGTCCTAATCTGTCTATGCTGCTATGACAAATAAGGGTAGTCTACTATAAAGAGAAATTAATTTTCTCATAGATCGAAGGCTGAGAAGTTCAAGACTGAGGGGCTGCCTCTGGTGAGGTCCTTCTTGCTGTCAAGAGAGGGAGGGATGAGCTGGTTGTGGTAGGCACGCTTGTAATCTCAGCATTTGGGAGGCTGAGACAGGAGGATCATGGTTCGCAGACAGCCTTAGCTCATAGTGAGGCCCTTTTCAACTCAGTGAGACCTTGTATCAGAATAAGGAATAAAAATAGGGCCGAAAGTGTAGCTCGGAGGTAGAATGGCCCTGGGGTCCACCCCTAGTACCGCAGAAAAAGAAAAAAGAAAAGAAAAAAAAAGCAGAAGAGGGAGGGTGGTGGGAGGGAAAAGGATAAATAGAGATAGAGGTTGCACAAGAGAGAGCCCAACTCGGCCTATTTTAGAGTTTCAGTGTCACCCATGAAGGCACAGCCCGTGTGACCTAGTCACTTCTTACTATTGAATGGAAGTTAAACTCTGTGTGTGTGTGTGTGTGTGGGGGGGGGTACTGGTGGTAGAACCCAGGGCTTTTCTACCTCCAGGCTATACTCCCAGACCTATTTTATACTTTATTTGGAAAAAGGGTCTCACTAAGTTGCTGAGAGCCTCACTCAGTAGCTGAGGCTGGCTTCGAACCTGTGCGATCCTCCTGTCTCAGCCTCCCAAGCGCGGGGATTACAAGTGTGCGCCACCATGACCAGCTAGAAGTTAAACTTTAACATGGGTTTTGGAAGGTACATTCCAGCTATAACACTGCTCCTTTAATGAAATTGTCAGTCATTTCTACTGCATTATCACAGACTCTAGTGGCTGAAGGGTTGTTTAGGTCCCATAAAGGCTGACTTCAACAGGGAAGAGATTAGCTGTATCAGCTCTTTAATAAGGGTGATCTAATCCTTGGATTCTCCAGGCAGGCCTTTCTTGTTCAAATTATCTATGTTAATAAGATCAAGAGGATCAGCATTATTATTTTTTAAACCAATCATTATTGTCCAGCGTGGTAACACACGCTTGTAATCCCAGTGCTTGGGAGGCCGAGACAGGAGGATCACCGGTTCATGGCCAGCCTCTGCTACTTAGTGAGGCCCTCCACAACTTAGTGAGACCCTGCTTCAAAATAAAGAATAAAAAAAATTGGGCTGGGGATGTAGCTCGGTGGTAGAATTCCCCTGGATTCCATCCTCAGTAGCTCAAAGAAAGAAAAAAGAAATCTGCCATTACAAAATATTTAAAATACGCAACTCTTATGAAATATAAACAAGAATGGAAACCAACTGCCCAACTCCTAGATCAAGCTGCAGGACACAGGTTTAGTGAAATGATCAACACAGAGTGAATCAAGGAACAAAGACAGAGATACGTGCAATGCTATCTTCAATACCAACAGGACTGCGAATTCTCCTTTTCATCCACTATGAGAAATGAGAGCTCTGGTTTTCCTAGCCTCAGAGATGAATTTCTCTCATACCAAGAACACTGTCTCTTTGTTCTCCCCATGAGGACGGGCTAAGCTCTAACACCATGAAGCAGAATGCAAAATGGAAAGAGAATGACAGTTCTACCCATGCTCTGTTTCTTAGTAGGGCCAGGATGGCTGGAGCCAGCAATGGTCAAGAGCTCATGCTGGAAAGAGAGGCAAGGGCCTGTTGGTGCAGGGTGGTCCATCCCAGGGGGGGTCTGCGGTTTGACCTTAGGTAGGGAGAAATCAGTAATAGAAATCAGTTGGGAAATAAGTGATATGTTTGCTGCTGATTGTGCTTCCTGGCCTTAAAGCCTAGCAAGAGGAGAAGGTCAATTGGCAGCCTGCTGCCGGTGCAGTCGTCCAGGAAATAAACAGTGGTGTGCTGGACCAGGTAAAGATGGAGCGAGCGGATGGCACAAAGTAGCCCGCGATAGGAAGCTTGCCCTGACACAGACGGCTCCCATGGCAGCTGATTCTAAAATGTTGGCCTGCAGCCAGGCACAATAAAGTTGCAAATGTTCCCCGAGAGAACATGGACCACGATAAGAGGCACTGAGAGAAGAAATCACGGAGCCAACTCTGAGCAAGCCAGAGAGCTTTGGTGACTAGAGGGATTGTGATTTGCAAACTTCATAACAAACAAGAGGAAGAGAAAAGCCACATTCCCATTTCCTGGTGACTAAGGCTCTGCTAATGTGTTCAGTACAAACGGGCACTTCTTTGGCCTCAGAATCATAGTGAAGGAAGTCCTGCCAGGAATAAAGGCAGGTTGCTCACCACCAGGACTCATTAGGAGGAAGAAGGTGCTGGCTGGTGGGTAAGGCGTTGGGAGAAAATTATTTCTGCACATCAGCAGTCACCAGTCACTGAGTCGCTGCAGTCAGCGTCTTTAAGGGACTCATCTCTTCTGCACGGAGTTATCAGAGGCCAAGCCCCACTGTGGCTTCCAAAACAATACAGAAAGCAAACATTTTGTTTATTCACTTTTACTTTTTGGCTGAGTATAACAGGAATACAATAAAGTGCACTATTTTTTTTCATTGTGGCCAAAGATGTAATATAATATTATAACCATTTTACTCATTATATTTTTGGTACTGAGATTGAACCCAGGGACATTCTAACTCTGAGCTACACCCCTAGCCTCTTTTAGATTTTTGTTTGGGTTGACTGGGTCTTCTTGGGTTGATGAGGGCCTAAGTTCTTGAGGCTGGCCTAGAACCTGAGATCCTGACTCCGTCTCCAAATACTGAAATAATAAGTATGCACTACCTTGCCAAGACATTTTAACCACTTTAAGTGTACAGTTCTGCTGTATTAAGTATATTCACACTGTTGTATAACCATAACCACTGTCTGCCCACAAAAATTCAATCTTGCAAAACTGAAATTCTGAACCCATTAAATGATAACTCTCCACTCCTTCCCCAAATGAAGTAACCACAATTCTATAAAGTGCGCTGACCATCATAAGTGTACACACACACACACACACACACACACACACACACACACATTCATATAATTGCCACGTCAGTCCAAATTTTGAATATCTCAAGGACCCAGAAGGACCCCACCTTCCAGACTGGAAAATGTGTGTTTTTCCCCTCTCAGATTTCTGGATCTCTCTCCATCATAATGCAAAGGTGTTTATGAGGTACTTATTCAATATGGCACTTTATTTTTCTTTACACAGAGGGAGAGAAACAGAGGTGACACCACCACTAAATTCACTGAGAATTTACAAGCTGAACTTGACAAAGGACGGGCTCTGCGTGGCTTTGTTGACTGTTTCTTCCCACACTCGGGTCCTGGGCTGCTTGGGGGAGCGCAGGACATGCGGTGTGAACTATGGTTCAGCTCAGGAAGACCCTCCACGTGAAGTGGGTGTGTTCTTCCCTTCTTAGGACTGGCTGGTCTTTCCTCAGGCTACATCCTCTGTAGAGCTCTGTTTGCAAGAACCAGCCAGGTCTGCTTACACAGACAAGGCACACTTGCCCAGTTACCAGGTGAGGACGATCACTAGGCAGCGGAGTTGGGGTTAGAGTAAAAAGTGGATCCAATGATGAGTCTGGCTGTGATCCTCCACCTGACCTCCAATAGCTATGTGGTCTTGGGTGTGCTCAGGAAAGCAGCTGTCCATCAGTAATAAGATGGGGCCATTATCCTGCTGTCATTGAACTGTCCTGAGACTCAAGTCAAACCACAGCACATCGCAGGGCACAGAGTAAGCACTCAGAAAATTCTGTGCGTTCATATTAATGCTACTGCTAAATTGTGTGCATTACTACTAATGCTAGTACTAATAACATCATTGGTTTCGTTTTAGAAATTGAAATGGACTAAAGCGATATCCCTCCAGCCCATGAGCATCTTTAAGACAAGAATATGGTCCCCTTTATTTCCGTATTCCTAATGTCTGGCACATTACGGATCCTTGGGCAACATTTGCTGGACAGATCATAGGAAGTAAAGCCTGATTTAAAATTTCCATGCTGTTTCCCATCCTCTACTCTTATATACTTACTTCTCGACAGATGTGTTTGTTATAAACTAAGTGGACACTTGTATGACTTAGAATCTGATGACCCTTCATTCTTTCTCTGCCCAGGAAATGAACAGATGCTCTCTGTGACTCAGAGGGCCAGGTTTCCGGGCAAAGGCTCACATTCCCATCAGGACCAACGAAAGCCTAACATCCCAGGAGACAGCAACATGCACCCCAGGGCCCTGCCACACCGAATGCTGCACAATATAGCATAAATATACATACACAGAGGACTCGGGCTCTTTAGGTGGGAGCATGTCCCCCCAAAATATCTGCAGGCTAATACATATTAGCTAATATGTGAGCTAATACTCACATAAAAATAATCATTTTGAGAGCCAGCCATGGTGGCCCACACTTGTAATCCTAGTACTTGGGAGGCTATGTAAGAAAGTTAGCAGGTTCACGGCCAGCCTCAGCTACTTAGTGAGGCCCTCTGCAACTCAGCGAGACCCTGTTTCAAAATAAAGAATAAAAAATAGGGCTGGGGGTGTAGTTCGGAGGTAGAATTGCTCCTGAATTCAATCCCCGATACCACACAAAATAATAATAATAATAATAATAATAATAATAATAATAATAAATAAAGTTTGAGAGAGTTATGGGGATTATTATACTTGGAGGCATTCTACATCCAGGCTACAAGCCCAGTCCTATTTTACTTTCTTTTTTTAAAGTTTTGAAACAAAGCCAGGCATGGTGGCGCATGCTTATAATCCCAGTCCTTGGGAGGCTGAGACAGGAGGATCGCGCAGGTTCAAAGCCAGCCTTAGCTACTTGGTGAGGCTCTCGGCAGCTTGGTGAGACCCTGTTTCCAAATAAAATATAAAATAAGTCTGGAAGTGTAGCCCAGGGGTAAAAAGCCCCTGGGTTCCATCCCCAGTACTGCCAAAAAAAAAAAAAAAAAAAAAAAAAGGAAATAGGGTCTAATAGGGTCTTTATAGAGGTATTCCAGATAAAATAAGGTCATTAGAACTGTACCAAATACCCAGTGTCTCTCTCTCTGCTCCAAAATCATGAAACATTTTAACTGGGAGAGAGAACTGCAGAGAGGGAAGAAGATGTGGAGCTGTTCCATGAAAACATCGCCGCCTGTTTCTATGAGCCGAGGAGAGCCAAAGAGAGTGGCCAACCCCAGAAGCTGGGACAGGCAACAAGATCCTCCCCTGGGGCTTCCCAGGGGGCACAGCCCTGCACACACCTTGAGTTCATATTTCTGGCTTCCAGCATCACGAGAGAATAATTTTGCACTGTTTGAGGCCCGAGTTTTTGATTGGTTGTTACTAACACACTGGTGCTTTCTGGATAGAATGTCTACGAGAGCAGTTGCCAAACGCACCTGGGTTAAGTCTTTTCCCACAGTGGCTCTTCCATCAACTCTGCCCATACTATAAAGCCCAATGTAGTAGACATAAGATACTTTAACTATTGTTATGGTTAAATAGAAAGTTTCCCGTAAAGAGTATACGTATTAATGTTTGAAGCCAAAATAACTGAGCTATTTGGGTTGTATTAATACCAGCAGTAGATGAATCCGCTGTCGTGAATTTATCTGCGTGGTGACCCAGGTTGAGGCGGGTCCCTGGGTGCAGACTTGGGGATTATATAAAGGTTCCTCCTTTCCCTCCTCGTTCTCTCTTGCTTCAGGTATCTATGTTGAGAAAATGATAAAGCAGGTGATTGCCCTCTGCCCACCTCCTACCTCAATTCCCTGAGTTCCACAGTCCCCAGCCTCACGAAACTGCAAGAAAAGAAATATTCTTTCCTCTAAGTTATGTGCTCAGTCTTTTAGATTATAGCTGCAAGAATACTGACAAGAACATCTATTCAAGGTTTTTTTTGTGTGTGTGTGTGGTACTGGGGTTCCTGGAAGCCCTGCTACCTCTGGGCTACACTCCCAGACCTATTTTTACATTTTTATTTGGAAACAGGGTCTCTTAAGCCAGTGCGCGCAGCTGGCTTTGAACCTGCACCATCCTCCTGTCTCTGCCTCCCAAGCGCGGGGATTACAAGCGTGCGCCACCACGCCCGGCCTATTCAAGGTTTTTTGTGTTGTTTTTTTTTTCAGGTCTGGGGATGGAACCCAGAAGCATTTGACCTCCGAGCTATACCCCCTGCCTAATTTTTTATTCTTTATTTTGAAACTGGGTCTCACTGAGTTACAGAGGGCCTCACTAAGTAGCCAAAGCTGTCAGCCAATCATGATCCTCTGGTCTCAGCCTCCCAAATGCTGGGATTACAAGCATGTGCCACCATGCCCAGTTCTATTCAAGTGTTTTATCCCCCCCGCCTTTCCTTTGCAGGAAAACTATGACACTTGAAATTTAAAGAATAAAAAGATATGACATCAGAATAGTAGAGACAGAGAGAAGGAGTATCAAGTGCTCCAGACAGGGCCAGCCAGTGTCAGGTAGGGGGATATCAAGAGATGCTTGCTAGCCATGTGTGGTGCTGCATGATTGCAATCCCAGCATTTTGGAGGTTCGTGGACAGCCTCAGCTACTTAGGGAGGCCCTTCGTGACTCAGTGAGACCCTGTTTCAAAAATAAAAAAGACTAAAAAATAAGTCTGGGGGTATAGCTCGGAGGTACAATGACTCTGGGTTCCACCCCCAGTACTGCGAAAAAATAAAAAAAGAAAAAGAGACGCTTGCTTGTCCTCGGGGTGACAGTAGTGATGCCACATCTGTCTTGGGCCTCAGAGTAACTTGGGAAACAACATTGTCCTTGAATTTACTTTCCTACAACTTGACTTAATGAGTTGAGCATAAATACCTCTGGCTCCTCAATAAACGCTCAATCTCAGGTTTCGTAAAAAGGATGCAAAGTGGCTAATGGACTAGGCGAAATTGGTTGTAGCTGGGAGTACATTTTCAGAAGTACATTTTGTTTATATTAAAACCTCATTTAAGTATCAGTGCAAGGGAAAGCTGCTAACGGGGCAAGTTTAATATGACTAATACTCACACAGACTCGGAGCGCTCCATCTCCATCAACCCAAGAGATACGATTTTCAAAACATTTTCAAGCCACTAATATGGTAAGATGCTACTAATATGGTCCAGATTACAACAAGATGACACAAACATGATACTGAATATTTGCTGAGGAACTTAGTTGCACATTTGATCATTGTACTAATTCGATGACAGGTTGTGAATTCCAGCATTTCCCCATTAAGTCTCTGTTTATGACATTACGGACGGTGCAGTTAATCACAGATTAGCTCATCTTAGAGACTTTGCGCTCTCTATGCTAATAAATGCACTAGCTTGGGCACCAACAGGAACCTAAAATTCACATTTTGACTTTCTTAAGAAAGAGCATCATGTGAAACCCATGGCAGTTTGCAGAAGACCATGTACTCTGGTCCACTTGATGTGGGAGTCACCGATATATTTTCAAGTAATTGAGTTGATAGGACCTTGCCTGCCTAGACCAAGATTCCCCCTCATCTGAACCTCTGAATCTCATTGGAGGGTTATGCTGCAATCGGGGACTGATAAATCAGAGGAGTCATTCCCCCAGAGCCCAGACTCCACGGCACTTGAAGAGGTTGCTGGGAAGAAAATTACAGGTGTTTCCGAAGATACGTGGGCAAAGAAGACCTTCAGAGGTCTCATCCAGTACACAGCCCTGCTCCAAGAAATCAGAGGGATGCCTTAGCCAACACTTCCTACTGAATGCACTCTTCCACGCTGTTCTAAAAATGCAAGGCGAGAAAACTGTTAGAAAATAAGTGTTTAAGACAACAAAAAGCCTATCCTCTGGTCTCAGGAGAGGTGACACTACTTAGGCTTTGCAAGACATTGTCATCATCTCCAGGGTCCCAGGGTGTGTGTGAGTGGGCAGAGCACGCATGACACTGGGGTGGGACTTTAAAGTGGCGATTGCATAGCATGTCTGAACCGTTATAAGTGAGGACCTTCGTTGAGAAGGAGAAAGTGTTATGTGGAATTAAATTATCTGCATTGTTAATTTTGGGCAATAACTATATTTTATTAGAAGGGAAAAACTTTATTTACAAAAATATGAAAGTATTTTTGTACACATATGAATTTCTTTAAAAAGTGTAAGCATTTCTTTGCACACATTTGAATGGCTTTGAATGTGTATCCAATAGTTGGTACACATTCAAAGAGCATCTGAGTGAACTGAGTAGGTATATGACACATTATTTTGCATGTTAAACATTTGAAAGTATTTTCCATTTCCACATATTCATGTTGTATATTATATTTAATATTTCTGGACCATGTAAATTCCATTAAATTTTCCAGACCCATAAAAGACTGTCTTTTATTTCTCCATCTTTGTCAAAGACTTGAGTTTAAAAAAATGTGCCATGATGCCAGACATAGTGGCACATGCTTGTAATCCCTCCGCTCGGGAGGTGGAGACAGGAGGATTGTGCTGGTTCGAAGCCAGCCTTTCTGGCTTAAGAGATCCTGTTTGCAAATTAAAAATATATATATAAAATAGGTCTGGGAGTGTAGCCTGGAGGTAGAAGGCTTTCCAGAAACCCCAGTACCACCAAAAAAAAAAAAAAAAAGTGCCTGAGCTGGGTATAGTAATGCATACTTGTAATCCCAGCACTTGGGAAGCTGAGGCAGGAAGATTACAGTTCTGAGGCCAACCTCAGCAACTTGGTCAAATTCTCTGCAACTTTGTGAGATCCTGTTCCAAATTAAAGATAAAATGGAGTGGGGAGTATAGCTCAGAGGTAGACTGCTCCTGGATTCAATCACTGGGATCACTTACATAGTATGTATGTAAGTGATACACACACACACACACACACAAACAGTGCCATGTTATTAGAAAGACGTCACTAACAAGCCTGAGCTGCAGAGCTTCACTGCCCTCATGCCTGATAGGAGATCTCCCCAGACAGAGAGCAGTACAAATTTCATCTCACCACAACCTATGCCGGTTGGTACCCAATGCCTGAAAACTTCTGCCTTCTATATCTTGTCCATTTTTTAAAATTTTTATGGTAGAAGCCATTTAACCATGCCCCAAAGCAGACTTTCTGGTACATTCTGGTATCTATTTTTAGAGAAATTCTCTGGGCTAAAGGCCATCCTTTGGCTAGATTATATGATTCCTGTGCAGCTTTCTTGCTTACACCTTAACAATAAAAGTAATATTCATTAGATTCTCATATACTTGTTGAGTTTCTATGTTCCTATTATATTTATTGAGGCCCTAGGGAGTAAAGTAATGAACAGGATAAGCCCAGGCCTATCCCAGCCCTGGGGGATTAATTCTAACAGAAGTGGGAAGGCAGGAGCAAGAGACCATGGACAAAAAAAACAAGTCAATCAGTTTGGGGATGGATCCAACATAGGATGTGGCCATACCCTTTCTGGGTATCTTCCCCAAAGGGACTGAAATCACAGTAGTGCGACAGTGCATGTGTATCTGTTTATGGGAGCAGAATCCACAATAGCCAAATTATGGAACCAGCCCAAGGGTCCATCAACAGATGAACAGATCATAAGATGAGGAGATCTACACACAATGGAATTCTACACAATGGAATTCTACTCAGCCATAAAGAAGAAGAAAAATATGATATCTGCAGGAAACTGAATGGAACTAGGGAATAATACGTTGAGGGTGATGAGTCAGTCATAAAAAAAAAAAAATAAAAGGTCATATGTTTTCCCTCCTATATGGAAGCTAGGAAAAAATTGGGACACCAAAGAGACTCTAGACAAAAGAGGAGAAACCCCAATATAGTGATGTTAGGGTTCTGCCTTTCCTATCAGGGGTCTAATTTTTCAACTGGAGGGGAAGACGCGTTCACAAAAGGTCTCCCTGTTTGTGGAGAATAATTTTTCTTTTATTTTGTCACTGGGGATTGAACCCAGGAGACATTATACCTTCAAGGTACACCCCAGCTTTATTTAATTTTTTATTTGGAATCAGGGTCTCACTATGTTGTGGAGGCCTAAGTTACTGAGGCTGGCCACAAACCTGCAATCCTCTTCTCTAAGCCTCCCAGGTACTGGGATTACAAGCCTGAGCCACCGTACCTGGCTGAGTCATTCTTCTTAATGCCAAATGTAGTTGGAAGACAATTTGATGACATGCTACTTCAAACTGTAGGCACTAGCAATTTTCCATATTCCAAACTGAATTCGGCCCACTGGTTCCTAGCTCCCTGCCCCCAACCAATCTCTTGTCAGTTCTGGTTTTGTCAACCATCATCAGTTCGGTGTCTGTATTGTTCATTTCAATTTCCAGTTTGGTGTCTGTATTGTTCATTTCAATTTCTCAGTCTGCACCACCTGAGAAGCTAAGGGGCAAGGTGGGGGGATAAGAGGAGAGGATGGCTGAATTTTATGTATTTAGTTCACGCAGGTTTGGGGAGACATATTGGGCATGCTGTTCTTGGTTATTTTGAAAATTATCTTTCCTAGGGCTATACTCCCAAATCACTTTATGCAAAGGAAGACTGTCTGCGTTAGAATATTCAGGAGCAAATAAGCACAACCAGGTTAATCAAAACCACTTAGATGTTAACGTCACTATCTGGAAGAGCTTTCAATGTTTAATTCAGATATCGATAAAAAAACATGCCTCTGGTGTAAAGTTGTCAAAACACATAGGCAGTCAAGATTAAGGGTCCATAACCATTGAAAATAACACGACAGAAAGTGTCCAAGAAGTTTAAACCACTGAGTTGTTATCAGCAGAAGACACTTAAGCATGTACATTTGCATATGCCCGGACTGCAGAGCAGGCAGATAAATTCTCAGACATCATGCCTTCGGGATCTCCAGCCAGGAGAGCTACCATGTTCCTAAAAGCAAGCTACAGAAGAGAAATCACACTGGGAAAAACATAAATGTGTACAGCATAGCAGCAAATACATTGGTTCCCTGTACACGAGCAAGGCCCATCAAAACCCAGCACCCTATCATCCTGTCAACCCAAGAGAAGGCTCCCAGCTATTGGAGAATGATATATGGGAGAACAACCAAACACAGCTGCTTTCAAGGCTAGCCAAGAACCTCAGCATTTCTATAAGAATAGCAGCGATGTGTTATCTGGGAGGACAGGGAGTCAGGCAAAGGAGTCCCCACATAAAGGCTCCTCTGTGATGGAGAAATCCACAATTGAAAAGCTGGCTCGGTGGCGCTGTGAAGTGATGGTGTCTGTAATGGGGGTGGAGGGACTATTTCAGTCTGAATTTTCCCGGAAGCGGAGCTGGAGTACAATTTCAGTGCAAATTATAAACTTAGGAGAAGTTCTAAGGAAACCCCAGGCGAGAATGGCAAAGTGAGCCCTGGGATGGAAGAAGCCAATCAGGGCGCAGGGTACCGGCATGGAGTTCACTGTGTACTTCTGGGAGATGACACTAGATGCACCTGAGATTCCCCTACTAAGCAGGAATAAGCTGGGGGCCAGCCTGCTCCATCCCTGTCTAGCTCCATCCCAGGAGTGTTCGTGCCCTCGACTTGCATCCTCTGTGGTGAGGACCAATGGCGTTTCCAGTGAGTCGGTGTCAAAGTGTGTGATGAGAGGGAACATCAGGACTGCAAATACATCTGTGGCTACGGGCATCTCCAGGAACCCATGGGTCATTCGCTCTTTCATCCATGTATGGGTTTTCTTCAACGTTCAGGTGATATTTATAAGTACTCCTTGTGGGGAGTTCTACATTTTCATCATTTTAATCTACACACCTTGTCCAGGTGTGTAGATTAAACGCACATTCAATGCTGTGAAGATAGACATCCCAACAATACTTCATCTGCCACCGCTGGACCCAAAGGGGAAGGACCAGTGACAATGGGTACCAGGAAGGAAGAAGCTCAAAAGGCTACCATCGGTGAGTCCTGGGCCCCTGAATCCCCTGGGCCATCCTGATGGAGGTTCTAGATACTCTGTTAGATGACTTTGAAAATGCTGATGGGAGCAGCTGATCTCAGAGCACAAATGAAAGACCTGCAGTGTATGAACGTACAGGCGATCATTCACCCGGAGCCAAGACAGCGCATGGTGAGGGTGAGGGATTTTGAACCCTGTGATCATCACCCAGGGGTGTGGACCCGAGCGTGCTGTGTTACTTGGCATAGAAGATCTTGCAGACAGAATGCTGAGCACGGGCTTCAATACAGGAAGATGATCCCGAATTATCTGAGCATATGAAATAAACTTCATCCTTTCAGCTGCACTCTTTCTTCCCCATCTGCATCCCTGTTCCACCATCTCAAGTTGTCTGGGGGCCAAGAAGCCCACTGGCCGACCTGGGCCATGGCTATATCCATTTGGGTGCTTGCTTTATCATCCTCGGCAGGACCGCCCAGGAGAGGGAGGAGAATGGCCCCTTGGAACACAGCAGAGTGCTGACTACCCAAGGCCAGAAGTGTTTGTCGATGACCAAAAGGCAGCAAGTCTGAGCTCCCTATACCCATGACTCACCTATATGCCCACACATCTTAAAGAAACTTTGCCTCAGGCCATAAATGAGGAGGGGACTTTTCTCTCAGGCCCTTCATGCCACAGTGAACGGTCTCCTCTTACCTCACCTCCCATCCCCCTCGGAAACTTGGGTCCTCTTCCTGCCCCAGGTACAGGAACTATAGGCGCCCTATTTATAGGGGTCCTTCATTATTCCCTTGCCCTAGCAAGTATTCCCCCCCCCCCACACACTGGTATGTTATTTAGATCTCAAAGGAGCTGAGCAAGAAGACAAAAGCTTGCTGGCAGAGGCATCAGTCACAGAAATGAAGAGAGCCTATGACAAATTGAAATGTCAGCATTATTAGCAGTGTTGCTCGAAGCCCTGTGATACTGATGTAATGATAAATTAAGAACAAGAACAGATTTGGCCTGAAAAGAGATAGGAGGACGAGGGGGAAATGGGCGGAAATGAACACCGGGAAGAGGAGCAATGAGGCTGGGGGCAAGAGCCCGGGATGCAATGGCTTTGCAGCTCTCCCCAGGGAAAGTACTGAAAGGTCTGGGGAGACTCAAAGAAGGGCAGATTAGTGAAGGAAGGTGGCTACCGACGCCTTCCGTGCCTTATTCATGCCTCGCTGTGTAGCAGGAGAAATTAAAGTCTGTAACGAGTTGGCTGGTTTCTGATTCATTCCTTTGTGCTCTTCAATTATTGTTCTAGCAAACATTAGGGGGCTCCTGGGCTCTCCAAGGAAGTGCGTGGAGTGCACGGTTTGCTGAGGAAAGCATTCTTTTCAATTTTTTTTTTAATGTATTTGTGAATATCTGATTTGAGCAGGGAAGGAAGCTCCCTTCGGAGATTATCTGGTGGACGGAGTTCCTGCAATCTCTACAAGTAAAAAGTAAAAACACCCTTTGCTAGGAAAAAAACCATACAGGTGGGACCATTAATCAGAGATGATTTAAACAAAAGAACATCCACTTTCTTTTTTCTTGTATGCATACTTACACACACACACACACACACACATACACACACACACACACATGGGATTTGCAGTTAGTCAGCAACATTCACAGTGAAATTCTCATGCCTGTTACCTGAGGGTCCCCTCTGCAAGTCTCCACCCACCCTGGAGGTCTGCAGGCCCCCAGCTAAGCCCTCAAATCTGTTTTGAATTCATCATTGTTATCCTAATGTGGAGAGGGGCTTTGGCTTTCAGAGGATGGGTTCTGAAGACCTAGCAAGCCACAGAAGGCAGTCCCTAGGCTTTTCTCAAGAAAAGGGATTATTCCTGGACAATAAACCTATGCTAGGCAGGACAGATATGTGGAAAATGTTACCCACTCGGGGAATCCCAGAAATTGCTTGCTGAGGGATTCAAGTGCTTCTGGGATCGATTCGATCTGCCATTTTCCACGGATGGGCTTTTGAGTCATCAGGGCTGGGATGTAAAATTAAGCAGAATTTTATTTTCTCTTTCAAGCCCCAGCCTCAGCCCTCTACAGGTTACAAGCTGGTCTGTTTGAAAATATAAATAGGCAGTTGATTCTAAACCTTTTTTCTTTTTAATTATTTTTGTGATACTGGAGATGGAACCTAGGGGCATTCTACCTCCAAGCTATACATACCCCCAGCCCTATTTTTTTTATTCTTTATTTTGAAACAGGGTCTCACTAAGTTGTGGAGGGCCTCCCTAAGTAGTTGAGGCTGGTCACAAACCTGCTCTCTTCCTGTCTCTGCCTCCCAAGTACTAGGATTACAAGCGTGTGCCACTATACCCTGCTCTAAGCCTTGTGAAAGAAGGAATTACTTTTAAAGTGATGCAGAAACACCTCCAGCCTCTTGTTTTAATGCAATAAAATATACTGGCGTGCATTCCTTTGTCCATCTTTGATATGAGTCTATGGTCTTTGATTTGAGTGATTTCTCTGTAGCTAGGAATCCCCTGCAACTATGGCCCACTCTCTGTCTGTTCTTGTAAATAAAGTTTTATTGGAACATGGCCTCGATCGTTCATTTCACGTACAAGAGCAGAGCTGAGTGGTTGCAGTTCTCAGCCTTTGGACTGGGAAGACAAACCTGGTTGCAATCTGACCCTTTTCACGTCTGCCAAGCCCCCACATGATATCACTTTTGGTTTTGCTTCAAGTGGAGTGAGAACGTCAAGTCCCATCTCAAAGACGCTGCCGCACCTGTCCAGATTACCAAGCATTCTATTACTTCCCTAATATCTTGCAGTCCTCTCGCCCACAGTTAATTGAACTAATCTTTGTGGCTCGCACTCACAGAACGTTTCCAAAGCGTTTAACTTAGTTTTCACAGAAACAGCTCTTTTTCTTACCGCACTCATTTTTCATCAGTTTACATAATATTCCACTAAATAATGTAATTACAATAACAAGCGCAGCTGGCAGGGGATGATCTGGGAACAAATACAACTGGCTGTTGGCAAGCAGGCGCCACGGCGGGTGAAGAGAAAGGTGGGTTCTTACAAAGCAGCTATGGCACTGGTGCCGTGGCCGTCTGCCAATGTTCTTCCTGAGAGGCGGCACGGTAGGTGTTAATCTGGTAAGTCTGATAAGAGGAGGTCGATGAATTAAACTTCTCCTGTTCACACCCTCTCAAGCCGCAATTCTTATGTCTGGTATCTGTCACTTTCCCAGGTACATGTGAGTTTGTTTGTTTGTTTGTTTGTTTGTTTATTTGTCTATCTATTTATTTATTTTGTCACTGTTCTTTGATAAATCCGTGTCTTTTCTGCTAGCCTGCCAGGGATAGGAGAACAAGAAATAAGTAGGTTTTATTAGATCATTATATTTCCACTACCTAGTGCAGTGATTGGCATATGGTTCATGCTTGGGGAAAAAAATATGTCTTGAATAAATAGCTGAATAGAGACAGGCTTCCTACGACAAGGTACCTTGACACCATTCTCAAGAAAACATGAATCTTGTGAGGGCTCGCCAAAGAATTATGCTGGGGGGTGGGGAGGGCTACGTTTTCTTCTTTGCTATCCTAGGAGTCCCTGAGGAACGCTTAGACGGTGAAGGAGAGGGTGCTGAGAGGTAAGGACAGGACTCTGCTTTCCATCGCTCATTTCAGGCTCTCCAGAACCTTCTCTCTCTGATGCCCGGATGAAGGCTATGAGCCAAGAGGATCATTAGCGACTTGCATTCTTCAATCCACATCACTCCGGCATCTAGCAGAAATGACTATCTCACTTCTAACTGGCAAATTAAATATTGATAACACAGATCGGCTGTACAACGTCTCTCAAGGCTGGCGCTGAGATTTCCGGGTTCTGAAAATTCCAGTCATCGGTGTTCTGATATCACCATTTTTTTTATTTGTCATAACTGCGGGCAATCTGTAACGTTATGTAGTTAATATTTATCTTTAAAGCAACTCATTTTTAACCTAAATAAATGCATTCGCCAAGAAGACTCTGCTTCGCTGCTGTAAATGGAAAACCAATATTAACAGTCGTAAATAAAAGTGAATGGGAAAAAAAAATAAACCCACGGAAGCAACAATTATTTAAAGTCTTTCCTATAACAAACATTGTTCTAAGAATCTCATGTGCACTCATTATTTTAATTTTGCTCGTATGCACACATGTAGATCCAGGCACACATGCACACTTTTATGAAAATAGGTACTACTGCTATCTCCATTATACAGGTGGAGAATTGGAGGTTACAGAGGGTCTAAGTAACACACACAGAGCTATAGAGCACTAAATTTGCAAAATCTATATTTGATCACAGTGGGCCTAGTACCAGGCCCCTAATTCTTAACTGCTATATTTTGCAAACAACGTTTTAAAGTCTGGATAGAAGTTCTGGCTGCTGCAGGCTCAAAGCCTGAGGCACACTTCTTTTTCTGCTAAAAAGAAAGATTAGGATGTGTTAGAGACTTGTTGCAGTGACTTTAGTTTAAACTGAGAGCTTCTCCATTGACATGAAAGAGGATTGAGAAAGAATTGCAAAGGGAATAACTTTCGCGCTAAAGGATTCTCTCTTTTGGAAAGACACGGAGTCCCACGCCCTGAAAGCGGTTAGCATCACAGGGGGTAAGTGTTTCACAGTCTGGAAAGTACTGGGCTAGAAGTTAAATGTAGCCCATGCATTTTTTTTGGTAGTTTTGGCTCAACTCTGATCACCATGTTTAGAGTATCCCAAATACATCTCTAGAGGCATGTTTCCAACGAGCAATGGCTCGTAGACTGTCTTCTCTTAGTAGATAGTGTTGGGCAGTGAGGCTCATTTATATTACTTACTGGACAAACCTAATTGGACCAGAGTGAACATGTGATTCAGGCTGAGCCAATAAGATTCCCTTTCCAGAAATTTCTAATCGGAAGGTATTAGTAGTCCCTACACCTACAAGAAGTGATGTGACATAAACCACAGGGCTTGGAGAGTGTGGCGTACATAAAAAGGTAGAAAGATTCTATAAAGAAAATTCCAGAATAGACCTATAAAGAGACCTTGACAAAAGAGATGAGAGAGAGAGAGAGAGAGAGAGAGAGAGAGAGAGAGAGAGAGGAGAATGGAGAGTTACATTAGTTCTGGCAGCTTTCCAAATATAAGCTCTGTTCTTGAAAGGCCCCACTGTGTGTTTTATTTTTTCTTGTATGATAGTCTGAATCAGTCTCTATTCTTTATATCTAAAACAGCCCTAACTAGGGGAAAGGTAGGTTTCTTCCGAGTTCATCTCCCAAGCCATCAACTAGCAAGCCTGTCCTTTGATTTTCTCTTCCGTGTGAGAAGCCAGGTAGCAGTCGGCAATTGACATACCCTAACTGTACCCCAGGGCTGTGCTTCCAAGAGGATGGGATTGGAGAACTGCTGGGGACATTACTGTATTGATAAGAGCTAACCTTGCCATCTAGGGGGGCATACATGTTTCTGAAGTGCTCATAAATCATTTTATCTGGTCAACAATCCTTGGAGGAAAGTACCCAGAATTTACACTCAGGGTCACTGCAGCTTTAAGAGACATAGACCTGGGCTCTGACGTCCAAAGCAGGCCTCTGTCTCTCCCCAGACTCCATCCTGTCTGAGTCCTCTGGTTAAGCAGGATCTGGGTCTGCAGAATGGATTCTGGACTCCCCAGAAGCCACACCTTTTGCCTGGGGAGTGGTGTTCTATGAGAATCTATGAATCAGGTCAAACCCCCAAATGTGATTTCATAGCACATGCAATCCCTTTCCATCCATCTGTTTTATAAAGGCCTAAAGAAGTGAGCATTTGAATGCCCCCCCCCTCAGGCCCACACCATCTTTCCAGTTGGTAGATTGGTGAGAGATAAAACCTGCTAAGTTCATTCAGTTTTTCTCTTAGTTCTCTGTTAGTCTGCTGGTTCCAGATGCAAGAGAGGTAGATTTGATAATGGGGTATGACAATCAACTAATATTACCATGATTTCTTGGTGTCGACCTTGGGGCAAGCTGGTGAATATACCCTTAGGATTAAAACCAAAGGTGGTGGGCCATCTCCGCCAAGAGAATCCAGGCAACAATTTGAAATGTAAGCTCAGAAGGCATCTTAGTCTAGTTTAAATTTAGAAATCTTGGTATAGGGAAATGAGCAGGATTTCCTTTGTAGAGTCTGCTCATTAGCAACATGAGTAATACCAATCTTTTTGAGGAGAGTGAATCACCTGCTAGAAAAAATTAGCTGATTTACTTCCATTGGGAGAGGTGTGTGCTAGGAAGCTCAGTGTAGTCTCAGGCTGCGCTGGGGACTGGGGTGAGGTGCCCCATGCCTGTCCCAGCTCTAATGCGGAGGGAGAAACCAAGACTATCTTCAGAAACGTTGCATGTTTGAGGAGAAACACAAAGAGGGTCAAGCTAAGTGGAAAAGTAGGTTTGGATGGGGAGATGCAATCCATTAGATACAAAGATGGCAGAGGAAACATCTATACTGAATTCCACAGCCAGAGCCAGGCACATGCTGAGGATATATTTGTGTGGAGCCCCCATAACCATATATGAAGACGAAATGGGGTAATAAGAAAATTGATGGATGAGAACCCCAGGAATAATAGAGAAGACCTGTGTGAATTCCTTTCGTAGCAGACTCTATTGAGGAACTACACCAAAACTCATTCTCTTCATTTTTTTCTCTGAAAGAAAATCTTGTTTTTGTTCAGGTGACAATAGTACCCACCCCTGGAGATGAATCTTAACTTCTGTAGCTAATCAGTGGAATCCTAGGAATCCCAGGAACCTCAGGTCCTTTGGCCAGTGATTGATGTAGAGACTGGCCAATGAGAAATAAGAGAGCATCTGCAGAGAAGGATTCTGGGAGTAACTTTCCTCCAATAAAAATGCAAGAGCTGTGAGCATAAAGCCTACCTTCCCCTGGCCTTTGGATATGGGCGCAGCCTTGTGAGAAGGGGATGCAGGGAGGGAGGCAGCCATCTTGGAAGAAGGAAAGACCAAAGACGGCACAAAACTACAGAGCACTCCCTGATACCCCCGGCCCACAGACTCCGTCCTGGACCCAGGAAGAGAGTAAATGCTTTGATCCTTTAAATACCTCGCAGTGGACTTTTCTGTAGCTTTCAGAAATGGCATCCTAACTGATGCAGCTGACAGAACGTTTCTTATAACATGTTCCCTAACAATGTTCTGTGATCAGCCAAGCCTGAGGAACGTTGTAGAGGATACCCATCTCTGTAATTTGCCTCTGCACATTGGCGGCTTTGGAAAGTCTTGCAGATACAAAAGATACTTTTTTTTTTCCAGTACCGAAGATGGAACCCAGGGGCATTCTACCTCCGAGCTACACCCCCAACCCTATTTTTTTATTCTTCATTTTGAGATAGGGTCTCACCAAGTTGCAAAGGGCTTCATTAAGTAGCTGAGGCTGGCCTCGAGCCTGGATCCTCCTGTCTCAGCCTCCCTGCCAAATGCTGGGATTACAAACATGTGCCATCATGCCTCCCTGCTGACTTTTTCTAGTTCTTCAACTTCCTTCTAGCTTTTCAATGCCTGGTTCAAAAAAGACTTTTTTTTTTTTAACTTTAACTTCACATGTCCTAAGTTGTATTAATCACAGAATTCCTCATCCATCTCTTAATATCTTACAAATGAGGCACTTTGGGAGAGTGCCTCTACCTATGAGAAATAATCAGCCCCTAGAATTCCAATTAATTTGGGGATAATTAATTTTGGATTTGAGAGAAAGAGAAAGGCAAATGAAGGAACAGATATTGAAGTGTGTGGATTCTTAAGTGGTGCTGATGAGTACACATGGGCGGCTTTGTGTTTCTGCAGCAATTCTTCTGTTCAAGAGGCCACGAGAAGGGGGTGACTTTCACAAGTACCCATGACATCTGTGAGTTCTGCCAAGCTAACAGGATGTCCTCAGGAAAGACTCTAAACCTGACAATAGGCCTGTAGTCCATTCCTTCTGTACAGCAGATCTGGAAATTCATTCCTACTGCTTCATCTAGAACATGCCCCAAGACTGGCTAATCTCACTTCGTATAAGATTCTTGGGTTCCATATACCTTCCCGCAAAGGACGTGATTTCCGATTTTTTTTAATGGCTAAGTAAAATTCCATTAAACATTCTCTCATTCTCTCTCTCTCTCTCTCTCTCTCTCTCTCTCTCTCAATTTTTTGACCCACGTGTCTATTAATGGACACCTAGGTTGAAAGCTACAGAGAAAGTTAGAAATAAGAGTAACATCAGGAGGAACAACAGAGACTCCAGTGGAGTGATGTAGAGCTTAGGGAAAAGTATAAAGAAGTAATGCTATGTATGTATAGAAAATTGCCAATCCCACTCTATTTTTTGTGGTACTGGGGTTCCTGGAAGCCCTTCTACCTCTGGGATACACTCTCAGACCTACTTTTTATATTTTTATTTGGAAGCGTGGCTAGCTTCGCACCTGCGCGATCCTACTGTCTCCACCTCCCAAGCGCGGAGATTACAAGCATGCGCCACCACGCCCGGCATCCAATCCCACTCTTAAACACATGTGTGGGGAGGGGGAGAGGGGAGGAAGAGACTCTCAGGGTAAGTGCTCTAAGCGTTGTGATATATGTTTCTCCCGAGCTATACCCCAATACAATGTATAATTATAATGCACCAAATAAAAAGCTATTTCAAAAACATGTTTAAGTGATGGTGCCAGACAGATACACTTAAGTGATGTCGGCCCTCTTACCTTCTAGGAGAAAAAAAAAAAAAAAAGAGATCTGGGTATTACAGCATTTCAGATGCAAATTTCTTTCCAAAACCCTAAAATTAGTGTTCTCCCTCAAATTAAAAAAAAAAGGTTAATAAAGGTTTTTCTTTGAGGTTTAAATGATAGACACACAAAACAGAGAAAAAAAAGATAAAAGGAAAGAAAAGAACTAGACTCACGGAGTGGCCAAAGGAGACAGAACGTGTCCACAGAAGAGACAGAGATGTGGGGGACACGGCTGCATTCTCTTTGGTACTGTGTAAATTTGGAGGTACGAGGATGCATGTTCTATCAATTCCAAAGTGGTACCCGTTGATGTAACGCACGCTTTCATTTAAAATGCACAATCACTTTAATGGTACCGGCAAGCAAAGCCGGTGTGATATTAGAGCTGGTCTGAGACGAGACTATTGAAGCCGTCATATCAAAGCAGGGCTTGCAGAGGGGAGTGGGCTCCATCTCCACACCTGAGCCACACCCTCACACGGTCCTCATCCTGGAGACACAATCAGTTTCGGAAACTCGAAACAAGCACTCCGCCACCACCTTCCGCCTCCTGCACTGGCCAGACCAGTCGCCTTGTGCAATAGAGATTTCAATATCATCTTCATTCTGAGGGATTTCTTGGGTGCTCCTGGAGACAAGAGCTTGCATGCTCCTCTATATATGCTGACCTAGTTCTAGCCATCGTCCCCATCCAAACCGGAATAGGAATCTGAAGTTGCCATACATTATTTACTAGGATGAACTAGTAATTCAGACTGCAGGGGAAACGCAACCGGCGAGCTGGGGAGAGCGTTTCACGCTGACGGCTGTTTCACGACAGAGTCACAGCTAACATAGGACCAGGCGCTTGGGAGTGAGGCAGGTCGAGATGAAAGGTTAACCCAAAGGGTCACGCTGGGGTAGCCCATAGAACACGCATGCAGGAAAGGCGGCACTCCCTCTCACCTCGCCTCTCTGTTTTATGCCGCTGGATTCTGCTATTTGTTTTACATAAGGGCTTAACAAATCTGGTGCCAACAGCTATTGTAGGTTGGAAATCGTGCCACAAATGGCCACCCTGAGACCGCGACGCCGCGAGCGCTCTGAACAGCAGAACGGCAGTGTAGAAAGGCATTCGGCTGCGTCCTCTTAAGGCGCACCTTGTAGCACAATGGTCTCTCAAACCCAAAGCTAACCGCTGGGATTTCTCAACGCAGCAGACTCCTCTTGGTTTTATAATGATGTGGGAAGATGACTCTAAGTCCCATTTCCCAGTTAGAACTGCAAACTTTTAACCATGACATTAAATACAGGTAAATCATGACTTCCAACAATACCTCGCGCCCCGCCACCACTATTTTAAATAGATAAAGAATTTAGAGTCATTCTTTAAAAAGAATTTAAGTCCACGTTAGTGCATTTTAAAAGACAACAAACGGGCTGGGGCACAGTAGCCAGGAATCTTGATTATTTCTTAAGATATCACACCCTTATCAAGCAGGATGCCCAACGGCAGCACCATCAAGGCAGAACAAGGCGCCGAGCTCCATCTCCGAGCAGACCATTTTCTCCTCCTCTAGGGAACACGATTTCTATCGGAGATACTTGAGCACTGAGTTTGGTCTTTTTAGGTAGGGAAAGAGAATACGACATTGAAAATTCTGGCTCCCTCTCATAGGCACAAGTGACACTAAGATCAGAAGGTCTGCAGATGACACCAAATCGCTTCGAAAATATCCTTAGCATCGCAAATGCTCACTCGCCCTGGTGCACAGCAAAAGGGCGTCTTTGGCCACTCAGCAGACGGCCCAGTGTTCACATTAAGAAAGCAGCAAGGTATCCTTTTGACCTTTCTCATTACTTAGGCCCCACATTGCACATGGGAAAAGAGTATAGCAATGTCAAACAAGTTCCAGAAGACAAGTATTTATTGCTGAATCTAAATCAAAAAATCTTTATCTACTATAATGGCACTTCAAAAGAAGATATACTGTATTTACCAGCCCAATCAATACTAAATTAGCTGGGATAAATATTTTCAACTGGACCCGTCCTCAGATGAAGCCTGTTATTTACAACTCGTGTCTTGGTGGGAGGGACAAGAGATATATATATATATATATATATATATATTTTTTTTTTTTTTTTTTTTTTGCTTATCACACAGAAAAGAGATCCGGGCAACAGTAGCAGGCGCACCTACCCTTAGCTGGTCTCTTTCACAATTCATCTGTTGCCTTGAAACCTGCAAAGAAAAGAAGAAGGGTGGAGTCAGAAGGTTCTACACAGAAAGCAGTATGGAAGGAAACAGGCTTTCTAATCCTTGGACTCCAAGAAGTCACTGAATGCATTCTGCAGTGAATTTTCCTTCAAGTCAACAGAGACTAGGCTTTGCTTGGAGTGACAGTTGTGGGATCCGGAAACACAGCCAGGTGGGGACCACAAAGTGGAACCAGGAGAGAGGCGTAGGAGATGGCTTGGGAGGTAAAATCTGTGCAGAGTGAGGTATTCTTTTGGTGTGAAGCCCCTCTAGCCCTGCCTGGCAGGTGTAGACAGCCCTCCCCAAAGGCCACCTGAGTTGGCTGCTATTAGGCACCGGCAGTACACAGTGTCTTCTCCACCATGAAGGGCTGGTATCCCCCCCCCCCCCTGTACGCCTTGACCAATGGGTTACATTTTATGTTCCAGTTCTAAGTGGATGGTTTTAAGTTCCCATAGGGCCATGTTGAGGATTCTGAGGTTGATGCTTATACCAGAGAATGAGACTTGCATCAATCTGTGATATCTGCCATAAGTTAAAAAAGGAGAGAATAACAATATATGAGTCATGTTTTGATGATTCTTTGACTTGGTTACCAACGTGTCTTCCTCAACATTTAAGGGTACTTTGCAGTGACCATATAATGTCGCCTCAAAGGTAGAAAGAGAAGTATAGAAGGCAGACCAGAGTACTGGTCACCCCACGTACATGGACACCGGTGAGTCCACACTGAATGTAAATGCTGGAATAAAAACTTAATATATTATGATATAAGACTATATGACTATTATACATCAATGAAAGTATGAAAAATTAGATACCTATTCACCAGACATTGCGTATCTTCCTAGGTTTTGTTTGTGATTTTCTTTTAACAAATGAAGAAACTATTGACTCCTTTGCCCTGACAGTACACTGAAAAGTTTTTGAAACTTTTACTAAAGGATAAGAAGGTTTACGAACTGACGTTTGATGTATATTTTATGTATTTTGTACTGAAAGTTTTCTTTTGACTTTTTCTAAAACACAAACAAAAGTAAGATTTATTTAGAATGTACCAGAGCCCCAAATCTATAAATTGGTGCTTTCTGATATCCTTAGACTAGAAATATGATCTCTAAGAACAGTTCTTAAGAAAAGATGTATAAAGTTAAACAAATATCTATACACATCTAATTGACCACAGCATTATCAATATGTAAACATTGCTATGCATAGTAATAGAAAAATTGAAAATAAATTAGACACTGACATGCTGGCCTCTCATGGAGCATTTATAATTGTGGTTTTTAAAACCAGAAACACGGATCTGGGCGTGGTGGTACATGCCTGCAATACCTCGACTTGGAAGGCTGAGACAGGAGATAACAGGTTTGAGACTAGCTTCAGCAACATAGTGAGACCTTGTTTCAAAAAAAAAAAAAAAAAAAGTAAAATAGGGCTGGGGGTATAGCTTGGAGATAAAATACTCCTGCATTCAATCCCTGATACCATAAATAAATAAATAAATAAATAAATAAATAAATAAATTTACATAAATAAAATTTAAAAATAAAAATAGAAATATGGGAAATGTTCCATAAAGTACTCTTCAGTTTTTGAGAAAAGAACGTACAGAAGCGTAAAAGTGTGATGGGTTACCCCACACATATAAGCAGCGGTGAACTTGGTGTGAATTCAAGTCAGCCCAGAATAGAAGTGGGGAAATGCATTTACCTTGACCGAGCCCCTCTCCTTTGGATATAAATAGTGATCCAGGTCATTGAAGAAGATAAAGAAAGATAAAAGAAAATGAAGAGGAGAGTAAGGAGAAGAACTATTCCAAAATATTAAAAAGAAATCAGGGACAATTCTCTAAATATACAAGAATATTATCATCAGTGTTAAGTTGCTTATCAGGAGCCTGGGATTCCCCCACATCCTTGAGGAAGTTCACCTCTCTTACAAATGTAAAAAGGCCCTAGGCTTTTGGGCTCCTTCTATTGTCTCTCTAATTACCCTTGGTGCATGAAAATCTGCAGCCCTTTCCTTGAAGCTCCTGGCATTTATTTATTTATTTATTTATTTATTTATTTATTTTACTACAGAAGATATATTTTGAAAATTGAAAATATTTCCCAATACTGGTACATTAATACATTTTGGTGCCTCTTCCCACTTGCTAAGCTTTTTTCTCTCTCCTCTTGCCAGTGGTCCTAAATGGGAGCACCTGAACAGGGGTGAGGGAAGAGACCATCTTTTTCTCTGGCCAAAGAACAAAAGAGAGAGAGAGAGAGAGAGAGAGAGAGAGAGAGACAGACAGACAGACAGACAGACAGACAGACACACTAGGATACATGAATTACTTTAGGGATCCTGGAAAATAAAGAATTTTGGAAAATAATCACCACATACATTGCATTGAGGAACTCCTAGACTTTCCTCTGAGCTGTATTTGGGTATCTGGCCCTAAAAAAGAATCTATTAGTTTTCTTTTGTTTGTTTTGTTTTGTTTCTATGGTACTAGGAATTGAAGCCAGGGAATTTTACTTTTGAGCTACAACTTCAACCCTTTTTGAATTGTTTATTTGTTTGTTAGTTTGTTTAAAACAAGGTCTCACTAAATTTCTGAAGATCCTGCTAAGATGCTGAGGCTGGCCTCAAGGCTGCCATCCTCCTCTCTTTGCCTCCCAAGCACTGGGGTTACAGGCAGTGCTTCTGCATTTGAACTTATAAGCTTAAAGAACTGAACTAAGGAAGAGGTGGCTGCCTGGGCCCCGGCTGGATGCCCAGGTGGAACACTTCCCACTCTGATGAAACAGACTTTGGTGGTAAAATGAAGACTGAAAATGAGCACCCCAAAAGAAGGTGAAAACTTTCACCCTGAACCCAGTGGGACCTGTTGGCTGCAACAGAAGACACCACACTTCCAGAGGATTCCAACAAGACCCAGCACATCCTCAGATTCAACACGGGAACAGACAAGCCAGAGTGACTCTGCACACAGAAACTTAGCTATCTAGGCTCACGGGGGAAAGACCTTCACAGACACCAACACCAGGGTCACAGGTGTTGTTAAGTTTGAAACAAAGACTTTCAAGTAGCTGCTATGAAAACGTCCCGCCAATGAGAGAAAACACACGGAAGACACAGAGGCAGTATTAGCGGAGATACAGGAGTCATGAAGAACCGAAGGGGACTTTTCAATCTGGAGAAACAGTAACGTAAGATAAAGCAAATAAGCATGCCGAGGGAATTCAACTGTAGGGTGGAGAGAGGAGAAGAGAAGCTTTGAACATGAATCTAAGACAATGAAAAGTTATATAAATCTAAACGAGAGAGAGAGAGAGAGAGAGAGAGAGAGAGAGAGAGAGAGAGAGAGAGAGAGAGAGAGAAAAGTAAGCAGAAAGAGAGCGAGAGAGTGAACTTCTGCGCCAGGGGCCTGTGAAGCAACCCAGACTCCACAGTCATTTCACTGAATTCTAGACTGCAAAGAAGGCAGCTGACTGCGGGAACACTTTGTGAAACAAAACAAAACAAAACAAAAAAAAAAAAACACAATGGCCGACTCTCCACCTTTGACCAAGATACAAACCTCCAAGCCCAAGAAGACTGTTAAGTCCTAAAGAGTTAAACTCAGAGAAATCCACACCCAGATGTCCCATCACCATCAAACTACTGGAGGCTCACGGGAAAACTTTCCAAAGGAAAGATGCAAAGCTCTGAAGAGAGTGACCACTAGCCGGGCGTGGTGGCACACACTTGTAATCCCAGTATTTGGGAGGCTGAGAGGGGAGGATAGCAGGTTCTAGGCCAGCCTCAGTGTCTTAGTGAGGCCCTCTGCAACTTAGTGAAACTCTGTTTCAAAATAAAGGATAAAAAAAAAATAGGACTGGAGATGTAGCTTAGAGCTAGACTGCTGGACCAAGGCAAAAGGGGCCTGCTAGGAAAAAGTATTGCACCATTTTGGGGGTTGAGCCCAGGGGCATTCTACCTCCGAGCTAAACCCCAGCCCTATTTTTTATTCTTTATTTTGAAACTGGGTCTCACTGAGTTGCAAAGGGCCTCACTAATTAGTTGAAGCTGTCTGCGAACCATGATCTTTCTGTCTTAGCTTCTCAAATGCTGGGATTGCAAGTTTGTGCCACCATGCCCAGCTTTATTTTTGTTTTGAAATAGGGTCTCACTAGATCGCTGAGAATCTGGCTAAGTTACTGAGACCAGTCTTGCACCTTGAATCTTCCTGTCAAGCCTTTCAAATACTGAGATTATAGGCATGCATCTCCACACCTGGCTTATTACACTATTTTTAAATTGCTGAAATAAAAGAGTATCGATCTAGAATTTATATACAATGAAAATATTCTGTAGAAATAAAGGTAAGGATTAAGAATGTCACTCCCTGGTCCATCCCCAGCACTGGGAACAGACAAAGAAAAGGTAAAATACAAACATAACTAAGAAACTTCATTGCCAACAGACCTGCTGTAAAATACTTGTTATAGGATGTTTTCTGGATGAAGGGAGTATAATACCAGAAGGAAACTTGGAATGACAAGAATTAAAAGAAAAATGAAAATAGTAAATGTATGCATACATATAGATAGAAAAAGACAATTCTGCTGCTTCTAAGCTCATTCAAATGCTTAATAATTTAAATAAAACTAAAGATGTCTGCTGCGCTTCTCAATGTATGCACACACACACACACACACATCAGATAAACACAATGTCAAGAGAGTAAAGAGACATATGTGATGATACAATTTTTCTTTCTCCCCCATCTGTAGCAAAATATAATTAACAAGTTGAATTGTGCATTTTAAGGTGATACCTTGATGTTCTGATGCACATAAAACTGTGCTCATCATGGTGGATGTTAGGGTTCCTACATCCCAGCTGATGTGGGGAAACACTGATTCTTCAGCGACTGCGAGCAGTCTATGTAGTATAGTCCCTAGAGTGGCTACTTTTCTAAAAAACTACAAAAAGTAATAAGCCTAAAAAGATGATGTTAGAATAATTGGATGTCTACAGACACACACACACACACACACACACACACACGCGCGCGCACGCGTGCACACACACATATGCATGCACAGAACTTTGACCTAAACCTCACGCTTCATACAAAAATGAACTTAAAATGAACCACATATCTAAATGTCAGACATAAAACTAAACGAGTGATTCCATTAAAGAGAGGCAGGACTGTCTTCTTAATGCTTTCCTGTCATTCTGAAATTACCCTCGATGACATGTGGTGCATCTGTAACCAGAAAATACTTTAATACCAGGGCTTTGCTAAAATACAGGGATTTTAAAAAATATCAGCTGTCATACAAGTACTTGGGGGGCTGAGACAGGAGATCAGAGGCTCAGGACCAGTCTCAGCAACTCAGTGAGGCCCTCAGCAACTAAGCAAGATCTGGTTTTAAAATTAAAAAAAAAATAGGGCTGGGGGTGTGGCTCAGAGATAGAATGCCCCTGGGCTCCGTCTCCAGAACCAAAAGATTGGCTAGCGATCTTCTTTATTTTTCACTTATGAAACACAACTTATTTTTATAACAAAATTAATATTTTCGACATCGGTCAAAAAAAAAAATCACAAGAAGCCGGGCATAGTGGTGCAAGCTTGGAATCCTAGTACTTAGGAGGCTGAGACAGGAGGATCACGGTTTGCTTCAAGTAAGAGCATGAAATTTGAACCCAGGACTTCCTCCCCTCCTCCTTCCCTAAGGACCCAGAGCCAGGTCTGCAGGATGGCTGCATCCCATCCTGGTCTGTGTTGGCTGCCGCCATGCTCATTACAAAACACTCCTCACAGGATCTAACAATTCTCTGAGGGCTCATTAAGTTATTGAGAGGCCTAATGAGACTCTTAAAACATTTGACCACGACCATGATGGGGGTGGCGCTTAGAAACCAAAGCACCCACAGGTCCCTGTGTCTACGATGAACAATGTCCCTTCCTGCGAGCTCCTTAAAAGCCAGCCTTGAAAAATATCTTAAATGTACACTTTACTAAATGTCATTTCATTTGGAAACTAACACGTGGTATTTTTTTTCCTCCCATGGCAGTAATGCACAAAACCAATATATTTTATGGCTTAAATGAACAAAGAGAAAGTGGAAGGTCGGCCGCTGCTCCTTTAAGATGTTTCCAGAATCAAATACCACTCTCAATAGGGCTGCCAAGTAAGCACTTATGAAAGGTTAGAAACTGAAGTAATAAACTTCAGCACGAGACCCTTTGCTCTCCCGGTTGAACGGGGTGCTTAATAGCAGGGATTCGTCTTCCCGGTCGCCCATCCTCAGCTCGCCAACAGGGCCAAAGACTTTCGCAGATGCAGCCTTTCTCGTCCTTCTTCTGACTTTGAGCTCTTTCTTACCATTCTTCCTGTGTTAACCCAACCCCATCACCAGCCTGAAGTTTTTCCCGCCCCACACGTCAGGCTGGCTTTCCAGGGGAAGCTTCTGAGCTCGTTGGCTTTATTGTACTAGAGACCAAGATTATGTTTTGAAGCTACTGGCTTATTAATCCATACATCTCTGTGTGCATACAGTATCTTCCAGATGTTAGACACTGTTCCAGGTACTGGAGACATCGTGGTAAAGAAGACTGCAGGAGCTTACTGTCTCCATGGGGAAATCATGAGTGAGTCATCCATTCCAACTGAAGGTATTTGCTCCCTTGAAGATACAGGTGTGCTCACAGCACACAAGAGGGTGTCACCTCTGTCTCAGAGAGTTGCAAAAAAGGGTTCACGTTTCTTTGCTGTGGAATTGTACTCAAGGAAATGTATCCAGAAAATAAATAAAAAACTCTTCAGAAAAAGAGTGTTAATAAAAATGCAAGAGATGATATATTTAAGCGCAATAATTAAATATGGTGGAAGAATCCAGTGCCCAAGGAAATGGGTAAGAGATCTACTTGAACTGGGTGAAGCAGGAGTCAAAAGAAATCAGGAGACTGAGCTGATACATGTGCAGGTAACGAGACGCACGGGTTTTCTTGTTTGTAGTAACATCACGGTGGACAACCGTGAGTCCTTTCCAAGGAAGGCACCAGAGAAGATTAGCAGCACGGAACTCCATAAATCAAATCAATGGGTCCTTGTGTACGTTTCACAGCTTTGCTGTGTTTGCAATCATTATACATTCTTCTCACGGGCCTCTGGCCCCGACCCTGGGCGGGTGGGCAGGCGCTGGCGGGGCACCCCTAGGCGACCCCCTCTCCACCTGGAAGGACCCTGTGGTCCGGGCCTCTGGCCCCGACCTTGGGCAGGTGGACAGGTGCTGGTGGGGCACCCCTAGGCGACCCCCTCCCCACCAGGAAGGACCCTGTAAAAAAGGAAAAGAAAATGACAAAAGGGAAATATCCGAGAGGGGTCAAGGAGGCCGTGGCGGATGCCAGGATACTGGAGATGCAGACAAAACTTATCCAAATGAACTGAAATTATTGGAAAAATTCCCCGCTAAGGAGGACTGCTTCTTCTCTACATTGTTAAGAATCTTGGACATCACCTGTAAGGAGAGAGACTTTAGCAGAGACCAAGGAGAAAGGCGGTGCTGAAAGTGGTCTCCGCGTTAGTGGTGGAGACTTGTATCCAAGAGAAGCAGAAATCGGAGCCTACCAACCTTATTTTATTTTATTTTTTTGGAGAAATTATACCAAAGGTCGAATGCTACTGTCGTGCATGCTTAGGAACACTGGACAACATTCAGAGTGGAAAAAGAGCTTGGGAAAGATTTGGAATGGTGGAAACAGTGGCAATGGCAGTGGCCAGTACTCAGGGGGGAGGCATTATACCTGGAACCTTTGAAGTAATGACACCAGAGGCAGAATGCTACCACCACTCACCCTGGAGAACGTGGGACAAATGGTTGGGCGAAGAGGGTGCTCGGATTAGAGCCTGCCGAGGGGTGAGGCCGGCGACAGATGCAGCAAAGCTGGGATTGGAGCCTGTTGTGAGGCAAGGCCAGTGCTGGAGCCTCTGAGGCCTGGATCGGAGCCTGCCAAGGGGTTAGGCCAGTGCCAGGGCCAGCAAAGCCGGGATCAGAGCTTACCATGAGGCAAGGCCGGTGCTGGGGCCTCCGAGGCTGGGATTGGAGCCTGCCGAGGGATTAGGCTGGTTCTGGGGCCAGTGAGCCCGGAATCGGAGCCTCCCGTGAGGCAAGGCTGGTGCTGGGGCCTTAGAGGCCAGGATTGGAGCTTGCCGAGAGTTTAGGCCGGTGCTGGGGACAGCAAGGCTGGGATTGGAGCCTGCCATGAGGCAAGGCTGGTACTGGGGCCTCTGAGGCTGGGATCGGAGCCTGTCGAGGGGTAGGCCGGTGCCAGGGCCGACAGCCGGCATTGGAGCCTTCCGTGAGGCAAGACCGCTATTGAGGCCCCCAAGGCCGGGATCAGAGCCTGCTGAGGGATTAGGCCGGTCCTAGGGCCAGTGAGGCCGGGCTTGGAGCCTGCTGTGAGGCAAGGCTGGTACTGGGGCATGTATGACCGGGATCGGAGCCTGCCGTGAGGCAAGGCAGGTGCTGGGGCCTCCGAAGCTGGGATCAGAGCCTGCTGAGGGTTTAGGCTGGTGCCGGGGCCAACGGCCAGCATCGGAGCCTTCCGTGAGGCAAGGCCGCTATTGAGGCCTCCGAGGCCGGGATCGGAGCCTGCCGAGGGATTAGGCCGGTGCTGGGGCCAGCGAGGCCAGGATCGGAGCCTGCCATGAGGCAAGACAGTGCTAGGGCCTCCAAGGCTGGGATCGGAGCCTGCCGTGAGGCAAGGCCAGTGTTGGGGCCTCCGAGGCCGGGATCAGAACCTGCTGAGGGGTTAGGCCGGTGCCAGGGCCAGCGGCCGGCATCAGAGCCTTCTGTGAGGCAAGGCCGCTATTAAGGCCTCTGAGGCTGGGATCGGAGCCTGCCAAGGGGTTAGGCCGGTGCTGGGGGAAGTGAGGCCGGGATCGGAGCCTACCGTGAGGCAAGGCCGGTGCCAGGGTCTCAGAGGCTGGGATCAGAGCCAGCCGAGGGGTTAGGCCAGTGTCAGGGCCAGCTAGACCAGAATTGGGGCCTCCCATGAGGCAAGGCCGCTGCTTGAGCCAGCGAGGTCTGGATCAGTCCACTGGGTAGCCAGGCTACAATTGGGGTTGTCAAGAGTGGGATCGGTATTTTCAACCAGATGCTTCCCCTAATCAGCAATAACTAGGAGGAAAGGGGCAACATTAAGTGGTCGAGCTATAGAAAGGGCCCTATGGTGAAGCAATTAAGGTGACCAATCAGAGGGTATGGAATAGGGGAGGATGGAGCCTCTTTAAAAAGCAGGAGGTTCATAAACATATGTATCAAAGTTAATCACCAAACAAGCATGGGATCGAGGGAGGGGGAGGGAATGGGATGGGGGCTGGATGAGGGCTAATTGGATGATGTGTGCTTGTATATCCTCTCAAGTCTTGTATTCCAATGTGATGTATGATTACAATGCACCAATAAAAATAAATTAAAATAAATAAATAAATAAATTCTCACTACAACATGGGATTCCTTCTCAATGCATGTCTCGCCGTGCCTAGGGTGAGAACCACGGTTTTCCTTTCCTAGGGTGAGAATACAGTTTTCCTTTCCCTTCATGCATCTTAGGATTATTCTGGCCATTTGACTTATGCATTCCATCTACATGCTACCTGTCTAGCGCCATGCTAGTGCATGTGTGTGTGTGTGTGTGTGTGTGTGTGCGCGCGCGCGCATGTGTTTAAGACACTGGTGCATTTAAAAAAATTGTCTTGCTCGGCATGGTGGTGCACACTTGCAATCCCAGCATTTGGGAGGCTGAGATAGGAAGATTGCAGGTTCGAGGACAGCCTCAGCTACTACTTAGTGAGGCCCTTTGCAACTCAGCGAGACCCTGTTTCAAAATAAAGAATAAAAAATAGGGTCGGGGTGTAGCTCAGAGGTAGAAAGGCCCTGGGTTCCATCCCCAGTACCACAAATAATAATAATAATAATAATAATAATAATAATAATAATAATACAATAATCTCAAAGAGGGGAAGAGAAGTAAATGGAATGAAGATAATGATAGAGTCAAAGTAGAAGGCAGGATGTCACAGGTACCCCCAAACGGGCAGGACCCCACTTTGTTGTGTGGGTGGATGGGAAGTACTGGTCAGATGCTTCAGACGGTGGAGCTTGATCCATACCTACTGCGTGGATAAGAGCTGGGAAGGCTGGCCTGGAGGAGGATTTGGGAAGATAACATTTTAACACTATAATCAAAGGCAGGACAAAGTTCAAGGTGGACTCTGGAATGGGAGGAGAAAGAGGAAGTACACTGGAGCTGCAAAACCTTGTTCTTCCCTTTGAGCTCTACTGCCTGGGAAAGATATAATCAGTTCTTAGGGAAATAAATTTTATACTAACAGTGTTTAAAACACAGCAGATGATGCTTATAACATGCCAGAAAATGTTCTAAGAACTCTCTACAGATGATCTCGGTTCGTGCTCATGACTTCATAAGTAGGTGGTCTCCTTATCTCTTATTTACAGGTGGGGAAACTGAGGCACCAGGCAGTTGAGTGAATTCCTGAAGTCACAAAGGTAGGGGGTATTGAAGAGGTAATCAGCATCCTTATGGCTTTATTAGTGTTTTGGTGTTGTACACAGCTCCCAGTATGAAGGTAACCAGCCCATACCACAGACACCTAAATTGTAAGCCCTCCTCTGCCACCTGTACCTCAGTTGTGCTTAGCAGGTGCCTCTCAATCTCTCTACCCTGATGTGATCATGTCTACCCACTCAGGTTCTTCTACAACAAAACCTAAATTGACCATGTTGTCTGGCTCCACATAGGCATAGATTCCCACACTTGGCATTTTGATGCTTGCACTGGGCTAAATTTCACCAAATTAAATTTCTTCAATGTCAACTCCCCCCGGTCCATCTGTACCTCTGGTCTTCTCCCGAGTGGAAACCAGATGCTCAGAAATCAGGCCTCCTGGGCCCACGCCTCACACATCATCTTGGTTATACAGACCACATCACATCATCTCTCCTGTCTCAATTTCCCTGTCTGGACAGCAGGGATAATATGATACCTGCCCAGTAATTTTCTGTGTGTGACCATAAATGTAGACAGTCCACCTGAAGTATTGAGCAAAGCACTTGGCACTTGGTGCGTTTAAATAATTCAACAAAGTTTGGCAACTAGTAAAATCGATGTGTGAGGAAGGGTGTTTTAGAAGGAACACTGGGTTATATGATGGGTTTATATCTTGGCTGTGTTCCTCAAGAGAGATTGGAGATTTGGCTGAATAAATAATACTTTTTTAGCCTCAGATTCTGTTTATTAAAAAATTATGGAGGCAATAGCTTCCTTGAAATTTGAAAGTTTTGATATTACCCTTTTGAGGCTGGTGGATAAATTGATACCACCTGTTGAGGGATACAGTCGGCAGCTATCTCAATGCGGAATGCCCACTTTTTGGTTTCAGTGGTCCCTCTTCTGGGAATCTCTTTAACAGAGTGCAAGGGCGAATGGGAAAGGCTATGCCTGTCACAGCCCAGACCTACAAGTAAGAAGAAAATCAATGCCCCTCTCTACTAACATGTTTAAAAATATTACATTTTAATTTATATTATTTCAACTTCTCGCAGTGAGTTTCTACCGCTCTTGTAAGTTCAAAACCAAAAAACAGCAGCAATAATCATACAACTTAGGCAGCTGAGTTATTTAGCTATAAGGTTATCGTAGTGATTAAATGAAATAGTGTATGTAGAACACCAAACCCATGCCTGGCCTGACCTAGCAGGTCTTCAATTAATGGCTCCATAAGTCACTCCTACAGAACACCAAAGGGTAAACCCTGAGAGGCGATCTTAGAAATAACTGACTCCAATTGTACAGGGATATTATGGATTTTTTCAAGGACTCTCTTGAATACAAAAGTCAAGATGCACAGGTAAAATGAAATAAATAGGAGTTCATATGCCCAGTCTTACTTCTGGGAAATCATAGGCAATGTTTATGGGATGCCTGAGTTTCTCAAGACCTGAAACCCCTGCTGCACAAAATATAACCCATAGTCTAGTTGTCATGGAGCTCGGGGCTGTTTGCAAATGTAGCCTACAGCACAGTACCCCCTCTGGTCTGCAGACAGAAGGAGGGTTCATGTCCCATGAGCAAATTGGGAGCTGGTTACTCCTTATTGTGATTACTTCTTATTGGTATAAGGAAATAATGTGGTGGGGGGGGCACGTGTGTGATAGTCCTAAGTCCTTTGGATTCAGAAAAGGAAGTAAGAGCTGGTCAATTAAAACACTAAAACCCAAAAAGGTACATCAGTGAGTCAGACTTTCCATGATTAACTTGAATCTGGCTTATGTTCTATCAATAAAGACAATGTCTCTTGAAAACAATCAGAGATGAGGAGTGTGTCCAGATGAAAGGGCAGCCCCTGACTAGAGTGGAATGTGTAAGCACCTTCAGGAATGAAACTGCAAACTGCTTCTGCATCTGATCCCTTGCAAGGTGGGGGAAATGCACTGCCTATTATTTATTCTAATAATAAACCATTACCCCAGGCACATTTTTATTCTCCAGATTTAATAAGGTATTTTGTGAACCAAGGCAGAGGAAGGTTGGAGAAAACAATCCTGGTTATTACAGAGTGATTTCTATTTGTTTCGGTGGCAGAAACAATCACCCTTCCTTTCCCTCATAACCAAGGGTTATAATTGCCCCCCAAGATCCCCCCACCCCGGCCTCTTGCTCCATCCAAGAAAATGCAGACCCCACTCACCAAAGTATTCCGAAGAACTAAAAGGGTTTGGCATGCTTCCCTGAACCAATCTCCAGAGACCATCATTACCCTATAGCCAGAGAACTCTGATTATAGACCATAAAAATCTCAACTCAGATTTTCCCAGTATGACCCTCTTCACATCCAGAGGTAGAAAAGAGCTGGGAGGGCCAGGAGTGATTTGCATACCATTTGCATATCCCTACTTGGATGCAGGGTAGGTTCTCAAGACTGTCTCTAGTCCTTTAAACAGTGTTGTATTTTTGTTTTCTTTCTCATTGAATGTCATGGAGCGCAAATGATCGTCTTATCAGAAATTGATAATATAATCTGCATCCTAATTAAATCCATTCAGCAGAGAAGCCAGGCTGAAGCCTTATCTGGGCAGTGGATCTCGTGATGTTAGTTGACAAAGTTGAGAGGGGTATTTTAAGTGGCAAAGAGGATGAGTTCTGAGGTGGGACCTCTCAGGCTCAAACCTCAAGTCCACCATTTGATCAGCTCAGAGAGCAGACTCTGCTTGGGTCTGCCATATGCCCCAAAGGGTCCTCACCTATGAGCTTCCAATGAGCTAGTATTTCCACATCCATTAAGAAAGGTCCTGGCGCACAGGATGCACTCTACAAGCATCTTTTCAAGACAAGAAAATAAATTGAACCCAACATTTCTGCTTTTGTTGCTGTGGTCTCTCCTTTCTGTAAGTTGACTCCAGACTGGACCTGCCTCAAGACGTACTTGGGTTTCACGGACGACTAAAAGCACTGTGGTGGAAAAACATGGTTTCGCGAAGTGGCAGATGCTTCAGAAAGCTTTGTCCTGGGGTGTTAAGAGTCCATGGTTACAGATCCGAAAGAATCTCTGTCAACAGAGACAATGCATGGAACAACTACTGTGCTCGCTCGCTTGCTCGCTCTCTTACACACACACACACACACACACACACACACACACACACACAGACGTGAGGTGAATTAAGACCCAACAGCCCAATTGTCCAGACAAGGAAATAGGGACATGAATGAGGTTCTGGTTGAAGGCCCCCTGGTGAACATCCGAGGCCAGCTTGCTAAGCTACACTGCCTTCTGCATCAAGAGAAATCTTTACATGACTCTAAGAGGTCTCTTCTATTCCCAATTTCCAGGACTTTTAACAAAATGTCATCGTTTAAGAAATGGGAATGATTCTGTAGCTTGGGAGACTTGAGAAGTATCCATTTTCTAATTTTCCAGTTCAGTTGTCTGAAAGGGTTGGCTGGGCGGTGGCTGTTGTTGCTGTGTGTGTGTGTGTGTGTGTGTGTGTGTGTGTCTCTACGTGTTCACACCCTCCCTGGAAGGAACACCAAAAGACATATGCTTCTCACACACACACACACACACACACACACACACACACACACACACGATTTCTGAAAACATAAGCTTAAGGAATCTTTGCTGGTAGCACCAGGTTCTCAGAAGTCCCCAAGCAACGAGAAGCCATTCACGTAAACTGCAGGCAATTTAGTAGGGAAATCTAGGTCATTGGGCTGTTTGCTTTGTCATCATCAGTATTAATTAGACACTGGAAGTAATGACTGAGCTCGAAGAGCTCTTCAGAGTTGAAATACTACTGCTAATAATAATAGTAAACCAACAGAGCAGAGCTTCACCTTCCCAAAGAAAATATTTTCACAAGTGGCGTTCCGAAAGGAACAGAAGAGGAGAACCTCGCAATTAAATGCTGCAAATGTGCTCTGAGATAACCCCAGGGGGAGTCTTATCTGTACTTAATATTCAAATAAATATTCTTTTTGTGTGCCGCGCATTTGATAGGGCGCATTTATTTAATTTAAGGGGATAACGTAATCAGGATCAAGAGGGATAATCATGAGGAGGGGTAGAACCCTTTAACTAGGATAAATGGGCCAGCTCCGCAGCCAAATGGGCAATCTTGGGTGAGGAAGGACAGAGAAAGCTCAACGTCCTGCGTACAGTGCTCCCAAGAGTGTGCGGGACACCTGGCATGCAGCGTGAGACTGTGGACCAGGAGTGAGCCTCATCTGCAAGCTCAGACTCCACCTCAGACCACCTGAAGGGGAATCTGCATGTCCCAGGGGCCCCAGGAACTCCTGTACATGTGAAGCCCAGGGGAGTAATGACATTGGGTGTCCTCCTGAGAGTTAGGAGCATCTCTGTTTCTCCCCTAAAAGAAGGTACCTTTGATAGTCCTAGGCATGAGTCCTCAATGCAGCAGGTGCCAAAAGTCATTAGGGAGCTTCCCCAAGCATGTCTTCATGGATTTCGAGCCTCAGGGCTCTCTAGGAAGCCTCCCACACTTCTTTTATGTCCTTCTTTCCAAAGACACCTAGAGATGTCACTGTAGCCAGGTGTGGTGATGCCCGCTTGTAATCCCAGGACTTGGGAGGCTGACACAGGAGGATCGTAGACTCAAGATTAACTTCAGCAATGTATGGAGACTCTCGACAACCTAGTGAGACACTGCTTTGATAAATAATAAAAAATAAACACCAAGGGTGTAGCTTCTAGTGGGTGACTGTCCCCAACTTCTCCAGCACCATGTCAGTCCTTCCTGTCTCCACCCAGCTCTCTGCCTTCTTCATCCTGCATTGACTCCTTATGATGACCATATGGGGTAGTCATCACCATTATCATCACCCCATCTCATGGATGAGATAGTGGAGACCTAGAGAGGCATACCTAGATGTCCTGAGTTAAGAAGACGCAAAGGCAGGGATCAAACTCAAGACTCACCTGACCCCAGAGCCTTAGCATACCTTCTACACCAGGCAACCAATGGCTTCAGTGACTGTGCAATGCAGGGAATGTCCTCGCACACAGGGGACCCCAGCTGTAGCCCAACATCGTGCCTTCAGTAGCTTCTTTCCTGCAATTGTGTTGAGTTCTTCCATGGGTGTCTTCAAAGCCATCCTTACAGTCGCTCCCATTATGATCCGCTGTCTCCCTCTGTTAAAGGTGGCAAATCCCTGGGCTTCTCAGCTGTCACCTGATGGTCCAGCTCTCCACACTATCAGTACCTGCTAATTCTACATCCCTTCCCTTCCTCTCCTCTGTCGTCCTCCCTCAATCTCAAGACAGCAGTATTGGGGCTTGCTGGGTTTCAGAAGTCAAGGGGAGTGTATAACCTGTCCATAGAAAGTGCCCATGATGTTCCTGCTAAGCAGAATTCCAGCCATTTGGCACTGGTGCGTGATATTCACACTTTCTCTCCAAAGAAAGTGGTTCACCCACCAGCCAGGAGGCCCCTTCCTGAAAGATGGACACTTAGGCAGTGTTAACACACCTTAGGACACTTCAGCAGTATTGAGGACATCTCCTCGCCCAAGCCAAAGTCTGTTCTATCCCACCTAAGGTGTTTTTTTTCTTGATAGGGAAGACAGAGAGAAAGAACCGCAAAGGGAGGGCTTAGGCATCTCCTGCAGGATGTGTCTCTGCCCTTCTATTGGGTCTCCAGGATGCCAATCTCTCTCTAGCTACTCTTGATTGGACTGTGTCTTGGGGCTCTTCTTTTCACTGGAATAACCTTGTTCAGTTCCTTTGCGTACTGGACTTGCAGTCAGCTTGTGGTCATGTTAGACTCTCGTCAATGTGCAGATGGGGAGACTGTGGCTTAGGTCACCAACTTGTCCACAAACACATGCTGAGAGGCAAGGGGAAGGCTGGGTTCTCACTCTGATGCAGCTCATGGGAGCGCATTCTCTCGCCAATCTTCCACAGGCTGCGGGCTTTGGGTGTTTCAAAGTCTGCACATGGACATCCACGTTCTCATGCAATTGTTTTGGTGGACCAAGCCTGCCAATAATTCACGGTTGTTGCACATTTTCAAAGAAACTCCAAGGGATGTGAACATATGTTGGCAATATTTCACAACTAGATGTCATGGGAATGTTGGGTGAAATTAAAACGAGGGCATCTTTTTTATGTGATTGAACAAAGAGTCCATGATGATCAAGTGTCGACGAGAAAGGGGAAAAAAAAATCTATCCCCCACCCCGACTCCAGTGCTTTTCCACACAGAGCAATTCCACAACAGCCCATTTATACCCAGTCGGAGCAGAGACTGCGTGCCAATTTGATTAGAAAATGGCTTACACATCGAGCAAGCCCTGTCTATTATGGGGAGGGGCGGACTAATACATCTTTGAGATGGAAGAGCCTATCTATCCTCCTTTGAATCTGTAAGCCAATTATTATATTGCATCTTGACTTCCAATATTTCTTCATGCTTCTAGGCAGTGGAACTGTGCCAAACAACAGAGAAAGAAGAAACTCACTTTTCCCGGGACAGAAAATGTTTCTGTATTGGAGATTAAATGAAACCTTTCTTTCTTTCCTTTCTTCCTTCCTTCCTTCTTTCCTCCCTCCATCCTTCTTCTTTTTCTTCCTCCTTTCCTTCCTTCCTCTCTTTCTCTCTCTTTTATCTCAAAATGCAATCTCTGTTTTGCAGAAGAGAAGGGAGATAAATCTATTTTTTGCCTGGCAAAAGAAATAATGATGCTCCTCGTCTACCATCTGGAAACTCTCCTACCATGTCTTTCGAAAGCTGGGCTCTGGGGTGACATTCTCTGCACACGTGGGTGATCTCAGTGCACCAGTTTTGCTCAGAGTAGAGTAAGATTGAGGATCAGAGAAACTATAGGGAGAGGCTTAGGGGAAGAACCTATAGCCAGACTACCTACCAGGCTCTGAAGCCTGGCTCTTCCTCTCCCTGGCTGCTGACCTCCTGCAAGCCCCACAACCGGTCTGCACCTCCAATACCCCATCAGAAAATGGAAGGTGTCATCATTCGGGAGGGTGAGATAGGAGGATCATGGTCCGTGGACAGCCTCAGCTACATACTTAGACCCTTTGCAACTCAGGGAAACTCTGTTTCAAAATAAAGAATAAAAAAATAGGGCCGAGGGTATAGCTGAGAATTAGAATGCCCCTGGGTTTCACCCCCAGTACCAATAAAAGAAAAGAAGGAAAAAGAAAAAGAAAAAGGAAGGTATCAATAGCCCCCCATCTTATAGGGACTTTATTAGGCATCTATGAGTTTATATCTGAAAAGTATTTTAATCTCTTTCTGGCCCAGAGAAATATTATGTAATGCTTGTTAAATAAAACAGATGTCATCAGCTAATCCAGAGAGATGATTCATTCTCTCTATTCATTTTCTTGTTTATTAATTGAACAAATACTTATGAGTGTCTATGATGTGCCAGAAGGCCGAATAAGACCCAGCTCCTGCCTGCAGGTGGCACTCAGCCTTACAAAGGAAGCAGACCTTTCTGGGCACTGCGGGGGGAAAAGTGTGTGGGGGAGTTCAGGAGCAGTGCATCTCCCACCAAGCATCCTGCTCTTCAGGACACGTACTGTGACCACAGACGGCCTGTGCCAGGGCCATGCCCCTTCAAGGAGGAGGGAGAGTCACCTTCCCAGGCTTTAGGGAGGCGACTCCTGCCTCAAGAGGGCCCAGCAGGTTTCCTGGGGGGGAGCAGGCCCTTAGGCAAGGGGGCTCTAGGCAAATCCTTCCCTGCAGCCGGACACACAGCACGCAGATTCTAATGTCCAGATCAGCTGGTGACAAGTGTATGCCATCCCCCCCGCCCCCGAATCTGAGGCAAACATAGCGCAGTGCCCTCCAGCAGCGGGAGAGGCCTGGGAGATGGTGAGGAAAGGAAAGAGTCATCCGTGAGGGCCTTGATACCTAAGAGGTACTGGGAGATGGCAGCGGCCCCTTGATGGGTCAGTCCCTGGACCTCTGCAAGGCTGCAGGGAGAGGCAGAGGGTGAGAAGCTCTAAGGAGGCATTGAGACGTGTGTGTGTGTGTGTGTGTGTGTGTGTGTGTGTGTGTGTGTGTGTGTGAGAGAGAGAGAGAGAGAGAGACAGAGAGACAGAGAGAGACAGAGAGAGACAGAAAATGAAGGAGAAAGAATGTGAAAGGAAGAGGAGGAGGAGAAGGAAGAGAAGGAAGAAGAGGAAGAGGAGGAAGGAGAGGAGGAGGAAGAAAAGGAGGAGGAGGAAGGGGAGGAGGAGGAAGGGGAGGAGGAGGATGGGGAGGAGGAAGAGGAAGGGGAGGAGGAAGAGGAGGAGGAGGAAGAGGAGGTTGTTATTAGAAGTAAGTGGTAGGTAAAGAACAAGAAAGTCTGAATATTCAGAAACATAAGTTCCACCTGAAACTGTCCTTTATCCACTTAATTCTGCGGTTTTGAACAGTATCTCAAACTCCTTTGTGAATCTGTGTTGTCATGGGCACCCAAGTTAAACTACTCATTAAGACTCATTAAATGTGGCCCAGCAGCAATTCCCAGTGGTGAAGGCAAGGACAGCATCTCCTCCCGGGGGTGGGCCTCCCGCCTCTCCCGGAGGATGCGCTGCCTTTCCTGCAAGCCATCCCCAGAAGCTGGGTTTGAGGGAGATGCAGGGCAAAAGGAGAGTTTCCTGTGGACACCCCAGCTTGCACTTTGATCTGCTGGCCAGGGCCTGCAGCAGGCTAGGTTCTTCTGTTTCTTCTTCATTCCTTCCAAGGTTTGGTCCAGATTCTGATCCAGACTTGCACCAGCCTGAGACCTGGGTCTGTTTCCAAGCTTGGCTGGGGCTACTCACAGGGGACCTGGTTTCCCTGGAGGGCAGAAGGGATTCTGGTGTCCCCAGACCCAGCGGCTCCTGGTTGCTGGGGTCTGTGACTTCAACCCGGGCTGTTTTAGGGCTGCGACCACTGCAGTTTCAATCCCTGCAGCGCCATCTGCTGGCAGGTCTCTCTCAGTGCAGCGGAGCCCAGAAGGCCTCTGTTTCCATTCAGTCCAGAGGTCCTGCACTTCCAGGACCCTGGAGAGGCGGGTCCCCTATGCACCCTGAACCTCCCCAGTGCATGCCGCTCCTTTATTATGGGGCTGGGAAGCACACAACTGCAAATTCAACATCTTGGGACCTGGGTTCATCTCTGCTACATCATCAACAAGGCAGTTAAGAAGGGCCCCTGGAGTTTGGGCCTTCGGTGACCCACATGCTCACCATTCTGTGAAAACTATCCTGGCTATGACCAGTGGAGTCCGGAGAGAATGACCAGGGACACCTCTGAGCCTGGAACCCCTGCCTGAAAGACTTAACTACGGCGCGGTGCCTGGGACTTCTCCATTTACACCGTGTGCCAAGAAAGAACAATACATCTCCCTGCATGGAGCAAAGGCGGCCATCGAGCGCCCACCCTGTGGTTACCCCTCAGTATCCATCTCCCGACTTCCCAGGGCTTGAGGCTCTAAAGAAGCATCTTGCAACATCCACAAGAGTTTTTACATGAGGGCCTCTAATTATAGCCTATTATTAAAAAGTGCATGAGAGAGAAGCTATGGATTATAAATTCATGGTAGATTATGTTTTAATGTTCCCCAAACAGAATAATAATTGCTAAAACTGCTTTGGGTATCAAGCACCACTGCACCGAACCGCACTACAAGAATTATTATTTTAAAAAATCACTTATGGCACCGGGGTGACATGGTGTCACAGAGCCGAGCTCCCTGTGGCAGTCCCTGTCCGTGTCCCCGTGCCCTCCAGCGCTGACGTCCAGGGCAGGACACCAAAACCACTGCTGTAAATTAAGGTGCAATTTGTGAATGCTTCATTAATATTTATTAAATGATTATTAGATGCTCTTACAATCTTTAATATTATAAAGCATGTCATTAAAATGCATTAGAAACACATTCTTAGCAGGCCCCGCCACAGCCTGCTGTTAGGAAATGCCTGGTTTTATGATCTTCTTCCTAAATCCCCTTCCGAGATATGATTATCATGGGGATATAGAAACTTAAGCGGCTATCTGATCACAACATCCCTCGAGAGGGGGCTGGATATCGCCCCCTGGGAATCAGAGCAACGTCTTCCTGGCTGTCAACTCTGGCTCCAAATTCTTTAAATTTGATCCCGTAGGAAACGTCTTGGAAGCGAGAAAATCATGTCCACCTCGGGGGGATGAAAAATGCCAGCCTACTACTACGGGGTGTTGGGAAGGATTCTGCAGCTCTATTTGAGCCAAGTGAAAAGACAGGGTGATGAAGGCGACAACGGTTTTGTACTGTGTGTGGGTAGGTCTACCCAAGAGCAGGTGACGCCATCTTTGATTCTGGAGAAGAGAGGGGACCTGCTCAGAGGTCCCCGAGTGCTCAGGGGAAACAGCTGTGATACGGGTCTTTATCTGGTTGCTATTCTGGCCGCCTGGTAGCCAGATATATGTGGAAGGATGCTCAAAAGAAGAAAGGACCTTCTCAAGAGTTCATACGGGAGGATGGACAGAGAACAGACCTCCATGCCTAGAACATCTTCCTTCTGTAACGCCCTTGACTTTCATCTGTGTCCTGAAGGTCAGTAGCTCTTACCTTTAGGTGCTTCCACAGAAGAATATTTTTTCCTTGAACTTGTTAAGACCTTTCCTACCCCAGGGCTTTTGACACAGGCTGGGCAATTTGCTTGGACTGGCATTTTAATATTGATTGATTGATTGATTGATTGATTGATTGAATTTTTGCGGTATTGGGGATGGAACCCAGGGTCATTCTGCCTCCGAGCCCTACACTCAGCCCTATTTTTTGTTCTTTATCTTGAAACAGGGTCTCATTGAGTTGCAAAGGGGCTCACTAAGTAGCTGAGGCTGTCCTCAAACCGTTGTCCTCCTGTCTCAGCCTCCCAAATGCTGGGATTACAAGCGTGCGCCACCACACCTCGCTTGGGCTGCCATTTTTAGGCAAGGCAGCTCCTTCTGGTGTTTCAAGTCTCGGGTCAAACACCGCCTTGTGCAAGAGCATCCCATGGTCCACTCTGCCTCCACCCTGGCTGACTTCTTAGAGACAGAGTGCAGGCGATAGAGTAAGACGACAGAGCTGGGCCTCAGTTGCACAACTTGCCAGCTGTGTGAACACAGGCACCAGTTATTTCATTGCACTTCAGTTTCCTTGGGGTGAAATGGGGTGGATAAGAACAGGACTTATGGAAAGAACGAGCTCATCCACAGAGAGCCTCAAGAGAAGCCAATGCTAGCTGGGCGTGGTGGGCGCACACTTGTAATCCCAGTATTTGGGAGGCGAGGCAGGAGGATCACGGCTCGAGGCCAGCCGCAGGTACTTAGTGAGGCCCTTCGCAACTCAGTGAGACTCTGTTTCAAAATAAAGAATCAAAAAATAGGGCTGAGAGTGTAGCATGGAGGTAGACTGCCCCTGAGTTCCAGTACTGCAAAAAAGAAAAAGAAAGAAAAAAAAAAAAAAAAAAGAGGTCAGAGGCAGAGCAGGTCCTTAGCAAGTGCTTGCTTTTCTCATTTTGCCTACGGACCTGTGTTTTCCTCTGCTTTCTTTTGCTACAAATCAGCTCTTTCAGGGGTTGGGTCTTATTATAAACACCAGCCTCATAACAGATTCACCTCCCAATATTAAATTGCCAGGGGCTCACTAGAGTTATAATAAACAGGGGCTAGTTTCTGCACTTGTTTGCACCTGAGCATAAAGAAAAAAGACGCCCGGCATTCAAGCCCATAAACTTAAAGAGGGATCTAATGAGGTGGGGCCAGAATATGTCACAGAGGCGGGCAAACCTGAGTTCAAATCCTGTCTCTGCCACTTCTAAGAAAATGACTCTGGGCGCGCTGCCTTGTCTCTCTGGCCTCTGTCTGCTGTTCTATAGACTGGCGCTCATATATTATTAACATATAAAGGCTCCCCACGCATGTCCGGCTCATGGTAAGTGCTCAGTAAACCAAGGCTGAAGCTGTTATTTATTTTAATCTGATTTCTGTTATGGACAAGCACGGAGCACTCCCTGAAGCTGGGTACTGAGGCGGACGATGGGGAACGGGCATGGGCTCAGCGAGAAGCTGGAGGCTTTACTGAGCTTATGGCTTAGGGAGGGAAGGCTGCTTCCCTCTTCCCTTCCTTCTTCCCCTTCCTCTTCCTCTTCCCCTCCCCCTTCCCCTCCCTCTTCCCCTTCCTCTTCCCCTTCCTCTTCCCATTCCCCTCTCTCTTCCTCTTCCTCTTCCCATTCCTCTCCCTCTTCCTCTTCCTCTTTCCCTCCCTCGTCCTCTTTCCCTCCCTCTTCTTTTTCCTCTACTCCTTCCTCTTCTTCCTCTTCCCCTTCCCCTTCCCCTTCATCTCCCTCTTCCCCTCTCTCTTCATCTCCCCTTTCCCCCCTTCCACTCCCTCTTCCTCTTCACATTCCCCTCCATTTTCCGCTTCCTCTTCCTCTTCCTCTTCCTCTTCCTCTTTGTTTTCCTTCTCCTCCTCTTGTGACCCCATAGGCATGATCTCATTTGATTCTTTTTTCTGCTTCTTCAGTCTTTACATTGATGCTTTTCATCCGCTTCTTGATACTCAAAACCAGATACTTTTCCTGGGTGTCTTTTCATGTTATTTCCTGTTTCATACACTTTTGGTGTTGGTTCAGAGAACCCTCGTCATCCTACACCCGGCCTGACAAATGGCAGTCTGCGGTACTGACTCCTGTGTGTGCACTGGGGATAATACAGCAAGATGTGAAAGCTTGCCTAACCTTTCTAGGAAGCATCATGGTGGGATTCCTGGAGGAAGGAGCATTTTATCAGAGCAAGAAAAGAGAGAAGTCTGTGGGGAAGGGAAGACAGCAGAGAGGTGAGACGGAGTAGGGTTTGCCCCAAACAGATATAGGAGGCTGGTGTTGCTGGACCATGGCCCGGAGGCAGAGGAGGCAGCTAATGCGGAGCGGCCGTGATCAGGATTAGTGGAGACAGAGATGTGTGTGGAGTTTTCTTTCACAGCTAAACTGGGCAGCGGGGTGGGGGCAAAGCCTGCGGTCATGGGGCCACCGAGGCAGGACCCTCCTCTCCTCCTCAGCAGGGGAATCTTATCCTCCACTCTCTTCCTAGATACACTCTGCTCCCAGGAGGGAGGAAGCCGGTGGCCACAGCTCTGGTCCTGACCCTCTAACAACAAAACACAGAATGTCCACAGCACAGATCACAGGGTCAGAGGACTGTGGGCTCAGGGGAGAGAGACGGGGGGGTTCTTCTGAGAATTCAACAAAAGGCGCCATCTCTCCGAAAAAAAGAAACATATATATGTATAGTGGATGAGTCAGTCTCTCTCTCTCTCCCTCCCCTACTGTCCCTCCTTCACACACACACACACACACACACACACACACACACACACACACACACACTTTCATAAGGTCCATCAAATTCAACTGAAAGCGCCCACTCCAATGTATTCATTTTGTGTGAAAAGTTGGGTCTCTCTGCTTCCCAAGCATGAGATTTTTTTCAAATGTACCATTTTTTTTGTTTGTTTTTTCCCCTTAAGTGAGAACATAACTTCAGTAAGGTATATGTGCCAAATGGCAGTGTAGTCAACCTTCCTTCAGTATAGCAAAAGGAAAGGCATGAAAGGGGAGAGGTGGGTGGGTGTTACGATAATTTTATTAAGAAATCACCACCTGGGATATAAAATGCCAGAAATACACCATGCTCAGAGAAAGGGTGTGGAAAAGTATCTTTACTTCTTAGTCTACACACATACATACACACACACACATACACACACACACACATACCCAACAACAACAACAACAAAAACAGAAATAAAAAAATAAAGCCGGGTGGGGCACACATGCCTGCAATGCCAGTACTTGGGAGGCAGAGATAGGAGGATCGTAGGTTCAAGGCCATTAACTTAGCAAGACCTCCTCATTGGCTTAGCAAGACCTCATTAGCTTAGCAAGACTTTGGCAACATAGCAAGACCCTTTTTCAAAAAATATAAATACATGGCCCTCTGTAACTCAGTGAGACCCTGTTTCAAAATAAAGAATAAAAAATAGGGCTGGGGTGTAGCTCAGAGATAGAATGCCCCAGGGTTCTATCCCCAGTACCACAAAAGTTTTACAAATATAAAAAGAGCTGGGATGTAGAATGTTCCTGGGTTCAATCCCCAGTACAAACAAAAGGCAATAACACAAAAAAGTAAGGAAAACAGAAAGGAATCTTTCTAGTTCTGAACCAGAGTGGGTTGTAACCTCTAGCCACGATCCACGTCTCCAGGATGAGATGAAGGAAGACGGTTCACAGAATCACACACTGGTACCCACACACCGACATAATGAAGCTCAAACAAGAATCCAGAGAGAAGCATCTAACTGAATGAAGATGGTCCCAGGCATCCCTGCAGCTCAGACTTCTCACTGAAAACAGGGATCTTGGCTGACAGGTTAGAATTCCCTCACATAAGGAAAAGGAGAAGAATCATCTAGAATAAGAGCTATCGGAGAGAGGTACTGTTCTGGAAAGGTCCACCAACACACAGATCCTAGATATCCAGCAAGGGGCTGGGACTGGTTACCAGACATTTCAGAAGACCTCGATGCTGGAGGAAAGAGAGCCAGCTGGGGCCCATGCAGGCAGGCGGGTAGGTGGGCGGAGAAGCCACAGCCCCTGACAATCTTCCAAAGGGTCCTTGGTCAAAGCCATTCCCCGCAGACAGAAGGGGCCAGATGAAGAGCTGGGCACCCCAAATCCACACATCACAGGCAGTTTTCAAACACTGGATTTTGGTAAATCTGCTTCACCTCCCTCTTCTTGCCCAGCCTTCTAGAGTCCAATTCTCAATCAACAAATAAACAAACAGAACCATAAGAAAGAGACGATGTTCGTTTCCCAGGGGGCGATGACGCAGTGGTCTTGGTTTGAGAAGCCGCCTGTCATGGGGGCAGTGAGAAGGTGTGGAAGCTATTGAACACCCAGAAGAGAAAAATCTCTCTTCATCAAGGGCAAGAAGAGAGACAAAGCGGAGCTCATTTCCACCCGAGGGCACGGTGTACCTTGACCCTGTCTCATGAAAACAACAATTTGCAGGCATCTATAAAACACTTCCTTGACTTTCTGGGTTCCTTTGACTTCTTCCAGGCCCAGATGCCTGAGTAGGCAGGATCTGGCTGTATTTTACAAGCGTGTGTGCGTGCATGTGAGGGTATGCATCGCATGCTAAGGTTCAGGGCCAAGATTTATCTCACCCTCAGATGGCATTTTATCGTTATTGGAGAACAATAAATTTCAGCTCCGTTAGCACTGCATTTAAATATGTACCCGCCATGATAGGAAGGTGCTGGACCTAGAGCACCCTATAAATTCCCATTATTTCCCATCATTCTATGCCCGGAATTTGGCAGAGCCCAGACGAAGCATGCATTTTGTTTAGCAAGCTCCTCTTCCCTTAAGGGAGGCTCAGCCAACACTTGAAGCAGATACGATTTGCTGGCCCCGACTGCTTGCACCTTAACAGCTGCTTTGCTATTTTATTTAGAGAGAACCCGGTTGCCACCATCTGTCTTTTGAAAAATGAATTCTGCTCATAGCACTGTGGAACCCTGAAAAGAAAGAGAGAGAGGGAAAGAGGAAGGAAGAGAGATGGAGAGAGGGAGAGAGAAAGAGACAGAGAGAGACAGAGAGAGAGACAGAGAGAGAGGGGGGGTGGGGGGAGAAATGGGGTGTAGGGGAACATACAGAGATTTCAGATATATTGATACATTTTTGATAGTCTGGGTCATCGGTGAAGGTATATTAATTTTATTATTGGTTATGTTTTTTAGAGATCAACATATTTCATAGTAAGTGGAAAAAACAGAGGAATTTTCAGAGATGCAGATTTGAAATCTGGCCCTCACCAATGTGTTAGTCAATTTTTTTTCATCAAACTACCTGTCAAGAACAACTCAAAAGAGGAAAAGATTATGTTGGTTCATGGGTTCAGAAGTCTCCATCCATGGTTACCTGGATACATTCTTCAGGGTCTGTGGTGAAGCAGAATGTCATGGTGGAAAAGTGTGGCCAAAGGAAGCTGCTCAGCTTATAATAGCCAGGAGGGAGAGAAGGAGAGAGAGAGAGAGAGAGAGAGAGAGAGAGAGAGAGAGAGAGAGAAGAGAGAGGTAGATAGATAGGTAGAGAGAGAGAAAGAGAGAGAGGTAGATAGGGAGAGAGAGAGGTAGATAGAGAGAGAGAGAAAGAGAAAGAGAGAGAGAGAGGTAGGTAGAGAGAGAGAGAGAGGTAGATAGATAGGTAGAGACAGAGAGGAGGTAGATAGATAGAGAGAGAGAGAGAGAGAGAGAGAGAGAGAGAGAGAGGGAGAGAGAGAGAGGTAGAGGTAGAGGTAGAGGTAGAGGTAGAGAGAGAGAGAGAGAGAGAGAGAGAGAGAGAGAGAGGTGGGGGAAGAGGAAGCTAATGATGAAACCAGAGTCACAATAGAGAGCGCGTCCCGCAGAACACCACAAGACATAATGATGTAACACTTACTACTCAGGGAAGAAAGGAAGTCAGGGGCTTCAAACTTGGGAAACGAGATAACGAGATTCCGGTGACAGTCTGAGACCAAAGTCTCCTATGTTCTTGTTACAGAAACCAAGTCACAAAAACCTTGCTTGCGAGGGCTCCAAATCCCCTATCACTAAGGCAGCTCACAGAATCCTAAAACTAACCAGCGAGGTAGATATCTCGATCAGCTCCACTTCAGAGATGGACCGAGTACAGTCTCAGGTGTCCAGCAGCGGCGCTTCAACCCCAGCATGTCCGCTCGCGAGTTTTGCATCCTATGCTGTGCCTGTCTCTGAGTCTTCCTGGTGAGGAGCGTCTAGCCAAGCAGAGGGTGGCTGGACCGATGAGATGTGGAGACACCTGTGCGTCCTGCATGGAGCCCAAAGCTGCTCCGTACCCTTCAGCTCCATCGCAGGGGGGTTAAGTGACTGCAGTTAGATCCCAAAGCTGGTGTGGCACAGGAGCCTAGATTCAAATGCAATTTGCTGAATTTGAATCCAGTGTTGGTTTGGTGTTTGAGTTTTATGTCCATTTTCCAGAACTCATCTGTGTAGGCTGGTTTATATCATGGCACCACAGGAGTCCTCAATTATCAGGAACCTAATTGAGCCAAAAGTCACTGTTCACGAATGCTCCACATCTACGACAGACCCTGGGGGTGAGATGGAATCTACTCCACAAGGCTATGCAGGGGTCCATCTTCATATAGATACCACCCTCTCAACAGTGGATTTGAGATTCACTGTGGACAGGAGGAGAGTGCTCTAAGAGCTCCCTGACCACTGGTACTCACGCCCCTAGCCTCCTGGTCTTAGCCAACTATAACCGGAGCCAGGAAGTGTGGCCCTTCCAGGAAGAAAGCCATGTAACCACACAGGGATAAGTATTCATGCGGTTTATCACACAGGCTACTGGGAAAATGACGGGTGGACTGGAGCTCTCTCTTCGAATACATTTGATGTTTCAGAGTTGGGGATGAAGCTGACATGCTCGAGGCCCTGGGTTTGATTTCCCAGCATTTTCCAAAAAGATAAAGAAAGAAAAGAAAAGTACATCCTAGAACTGATGCATCTCTGAAATACGTTACTTTCTTCTACAGACACAGTTAAAGCCAAGAAAATTTGGTTTTCCATAATTCCTCACAATAAAATCATATCTTTGTCTCTTTCTCTGTCTTTAAATGAGAAAATAGCATGACAACTACTGTTTGGGAAGAGAATAGACTAGAACAGGATAGCATGACATAGAACTTCAGTCATTAAATTCCCAATCATCAAGGTAAAGGTCAACTGTGATCATTCTTCCTTCCTTGCTGAAAAGAGCTTTTATAGGCAGAGATGAGAATCAAATGGTATTTACTAAGTTCTTAAGCTGGCCACAAATTTAAAAGAATATAAAGAGCCTTCTATCCCAAGTGTCCTGAACATTAAGATTATTATTATGATTATTATTTTTTAATAAAATGTTCTTTTTATTTATTTCTTATTTTTTAAGTTTTTTATTGGTGCACTGTATTCATACATCATAATGGGATAAAAATAATACTTTTGTAGACATACATGCACACATCGCCCAGTTAGCCCCTACCCGATCCCCACCCCGTTCCCGCCCCATCCCTCCTTCCCATGCTTGGCTTAGTGGTTGACATCTAGTATTATAGCAATTTATCCAATATTAATGTTGATAATCTCATATAACAGTTTCATTTGTCTGATACCAAGCTTTTGATGACTTAAAGATAACATTTCAATATTTCTTTTTGCTTTCTTTCTTACCAGAGAATATTTCTTTCCTTTTCTTTTTTAAGGTGAAACTATCATATATTTATTTATTTATTTTTCACAAAAAAATCTATCCTAATATGGAATATGGACTCTAGATACCCAAAATGATCTCGAAAAAGAACAAAGCTAGAAGATGTATATTTTCTGATTTCAAACCATATAAAGCTACAATAATTGAAACAGTGTAGTACTGCTATAAAGGCAGATATATAAATTAGTGGAGTAAAATAAAAAGCTTAGAAATAAATTCTTCCATATATGGTCAAGTTATTTTTGACAAGGTTTCCAGGAACGTTTGGTGGAGGAAATAATTATCTTTTAACTTAATATTGTTGAAAAATAATAATTACATGAAAAAGAATAAAATTGGACCCTTACTTAACACCATATACAAATATTAACTCAAAATATATAAAAGACCTAAATATAAATCTTAAGACTATAAACTTTTAGGAGAAAATCTGGGTCATAAAACCTCACAACATTGAAATTGGCAGTGATTTCTTGGATATGATTTCAATGGCACAGGCAACAAAAGGGTAAACAAACTCCCTAAAAAATAAAAACATATTGTATATCCAAAGAAAATGTAAACAGAGTTAAAAGTTACTGATAGAATGGGATAAAATATTTCCAAAGGCTATATCTGAAGGTATATTAATATTCCAACTAGAAATCCTAAAAATTAGCAACAATACAATTTAGAGATAGGTAAAAGACTAACATAATTAATGAATCTCCACAGATAACCAGTCTTAGTTGTCTGTTGGATGGAAAATCTTGTTTCTCTGGTTCTGGTGTGTGTTACCTATTTCTTCTTTGTAGTTAATCTCTTTGAGTATTTTCTCTAGCGCTGGTGTTGAAGACATAAATTCCTTCAGTTTCTGTTTGTCGTGGAAGCTTCTTATTTCTCCATCTAATTTGATAGAAAGTTTTGCTGGGTAGGAAATTTTTGGCTGGAAGTTGTTTTCTTTCAGAGTTTGGAATATGTTACTCCAAGCCCTTCTGGCTCTCATGACTTGGTTTGGGAAGTCTGGAGTGATTCTAATTGGTTTGCCTCTGAATGTCACTTGGTCCTTTGTTTTTGTTGCCTTTGAGATTCTCTGCTTGGCTTCCACAGTGGTCATTTTGACAATTATGTGGCGTGGGGATCCTCTTCTCCGATCCTGTCTAAAGGGAGTTCTATAAGTTTCCTGGACCTGTGTATCGAACTCTTGCTCTATGTTTGGAAAATTTTCTGCTATTATTTCTTTGAAGATATTACTTATCCCTTTGGTTTCACCTTCTTTTCCTTCCTCTATTCCAATTATTCTTAGGTTAGCTCTCTTAAAATGGGCCCATATTTCTTCAATGTCAGATTCCTGCTGTTGGATTTTTTTTTCTAAATTAAAAACTATGCGTTTATTTTTTGAATGATCTTCTTCTAAGATCAAGATTCTATTCTCCATGTGGTCTAGTTGGTTGTTTGTACTTTGAATTGAGGCCTTTACTTCATTAATTGCATCCTTTATCTCTTTTTGACTCTCTCTGAATTCTTTTCGAAACACCTCTATTATTTCTACAGTTATTTTCCTGATTTGATCTTCTAGAAATCTCTGAATTTCTGTTTTATCAGGTTCTGATGTTGTGGGGTTGTGAGCATTCATTGCTCCATTGTTATTCCTCTTTCCCATGATTTAGGAAGTTTGTGCCTTCTCTGGGTTCTTTCCTTAGGTCACTACGATTTTACTTAAGGTGCTCTGGATCTCGAGTCTGTGGTATCTCGGTCCCCACAACTCCCGTACTGGGTTGTATCACAGAGTCTCAGACCCAGGGAGTCAATCGAGGCTGCTTTAGACCATGGGGGCTTCCCGGAAGTCCTCTGATTATTTTTACAGTACTAGAAATTGAACCTAGGGTTTGGTTTCCAAGACACTTAAATACAATTGTCCTCAAGCGGGAAGTAGGGAGAAGGTGAGACTCAGGGATGTGCTTCCTAGAATCTTAAAGCTGGGTAGGAAGGGCCCAAGGAGGGATGAGCCAGGCCAGGTGGGTCTCGAGAGTGGACATCGACATGTCCAGGATGTATTCCTTGTTGCTAGGTATTGTTATTTTTGCCTTAATAAATAGTATACTCAAAAATGGAGGAAGGAGGTCAGGAATGATCTCTATTTATTCCATAGATTCCCAAAGCCAGTGATACCATCCTTGGAGGTACCAATCCAGGGGACAACAGTATCTGTATCCTCAGGTGCTGTGGAGTGTTGTATAAAAGTAATAAGTGCCCAGGGGGTGCCCATTTTTTTTTTTTTTCTGAAAAGGGGTTGGTAAGCCAATAAGGTCGGAAATCCATGCTAGACGTCTCATACTTAGTTATAGCAGCTCAGTCCCCGTCTGCCTCTCACAATAGGTGAGACATTAGAAAACTGCTTAAGATCTCTGGGCTTTAGCTTTTCATCCCCTCTGCAAAGCAGAAGACATAATGGCATCTCAACCTCATGCAATCGGTAAAAGTAACAGACATGAGTTAATTTTATAAATGCTCGCAGAAGCCAGGCAGAGTGACACACACCTGTAATCCCGGTACTCGGGAAGCTGAGAAAGGAGGATGACGTTTCGAGTTTGAGGCTAGCTTCAGCAACTCAGCAAGACCCTTACCAGCTTAGTGAGTGCCTGTTTCATTCGAAAACAAAACAAAACAAAAAAAGCAAGCCTGGGGTGTAGGTTGAAGGTAGAATGCCCCTGGGTTCAATCCCTAGTGCCAATAAATAAATAAATGGATAAAAACAACTCTGTGTTCTAGTGCAGAGTGCTGGCTCCATGACATTAGTGGCTAGAATAAATCCAAATAATGCCGCAGGTTTTGTCTTCTTAACTACACAGATGTAACCCGAGCATCTGCCCTCCTCCGTCACCACTTTACCATCCAGTAAAAAAGAATTTGTCTTCCACTGAAAAAGGCATGACTTCCAATGAACTGACTTGAAACAAAACAAACTCATTGACTCTTGGAACATTTCAGACAGTTATCATAGCAAAGAAATGTCAGTTGAATGAGGCTGAGTTCTTGTCTTGCCCAATTCACCTGGGCGGCAGGACGGGATTAACATTTTCTCTTCTGCTTAAGATGGTGTGCATCCCTCCTGGTCCATCCAATCTGCGAAGTCCTCGGGGAGCACCATGCTTCCAGGCTGAAGAGTGGGGATGCGGACGTCTCCTGCCACCTCTTCCTGAGGGATCTCACTTACAGAAGCATGAGGTGGTCCCAGTGTCACACCAGCCTGGCTTCTAGGGTAAGGATCCCTGCAGGGTGTCTGATAAGATGCACACAGCGCCAGCTCTTGGTTCTCTGAACACTAACCTATGAAATGCTCTTTCTTCCTGGTCTGGGAGAATGTGCCCTTTAGTCCTAGGCTGCCAGTGTGTTGGTACTGTAGGACTTAATAACGATACGAGAGTGCAGGGGAGCCCTGCAGTACCCGCAGCTGATTAAACCTTGCCCATCTTGGAATGAACACGTGCTTTTTTAGAAAAGAATAGAGTTGGTGCCCGTAGGCAACGGTTATAGAAGTTAACTAAATTTCAATTCTCCCAGGACCTCTTAAGTGCATTCCTTTTTTTTAATTTTTTATTTATTTTTTCTTAAAGAGTTCTCTGAGCTTGTATTAAGTCTAATTGATTTTTAGCCCGGGAAGCGTCACCTCCCAATATAGCACGGGGCCCTTTTCCCTTGTAGCCAATGGCAAAAGATCCATTAATAAATTGTTAAACATGTTCACAGCTAAACGACACCAAAATAGCCCAGGAAAATTTTAATATTCATAGTTTGCTTTGATTAAAATACAAACTTTTTTTTTCAGCCATTAGCTCTAAGATTATTTTTCATCAGGCGAGCAGGGTACGGAGCCGAGTGCCACTTAATTTAGTGTTTAATCAGGAGAACTACGGTGGCATCGGGCTGATTAGGTTGGCTCAACTGCTGCCGGCTCGGTTTTTCCCCATAATTGTGGGACATTCTTTATGGTGACAGGTGCCCAGGCGCTGGAATTCCAATATGCTATACATCAGCTATTCCATTATTGGATTAGCGGGATGTGGCATCGTTACTGCCGCGTTTTCATCCCTATCATTGATTGCATCGTCCCTTCTATTTCACAATTAATGCAAGTCTGGTGGACTGATCAATCTCCTCGTGAGCCCGGGCCGCAGTCGATACGTGCTCGTGGCTGTGCGTGAGTGAGCAGCGGGGCTTCTCGCGAGGCCTGTGGATTTGTCACCGTGGCAAGAGATTTTCTCATTTTAAGACGATCCGGATCCCATCAGGAGGCCGACGCAGCATCTTCAAATTACACACGTATGGATTAAAGAAAAGGAAGGGGGACTAAAGAGAGGATACCACTTTGCCGGCACAGTGGGCCACCTTCTCTATTAGTATACTCTGTTAACTGAATTGGACGTTGGAAAACTATCCTGATGTCTCTTCAAGCCGACTCACCGAAAAATAACATCCTGAAGGCAGAGAGAATGAAGACGATTTGCAAGCAAACTTTCTCCGGGAACAACTCATCCCACGAGGTTGGCGATGTATTATCTTTTCAATGATGGCAGAAGAAATGCTAGCTAGTGCATGGCTGACAACTGGACAAGCTTGCTGTTAAGTGAATATAGCTGGTGAGAGACACAGAAGCCCACTGGGTCCCTCTGCAAGGGCTCCTGAAATCCACTGCTGGTTCATACACTTCTCTGGGCACTGATGGTAGAAAACCTCAGTGGACTGAAGGGTTTCCCATTCCCATGTGTGATTTTCTTAATTCCGAGGAGGTTCTCAGTGGGCTTTTGAATTATACAGGAGCTATTACAAGGACACTGGGGCCGGCAGCCCTACCCCACCCTCTGAGCTCCTACAGACCTACCTGAAAGAGAACACGAAGAATCTAACCTGCGTAGCCATGGAGTTGTCAACAGAAAAAGAGGCAGAGCCACATATGAAAGAGAAAAGTTTCTGAACAAGAAAGAGCAGAAGTTCACTGGCACATCCGAGCAACGGTCACGCCAACTGGAAGACGACTGGAGAACGGCAGGGCGGACCTGTCAATGTGGAGCCTGACATGGCAAACAGGACTCTGCAGATCATATGAAGGAACTAAGGTAGGAAGGCGATTCTGGGTTACTGTGGAGAAGCCCATCTGATCTTAAAGCAGAGGACCTTCTCCAGCTGGAGTGTGGAAATGTGGAAAAAGAGAAAGTCGATGAGATTGCAAGTGTGAAAAGGAAGGGTTGTACCACTCTGGGATAGAAAGACCCACAGGCCAGGAAAGGACCACAGACAACTCCAAGGGCTTAAGCAGAACCGGGCTGACAGTCAGCAAGGAAATGGAGACTTCAGTCTCACAGTGGCAAGGAACTGAAATCTGCTAAAATTCCAAAGGAGCTTGGAAGAGGATTCTCCTCAGAGACTCCTGATAGAAATCAGTAAGCCATCTCTTGACTGCAGCCTTGTGCAAAGCTCAGAGCACAGAAAGCATTTGAACCAACTGGATTTCTGACCCATAGAACTGCCAAATAAAATGTATACATTATGCTGGGTATGGTGGCATGCACTTGTCCCAGGACTTAGGAGGTTGAGACAGGAGGATCACAGATTAGCTGCCAGCCTCAGCAACTTAGTGAGACCTTCTCACCAAATCAAAAGTAAAATAGGGCTAGGGATGTAGCTCAGAAGTAGAAAGCCTCTGGGTTCAATCCCTAAACTACGAACAACCCCAAAAAGCGTACATTATTTTAAGCTGTTAGATCAGTGGTGGTTTGTTACGGCAGCGATAGATACCTAATGCATTCTGGCAATATTAAAAGGCAGTGCCTTTCTTCAGCCAGGACCTCTGAAATGATGAGCCAAGTCTCAGAGACAGAATGGCCAGGTTCAAAGCACAGTCGCCCTGCTTTGCAACTGTGTAGTTTTGCACAAGGGATCTCAGCGGACTTATTCCTTGTGCAGAGACTATTAAAAAAGAACAAGGTTGCCTAGGACCCCCAGCCAAAGATGACCAAAAACATATTTGCATTTGAACACAAATATGGGTTCAGTGGCAAAGAGGAGTGTGTGCATCTTGCAGGATTAAGGGGGTCTCAGTAAGACACCCAGGAATGAGTGGGAGTTGGGGGGAGTTGGGCTGTACTGGGTGATCTTCAGGAGGACCTGAGGAATTTGGGTTTTGCTTTAGATCGGATACTGTCGGAAAATGAGGAGATTACATTATGGATTATCTTAATAGCTCTTGTGTGGAAGAAGGGAAAATATAGTGACGATGAAGCCGTAACTATGCTGTACCGAATAGCCAGGACAGAGGAGGATGAGCCACTCTGTGGCCGAGGTGAGGTCTCTTCTGGGCTCCTTCAGGCATGATGCAGTGCCCTTGCTGTGTCTTAGGGTGGCTTTGTCCGATGGGATGTCCTCGGAAGCTGTTTGTGTGCAACAGGAAAACACCAGGGCCTGTCGGCAAGCCCCCAGCCACCTCCAGCCTATGACAGAGCTCAGTGATGGTGCGTGCCAGGGGGCATTTTACATTTCTCAAAGCAACCAATAAAAGTACCAATGAAGCCAGGCCTGGTGGCGCACGCTTGTAATCCCAGCATTCGGGAGGCTGAGACAGGAGGATCGAGGTTCGCGGCCAGCCTCAGCTACTTAGTGAGGCCCTCTGCAACTCAGTGAGACCCTGTTTCAAAATAAAGAATAAAAAATAGGGTGGGGTGTAGCTCAGAGATAGAATGTCCCTGGGTTCCATCCCCAGTACTGCAAAAAATAAATAAAAAGAATAAAAAGTAATAATCATACTGCCTTGAATACAGTAAATGCTCAAGAAAGACAATAGTCTAGCTGTCAACTACTATGTATGTTACAGTAACCCCTGGAAAACTAGCAATACATCTGGGCCATTGTTTGGGATGAGGGCTCATACATAAAGCAAAATCCATGCAAGAACAAATGATAATTCAAAATAATAAGTCCGTGCTGGGCATGGTGCCACACACCTGTAATCCTAGCGCTTGGGAGGCTGAGGCAAGGGGATTCCAGATTCGAGGCCACCCTCAGCAACTAAGTGGGGCCCTGGTTCAAAATTTTTTTAAAAAATTTAAGAAAGGGATTGGAGGTATAAATCAGATGTAGACTGCCCCTGGGTTCCTTGGGTTCAGTCCCCAGTGCCACCAAAACAATAATAATAATAATAATAATAATAATAATAATAATAATAATAATAATAAATAGCATAATGGTTATGTTTGCCCATTTCCAAGTGTTGTCCCACATCACAATTACCTAGAGTTTCTCCTCTTAACTTTTTCTCCTTCAATCGCCATGCCTGACTTCCTTCTCTTCATTCCAGTCAACTCTTTAAATACAGAGGCTTAGAATGTTTTTAATCTCCTCTAACTCTTCTTCTCACCCCGGCCCTCTAGTATGTAGGTCAACTTGGTTTTCTCCCCCCAAAATAAAAGTAAGCAAAGAGACTTTCTCTTTAGCAGGAAAGACAAGATGGAAACAAGGGTAGAAGCAAGGAATCACTGGGCTCCCTGGAAAGGTAAGAGGAAACGAGTAGACCCTCGTCTTTTTATAACCCATGTCCTATGTACAACAAAGGCAGGACTGTGTTTTTGCTAAAGAGCCAGCCTGTCTTCTTCCAACAGGTTCCCAGGACCGGCCAGCACGCCTGGAGAGAAGGACGCATTCACTTAGTAGCTGCAACCAACCTTGGTGTCTCACAGTTTCTGGCTCTTTCCTGAACACCAACTCACCACCCATTTTCTCTGATGACAGTCCGGCTGCTTGTAGTTGCTCAGACATGTGCATACGAGTATCGGAGCCTTTTAGGAAAACTGTTTCTAAACTCAAGTCATTAAATGGAGACTCATGGTATTCTTAGAAATACATCTAAGAATAAAAGAATACAAATACTCATGGTATTCTTAGAAATGCGTCTAAGAAATGCAGTTCAGGTATGTCCAACACAGAGATGGTTTCTCTTTTGGAGCAAGAACATATTGGGTAAGGACTGTGGGAAGGAGGGCCATGCCCAGGCTGTGCACGGTCCTGCCCATGGCCCTGCGGAGCAGGGCCATATCCAGGCATGACTATGTCTACCAAAGCAAAGATTTCACCGGCTTGAATTGGTCTGAGCATAATCACAGGTGGACAAAGATTCTGGTCTTCTGACATCCCACTTTCTCCTTTGATGTTCGTGAATAAAATAACATAGACTCATAGTCAGGGCTATCCTCATTGACTTAATTTACCTTAATTAATATAAACTTTATGTGTAAGATGAAAATACGGCTCCACTTAATATAAAACAAGAGTGATTTCTATTTCACAGAAAGGATGAGTACATCTTAAAGGGAGGCAGACGATTGTGTTAATGATTAGTTCTTCTAATGACAATTTCGTTGACCCGCTGAAAGCCAATTCACCTAATAATCCATTCTATGAAACCATTAGTGACCCTGTGGTTTCTGACAGGCAACTTCTGGACAAATCTGGACAGGCAACTTCCCCTTGCTAAATCTCATCCCAAGCAGTTCCATTAATAAAATTTGTTGTGTACATCATCTTTTTTTTTTCCTAAGAAGTATTAACTTAGTTATTTTCTCTATATATAATAACTATTTTATCAACTGTGTTTTCCTTATGTTTCAGTGGTGCTACATGCATTAACCCAGTAGATAGTTGAACAAAACTTTCCTGGCAGTACCCTTCATTTAATTTTACGTAAAAGTAATGGGGAGCCCAGCATGGTGGTGCATGTTTATAATCCTAGTACTTGGGAGGCTGAGACCGGAGGATCTTGGTTCGCATACAGCCTCAGCTACTTAGTGAGGTCCTCCACAATTTAGTGAGACCTTGTTTCAAAATAAAGAATAAAAATAGGGCTGATGGTGTAGCTCAGAAGTAGAACGCCCCTGGGTTCCATCCCCAGTACCACATCATCATTATCATAATAATAATCATTACCATCATCATCATCTTCATCATCATCTTTATCTAAGCATGGTAGCACATGCCTGTAATCCCATTGTTAGGGAAGCTGAGACAGGTGAATAGGAGGTTCATGGCTATCTTTAGCAATTTAATGAGGCCCTGAGCAACTTAGTGAGATCCTGGTTTAACATAAAAAATAGAAAGGGCTGGGGGTGTAGCTCAGAAATAGAATATCCCTGGGTTAAATCCCCAGAACCACACAAATTAATTTTAAAGTGGGGCGGGGATGAGGGGTGAGGTGTACAGATATGTGTCCTGGGTGGCAGGGTTTCTAAAGGAGTCCAGGAATTCTCTCCTAATCGGTTTGGGTAGCACTTTCCATTTCATGCAATGCTCCTTCAAGATTAATTTTTGCAAAAGCACAAGCTAATTATGTTAACTTTCTTTGATACACAAAACACAACAGGAAAAACTACTCTCCAAGAGCTACTCAGGATCAACAGAACAAATGTGTAATCAAATTTTGGTCTCCTCTCCTTTCTCAGACTCCCCACACATTCTAAGCTCCCGCCTGGTGTTATCGTAGTCACTAGCCATGTCTTAATGGACTGAGTATGTCAGGGCATCCAGAGAAATCCCTGACAGGCTAATTGCCCTTTAGCAGAACATCTAGCCCAATACCAATACCTCTCACACATAGAGCGGACTGCCAGAATGTACCTTAAGGTGCCTAGTGCTAGTGTGTGTGTGTGTGTGTGTGTGTGTGTGTGTGTGTGTGTGTTTTACTGGGGATTAAAGATTAAATCCACGGGTATTCTGCTTATGAGCTATACCCCCAGAACCTGTTTTTATTTCGAAACAGGGACTCACTAAGTTGCTGAGGACTAACCTCAAATCTGCAATCCTCCTATTTTAGCTCCCCAAGTATTGGGATTACAAGCATGCACCACCATGCCCGCCATATTTTTTAGATGTTTTTAAAATATCAATTAAAACCTCTTTTTTGTTATTAAGCAAATAACTCCCTCTACTAGGGTTCTTTCATGCATAAGCACAACATGCTTATACACAGAAACACACATGCATTAAACTTTAGAATAAAAAAACGCACTGATTCACGTGACTGCAAAGTTCTCTACTAGGAGGAGTGACTGCAGGTATGGCTGTATCTAGATCTTGAGAGATGCCTTCAAAATGGTCCCTTTCTTGTTGGGCCGTGAGGAACACTTGTAATCCCAACATTTGGGAGTCTGAGACAGAAGGATTGCAGTTTGCAACAGCCTCAAGCTTCTTAGTGAGGCCCTTTGTAACTTAGTGAGATTGTGTTTCAAAATAAAGAATAAAAAATAGGGCTCGGGGTGTAGCTCAAATGTAGAATGCCCCTGAGTTCCATTCCCAGTACCACAAACAAACAAACAAACAAACAAAAATGTTCTCTTTCTCAATTTGCAAGGTATCCCTGTACCCCAAGGTCAGGATGGCCTCCATAACCCTAGACTCACTCCAGCAAACTTAAGTACCTCAGAAGGTAAGGATGATTTCAACGTAGAGTTTAGTGGCAAAGCCCCACAGGGGACTCTGGGAAGTTCACCTGGATCATGTGCCCAGTCTGAATCAATCATTAAACCCATGTCTATCGGTCACTCTAAATGCCCAGACCTCTAGTTGGGCCTGGTGGCACATGCCTGTAATCTCAGTACTTGGGAGACTGAGACAGGAGGATTGCAGGTTCGAGGCCAGCCTCAGCAACTTAGCAAGACTATCAAACTAGTGAGACCCTGTTTTATAGCAAAAAATATAAAGGGGTGAAGTATAGTTTGGAGTAGAATGCCTCTAGGTTCAATCCCCAGTAATCCCAGCATTCTTAGAGGCTGAGTCGGGGGGATCGCGGTTCAAGGCCAGCCTCAGCTAGTTAGTGAGCCCCTTTGCAACTCAGTGAGACCTGTTTCAAAATAAAGAATAAAAAATTGGGCTGGGAGTGTATCTTGGAGGTAGAATGCCCTGGGTTCCATCCCCAGTATAGAAAGAAAGAAGGAAAGGAAGAAAGAAAGAAAGAAAGAAAGAAAGAAAGAAGAGAGAAAGAAAAAGAGAGAGAGAAAGAGAGAAAGAAGGAAAGAAAGACAAACGGAACATCTTATGAGAAAATAGTAAGAAAGCTACTGGATAGCATTTTAAAAAATAAGGCTGGCCATGAAACCTCCCAAACACAATGGCCTTCGTAGTTCCGCAAAGCTTCATAAAGAAATGACTGAGGGCAGACACAAGTCGGGCAAAGTATAAGGTGAAGCAGAAACATCACCTCAGCTCTAAAGCCCCAAGGCTTCCTGCTCTGACACAAGGGCCCATGTGTGAGGGTCTCTCTCTGGACAACTACGGGGCTTTGGAATGGCAAGTGAACAAGACCACTGGTCATTTCTGTACCATGAAGCCATCAGACTCAATAATCTGGAAGAATTCAAGGGAAGATGCTTGCACCTGTTTCCCTGAACTGCATCTCAGGGTATGCAAGAGATCAGAGAAGAGATTTCTCTCTGTAGACGGAGTCCACACAATCGACGGGAAAAAGATGGGCAATCGTTGTATGTGGCTCCTAAAACTTCCCCCAAGACAGGCAGCCAGACACCATGCACCTCCTGTCGGAACCAAACAAGAAGAGTCAGGATTCATTTTTGCCCAGAAAGAAATAGAACCAAAATCTCATGGAACTTCGGAATCTAACCGCCATATACAGGAACCAAGAGCAACAGTTTCTAAAACCAGAGTTTGGGGAGTCATTTCAATAAATAGTATCAAACAGTCCATTTCAAAAGAGGGGGAGTAAGCAATGAGTTGGAGGGGGCACAGAGAGTAAAGGAGATTTCGGAACTGTTTCAACCGAATTTAGTAGACACATGAATCTCGCCTTAATTACTGATCAATAGTCAACACTTAAAAGGTTATGGGGAGCTGGGCGTGGTGGCGCACGCTTGTAATCCCAGCGTTCAGGAGGCTGAAACTGGAGAATCACTGTTCGCAGACAGCCTCGGCTACTTATTGAGGCCCTCCGCAAGTTAGCGAGACCCTGTTTAAAAATAAAGAATAAAAAATAGGGCAGGGGGTGTAGCTCAGAGGTCAAATGCCTCTGCGTTCCATCTCTAGACCCATACACACACAAAAAAAAAATGTTATCGGGGGCCAGGTATAGTGGCACATGCCTGTAATTCCAGTAGTTGGGGGGCTGAAACCCTAAGATCATAGGTTTGTGGCCAGCGTTAGCAACTTAGTGAGACTCTATTTCAAAAGAGACTAAAAATCCACCAACGGGACAATGGGTACTTTCATCTTGAATATAGGATTCTCTCCAGCAGAAAAAAAAGATGTATTTCCATATTGAATCTCTATTTATTCAACATAAATATCTATCTTCAATAAATGTTTTAAACAAAAAACAAACAAACATAAACACATTCAAAAAAAAAGTAAAAAGTTAAAATAAGGCTGAAGGTCTAGCTCAGAGGCAGAATGTCTCTGAGTTCATAGATGCCAGCGTGCGTGTGCATGCATACACACGAGTACACACACACACACACACACACACACACACACACACACACTCACAATAGGGTTATCAGGTAGAATTTAGCATGAATAGAATATCTGATTATAACATTATTGCTAATTACATAGCACACTGATGTTAATAATAATATTTTCCCTAAAGAGTACCTTTGATTATACGTCCTTAAATACTTAAAAATAATACGATGTTTGAGCATTTGATTATGTTAAGGAATCATTGCTGATTTCAAGGCTTAATAGCCTTAATGGTAGTATGTTTCTTTTTCTGAAAAAAATATTCATAGACTGAACATATACATTGTCATATTTAATAATAACATGGTGGCACATTGGAGATTTGCTTCAAATATTTATGGAGAAAAGAGACAAAGATTAAAGTACAAAAAATATGAACATGGCTATGTGCTGGTACTGTTGGAGCCAGGCAGGGGATTGATTCAGGATACTCTTCTCTCTATTTTTATGTATGTTTGACATTTTTCATAATTACAACATTTTATTTTATTTATTTTTTGGTGGTGGTACTGGGGTTCCTGGAAACCCTTCTACTTCTGGTCTACACTCCAAGACCTACTTTTATACTTTTTTTTATTTGGAAATAGGATCTCTTAAGCCAGCAAGACTGGCTTTGAACCTGCGCGATCCTCCTGTCTCCGCCTCCCAAGCGTGGGGATTACAAGCGTGGGCCACCACGCCTGGCCAAATTACAACATTTTAAACCCACCAATTAAAAAAATATAACAGAAGAGGCTTATGTATCATTAAGTCTCTTTGGTCCTCAGATGAATTGGACCTGGAAACTCATTTGCAGCATTTGGGAGCATCTTAAAGAATGGCCCAGGCCAGGACTAACACCCCTCTTTTGCTACATGAAGTCTCCTAAAGCAGTCAACCCACATCCATCCAGGAAACGCCCTTCATTCTTGGAGTTGGTTTAGAACAAAAGACGCCAAAGGTGGAGGAGTATTGGAATTTTGAGACCTCAAAAGAAATATCAATTTATCTTAGACGTAGCCGATGTAAATATCTCTTTTGGTTCTTCAACACAACCAGCATGTTCCCAACTGGGACTTTCTAGAAATTTTCGTCTCTCGTTTTTCCTGGGGCCAGTTCTTTCCCATGAGATCAGACAGCGCCTCTCCCATGAAGGCTTACCTGACGACACCTGCTACCAACCCTGGGCCAGTGTCTGACTCGGTGGCTTCCCCAGGCCCTTTACCATCTCTTAAAACACCTTAAAAGTATTTGGGGGGAAATGCTGTGGTCAATTTCAGTTAATAGTAAGAAAAGATATTTAAAGTTATGAGCTTGAGAATAAAACTGTTTTCAGTACTCACAGCTTCAGGTGTGTTCGTGTGTGTGTGTGTGTGTGTGTGTGTGTGTGTGTGGTGTTGGAGATGGAATCCAGGGACATTCTACCATCGAGCTATACCCCCCAGCCCTATTTTTTATTCTTTATTTTGAAACAGGGTCTCACTGAGTTGCAAAGGGTCTAGGTAGCTGAGGCTGTCCACGAACCGTGATCTTCTTGTCTCAGCCTCCCGAATGCTGGGATTACAAGCGTGCGCCACCACGCCTGGCTGATTCTTGGTTTTGCTTGAGAACATCTGCTCACAATGGCTACCTTCAATGGGTGAGTATCATTTGGTCCACTCCTAGAACAGCTCCCAGAACCCAGTAGGGAATCAATAAACATCTGAATCAAAAAATGCTTAATAGATAAATCACCACTAATCTCTCAGTCTGTTGCCATTTTACATCAAATAAGTATGAAATAATAGTGGAGCATGATTACATGCCTGTAATTCCAGGACTAGGGAGGCTGGCATAGGAGGACTGGAGGTTTGAGACCAGCATCAGTAACTTAGTGAGACCCTGTTTTAAAATAAAAAATAAGAAGAGGGCTGGAGGTGTAGCTCAGAGATAGAATGCCCCTGGGTTCAGTCCCTAGTACCCTCAAAATAGATATAAAGTACATGAAAGTGTATATAACTATATGTAACATAATATGTAATTATGCTAAATATGCCATTTTATACTAAGTATGACATGCATATTATGTCAGTTATATTCATATATATGGTTTCCTAAACCTAAGCAATTCCTACCTTATACTCTAGCAGCAAAACAGTATCTATCATCTTCTGTTGCAATTCCCTTTTTATGCTTTGTTAGCACTGAAAATGAGTTTAATTGGAATGATTAAGAAATATAATATTAAAATAGGTGTCAGAGTTTTTTCTTTTTGAAGAAGCTTGAATGATACTGTGCCACTTTTCAGACAATCAAAAGAATGCTCTGATAACCCTTTCCTGCTATTATTAGAGGACAAGTTATTTGTGCCAATAGAGCAAGAAACCCTACCTCAGAGAAACGGGAAATTGAGTAGTTTGCAGTTTTGAGAACAACAAAGTTAGCATTCAATTAAGTTCCATCCCAAGATTTATACTAATCATTAACCAAAAGTTGTCTTCTGTTCAGTATCAGGAAATTGAACAATACCCCGACGAAGAGAAAGGCCCTTTAAAAATTAAGCAATAATTATGGTATGCTTGCAAAATGCAGTCTATCTTTTGTATCTCAGATTCCTTGGATGTGTAATTTGCATACACATTAAACTCTGTGGGAAATTGGAAAGCAATTCAGAATTCAACAATTAAAAGATACAAATTAAAATTGTTAGCATTAACTTAAAGTTTATTGCTGGTGCGATGCTGTTGGATATAAATGAACTCTGTTCACGCAGCCATTGCTCTCTTGAAAGTTCAACACGTTTCCAACTCGGGGTTCCAGTTGCATCTTTAAGTCTCTGGTGTGGTTGAGGCGCCTTCAGAATCATCAAGATACTTTTTAAAGAAATATAAATATGTATCGTCTGCAGATAATTGTTTTAGTCAAATCTCTCTGGGTTCAAATGAGCTTGGCGTAATCTTAAAATATCTGAAAACGATTTGGGGGAAAATGCCCCATTAATCTTACGTTTAATCCCAGCTAATAAGAAGAAAGCGGGGAAGGAAGTGGGAAACGATGCAGGAGGAAGTCACACTGACCAGGGTGAGTGTCTACAAATGTATGCCTTTGAATCTTCCTGTGTGTTGTATAAGTACAATGCACCAATACAATTATTTAAGAAAGACACTATTGAGAGTTGTGAGTTTGAAGCTGGGGGTGGTGATGCACACCAGAAATCCTAGCACTTGGGAGGCTGAGAAAGAAGGAGGATCGCACACTTAAGGCCAGCCTCGAACTCAAACTTAAGTCATGAGCTCGAGAGCACAGCAGAACAAAACAAAAAACGCTTTTCGTTTTTCATGTGACTATGTTTAACTATGTATATATGTAAATGCATATGTATGTGTGCATAGTACATACACAATATGTTTTGTATAATATATATAATCATAGATATTGTATCATATATAAGGGAATTAGTTTCTTTGTGCCTCCATGATGAACTATTTTCCTATCAGTAAAATGGAGAGAGGCTGTCTAAACCATATGGTTGTTAGTCCACTAAATCAGCTAAGTATTTGTAAACTACCTATGAAAATACCTGGAATACAGAGTAAATATGTATATGTTATGTATATATGTTGTATATATTATAATATTATGTATATATGCAGTTTATGTTATGTATATGTAGTTTATGTGCCTCCATGATCATCGTAATCCACTGCGAATTCTCTAGTGAAACTGGCTGAACAGGAAGCTCAATTCCCACAGCTTCTTGTTCTCTGACTAAGGATACGTTCTTCTTTCAGCCTTTATTCCTGTTCTGCAAGTAGGAACAGTGATTGCGATCAACTTGGGCTTCATTGTGTGTTTGAATGAGAAAAGGAAACTGTTTCCCTATACCTTGCATGGAAAAAAAATGCTTGATAATTTGGCAAATATTTGCTCATTTATGTTGTGGTGCTGGCGATTGAACCCAGGGACATTCTACCTCTGAGCTACCTCCCCAGCCCGATTTTTAAATTTTTGAAACAGGGTCTTACTAAGTTGCAGGGGGCCTCCCAATGTTGCTGAGATCGGCCTCCAATCTGTAATCCTCCTGTTTCAGCCTCCCAAGTACTGGCCTTACAGGTATGTGTCCGCCATGCCTGGCTAGATAACTTACAACCATGAATTTGTGAAGTTCCAAGCTATGTGTGGAATCCTAAGGCCACTACATACTGGCTCTGTGACCTCGGGCAAGGGAATTGGTTTCTTTGTGTCTCGCTGTGAAACTATTTTCCTATCAGTAAAATGGAGTTATAATGTCTAAACCATACAGTTGTTAGTCCAGCAAATGAGTTAAGTATTTGTAAACTACCTGTGATAGTGTCCAAAATAACCCTTTGGAAGTATTTTCCAATGACAAATATAAGTGTTAGTAGGTAGAGAGAGGTGTCTATGCATCCATGCACAGAGAGAGAGAGAGAGAAAAAGAAACAAGAGATCTCAGCAAAAAAGTGGAAAAATCTCAGTATGATTTTACTACTTTTTTACTGAACTCTTTATTATGATAAAAAACTATTGAGAGATAAGTATGTCAGCAAATAGTTTCAGATACCCAAATAAACTGTAACAGAGAAACCACGGTAACATAGAAGAGAGAGAACTCTATTTCCCCCCCGACCGTTAAAAGGCAGTATGGGTTACAGCAACCACAGGAGCGACATAACAGTGGGTCTACATAGATGGAATCTGAAAATGCATTAAAACTTTAGTTGGATAAACAGTTGATATCATTGTGTTGATTTTACTTTAAAAGCAGAGAGCAGATCAAACTTTGTTATTTTCAAGATGGCCGGGAAATGCAATTGCAATCCTTATTGGGAGCCACCATGTATTCTACGTGACCAGTTTACAGAGAACAGCGATACAATAAAATGTCCTTGACATTATAACTAATTGAATATACTTGGATCATTGATGGTCCTTCACCATGCTCTGGGGCCATCAACATGGGGACCAATTATCAAGGTAAGTCCTGAAGCTTAGCTTTTTATTCTATAAATAAACTTCCAAGGGGAAAAAGTGGATAGGGACTCAGAAAGTTCCAGCCCCAACAGGAGCGAGCTATTTTTCCTAATAATTTGGTAGTTCATCTACAGAGGGACACAAGGAGCAGACAGTTAAGCGTCGCGTTATAAAATCCAAACCACTATAAAGTGGGACTAGACCAACTTTTACTTCTATTGTCTCTTCTATTTCCACTGGCAAGATTATTCACTTGGGGATTTTAAAACATCCGCAAGCGTAACTCTACCACACCTCACAGTGACAGAATGGAAAACTCCTTAACAATGTTAGCAATAAATATATCAGAACAGCATCTTGCATGCACCACACACACACACATGCACACACAGGCACGCGCACACACACACACACACACACACACACACACACACACACACAGGACTGCTTTCAGGTCATTTGCACTGTCAATCAATACAGGCATGACTAAGGCAAATCATAGCCTGTAATTAATTGATCAGCCTGAATCCAATTCCCATTATGGAAAGCCAAACTACAGGAGAAATACCCACAACAAGCAAATTGAGATGTTGGACTAAATCACAAGTGTTAGATAAAAGAATTGGATTTTTCTAAGTTTTTAATAATTTTCTACTTCATCTGGGAGAGCTTAAGTCACAATAATAAAATTATATGTAGAGAGAGCACACACATACACATAAGTATATATATATACATATATATATACATACATTTGTAAATATATACATATACACATGTATTTTTAGATGGCCAATATACACAAATATTTGCGCACCACATCAAAGATAGATAGATAGATATAGATAGATATAGATAGATATAGATAGATGATAGATAGATATACATAGATGATAGATTAGCTAGCTAGCTAGATAGATAGATTAGATAGATAGATAGATAGATAGATAGATGATAGATAAAGAGAGATTCGGGTTGAATTGAATTTGGAACTCTGGTTGGACATCTGACCTTGCACCTACTGTCTGAAGCGAATTTTTATCACTCTCAGAAAGCAAATGGTGTGCGTATAATTTGGCCAGCCATACATCTAAATGTTTCAAGCATACCCAAATAACATATTTCAGAAAGAAGAAAACGGTAGCGTTAGGACTTTTGGAATGAAACCAGGCTCCTCTCTGGTGGAGAGGTGTAAAGGAGATTAAGTGGACGGTACTTGCTTTGAATTATTGATGCAATCAAAACACTAGCAGGTACAAAACATCGGTCTTCTCGACTACGCTGGGTTCAGCATTGAATTTTAGTTTTGTTTTGGCTTTTTTTTTCCATTAAAAAAGAGAGGGAGAGAGCGCAAGTAATCATCTCCTGTTTCCCTATAAGACACAGAGCTCCTAACAGTCTGTAACAGACCATTAAAACAGAGGACTGTGGGTGATTTTCACCAGCGGGTGCATAAGGCAGTCACCCATCCACCCTCGGGGAGGCTTCCATTCAGCTTGTGCTTGCAGCAGCATCCGGGGTATTAAAGGATCACTAGAAAGGCAGGCACCTCCTCCTCACCCCCGTTTAAGATGGAGACGGCGGCTGCATCACCTCGGAGTGCAGGCAGAACTCTCTTAAAGCAGTGTTTTCCACAGCTCAACCTTAAAGTGCTAAGGCGCAGACTTTCCTCCTAATTTTGCAGACTGCAGAAGAGCTCCCCTTGGTGCCCTGATCCCAATCCCCCAAGCCCAATTCCCAGACTTCCCTCATCACCGGCAGATATCATTTCAACAGATGTCAAGAACGGCTAAAGTACACGCAGGCCTATTTGTTAAACTCCTGAGGGGGTAGGAGGGAGATTGGCAAAATTCAGCCAGTAATTAAACCACATACTTCTTCCACAGCTACCGCTAGCCCTCTCTTGCCTGCATAATCACTCCGACTCGCATCAAATCATTTAGGCACTTATTGGCTACAATCAATACAATATGAGATACATTAATTTTGTCCCTGAGAGACTTTCGGGGAAGAGGTGGTATTGCTTCACAAGCATTTTAAGGTCTTCACGCAAGTGCAGCATCCAGTGTAGCAATACAGCCTCTGCACTCCACACTGGCAGATTTATGGTCTCCCCGGCCGGCCCCATGCCCAGGGAGCTGGGCGGCTGCCAAACGCACGCAAATTGGATTGGAGTGAGAAACATTAAATATATTACCTAATGCACACGGATGCTAAATAGTGCAAATCACACTGAAGAAGTGGCGGAATCTCAGCCATTAAACTCACGTCTTCCCATATGCTCCAGGACTCCACACGCCTCACTGTGGAAACTAACATCACGAGGAGGAAGAGACCTTTAGCCAAGTTCCCAGGTCAGAGTCCGTTCCTTCGATGCAATGCCAGTTTTGTTCCTTCTCCCGCCCTCGCCTGCCAACAGGGTCAATTGCTCAGCCCGCAAGGTGTTTAGCACGGGACCAAGGAACTCCTAAGATTATCCACACTCATCCTGGAAAGGGCGCTCAGAATGAGCCCTACCCTTCCCTATCTTGTATCACAAATGAGTTGTCTTTGTCAAGTCAGCACACTAGAGACTCCGATTCGCCTAAGTGTCATTTGGACTAAAAAGTGTGTCCAAAAGAGAGGGCTCCAAGCCATGCGACTATGACTGGGAGATGATACCTTGGGTTGGTAAATGTGGATAATTTTGAAGTAGTAGACTATTGTCTTTGGATATAACTGTCACCGGAATCAAGAGCAAAAGTAAAGCAGAGGGATTGAGTTCCAGTCCCATTTGTAGTCTGTGATTCCAGGGGCCAAAAACCCTCCCACAATCATAAACACCGTTCATCCTCATGTGATCTTATTCAATAAGTAATAGAAGAAAAAGAAAGAGGTCAGGCGTGGTGGCGCACGGTTGTGATCCCAGCATTTGGGAGGCTGAGACAGGAGGATCGCAGTTCGTGGACAGCCTCAGCTACTCAGGAAGGCCATTTGCAACTCAGTGAGGCCCTGTTTCAAATAAAAGCATTAAAAAAATAGGGCTAGCTCAGAGGTAGAATGTCCTGGGTTCCATCCTTAGTACTGCTAAAAAAAAGAAAGAAAGAAAGAAAGAAAGAAAGAGAAAGAAGGAAAGGAAAGAGAGAGAAAGAAGAAAGAAAACCAGTAATAAAGTTCAGCCTATCTGTGGTGTCCATGGTAGAAACAAAAAGGAATGTTAATTAGCTAAAGAAATTGAAAGTCTGGCATGGTGTCACATGCCTGCAATCTCAATACTTGGGAGGCTGAGGCAGGAGGATCACAGATTTGAGGACAGCCTCAGCAAGTAATGAGACTTTTGGCCATCTAGTGAGATCCTATTTCAAAATAAAAATAAATAAATAAAGGGCTAGAGGTGTAACTCGGAGGTAGAATGCCCGTGGGTTCAATCTCCAGCACCAGGAAAGAAAGAAAAAAGAAAAAGAAATCGGGGAATGACTGTAGCACAAAATTAAAAGCTGCCAGAAATTCAGAGAAGAAACATTCCCTGAGTCAGGCTCCTGGCTTCTTGTTGCAAAGGAAAAAAATAATTGGGAACAAAAGGATTCTGTGCGTCACAGTGGAAACCACAGTAATTTTCTCATTAACTACACCCTGCTTGGGCAATGAGCAGTTACTGATAAAATAGCAGAATTCTCTTTTTCTCTTTGAAAGAGAAGGACTTTGGCTCTCTGGGTAAGGCCATCAGTCACAACAGAATACACAATGGATTCTGGACTCAGGACAGAAAAACTGGCCTCGGGCTTATTTCTCTGTGTGAGCCCGGGTAGATCACAGGACCTTACTGGATCCAGGCCACCTTGTCTGTAAAGTCATTATCTGGCTGCTGGAGCTCTCTGTGGCTCTAACGGCATATGGTTCCAGTTACGTAACTTTTATCCTTAACTGCCCTCTTACTTCGTCTCTAAGACAGTTTCTTTCTGTGCCTTTAACAATGCAGAGAAATGGATCGGCTGAAAACGAACCTCCACCTGACCTGTGAAGGTATGAGCGGTCTGCATAAGAAGAGCCTCTTCTGCTCAGCTTAGCCCCATAGAGGAGAAGGAAGGAGACGGCCACCTGTTCCCTGTACACAGTGGATGGTACTGGAAACAACCAAGTCAAACACTGATGCATCCTAGAATCAACTTACATTCTGACAATAGTTCGTAGGTATGTTTGTTTGTCATTGTAGTTGTTGTTTTTAAGTAACAGAATTTGAAACACTGGTAGCCCACGCCCATCAGCACAGATTCCGGTAACTTCCCCATGCCCCTGTGTCCTGTTGATTGAATTAGCTCTGTGGACCCTAAGAAACTAAATTTGAACAAGACTTCCAAGTGATGCCTATGGACACTCCTTCTACAAACACAGGTGTCTATGTATTTTTGTTAATGTTTGTGTAAACTGCTCACTGAAACCATAAGCTTCCTAGGGTCCAGTATCTTGTCACTTATGTATTTCTGACATCTGTCCCAGTCCTATTCTTACAAAATTATCCATTCTTGCTCTAAGTAATTAGAATATCTAGGAAGAGAGCCTTGAGCCCTTGGGTGATTTACATTCCCAATAAATCATGAAAAACACTTTTCTCATCTGCACCATAGACCATGAAAAAGAGAACCATATGTTATTTTTTCTTAAATCTCAACTAGGCACACCACGGTTTTTCACACTCAGAGCTTTTTAATGTACTATTTTCCTGGAGCTTGACAAGAGGGTGGGGTGGAGTTACCTGAGATGGACAGAAAAGGCCAGAAGGTTTAAATAATTTGTCTAAGGTCACATTTACAACTATATGATGATACCTTGACTTGGTACACTGAGATCATTTTTGATGGGGCAGAATGTTATCTTTCTATGTAACTACTATCAGATTTTTTTTTTAAAGCAAAGAAATCCAAAATTGAGAGTCTCTCTCTCACATCCATTTATTTCATAAATATTTGTTGAATGGCTACTATGCACTGGGTGTTTGATTATTGGTCAGGGATACATTTTAGCTAAAAGTGTATATATCTGCCCTCGTGACATTTATGTATAAACTATTATATGGTATTATATGGGAATTATACCCCATTATAGTTTTTCAGACATTTTGCCACTTTGCCTTTTGTCTTTTTTTAAATAAATGTTGCTGTATATATAACAACATAACATTACTGGGTACATAGAGATAATAAAATGGTTAGTACTCTCAATTAAATAAACAAATCCATTCTCTTGCGTTTATTTCTAGTATACTTTATAACACTTTAAAATGTAAACATCTATATAGTCGGTTTTCAATACTTTCCGGTTAGGGCTGTGGGTCTAGCTCATAGCCCTAACCTAAAACATTCAGTATAGTGTTTGCCTGGCAGGGGCAAAGCCTTAGATTCAATCGCAGGCACTGCGGAGGGGAAAAACATCCTGGCTTAAGTTTTCATTTCTTTTTTTATTTTTTTAATTGATGCACTGTAGTCATACATCTTAATGGGGTACAAGATAGTGGAGGGATACATGCACACATCATTCATTTAGCCCTCCTCCAATTTTCTCCCCATTCCTTCCCTCTCCCCCTTTCTCATGTTTGGCTTAGTGATTGACTTTGATAATGTTTTCTAATGTACATCATGCACATTAGAAAATTTCCCTCTTCTGCCCTCTCGTGCCCCTCAGGTCGCCTTATTTGCTCATCTATGGCTTCTCCTTTTTGGTCTAGAGTTCCTCCTATGACCTTTTTTCCCCCCTAGCTTCCACATATTAGGAAGAGCATTTAATCTCTTAATTTTGTGACTGATGAGTCTAATTTGGCATAATGTTCTCTAGTTCCATCCATTTCTCCGTAAATGATGTAATTTTGTTCTTTATGGCTGAGTAAATTTCCATTGTGTACATATACCATTTTTTGTAATTCATTCGTCTATTGATGGACATCTTGGCTGGTTCTATAGTTTGGCAATTGTGAATTGTGTGACCATGAACATAAGATATGCATGCATTAGTTCTATAGTTTGGTTTCCATTCTTTTGGGTAGATATCCAGAAGTGGTATTGCTGGATCATATGATAGGTTTGTTCCCATTCTTCTGAGGATCCTCCATACTCTTTTCCAAAGTGTTTGCACTAATTTGCAATCTTACCGACAATGCATTAGTGTTCCCAACTCTCCACATCCTCGCCAGCAGTTGTTGTTGTTTGTGTTTTGAATGATTGCCATTCTAGTTGGAGTTAGGTGAAATCTCAGGGAAGTTTTGATTTGTATCTCGCTGATTGATAATGATGTTGAGCATTTTTTAATACATTTATTGGACATTTCAATTTCTTCTTTTGTGAGGTATCTATTTAATTCACTTGTTTGTTTTTTATTGGATTTTGTTTTCTTAGTGAGTTCTTGAGTTCTCTGTATATTCTAGTTATTAACTATCTATTAGAGAAATACTTGGAAATATTTTCCCAAGTCTACCAGCTCTCTGTTGAGATTCTTGATAGTTTCCTTTGCTGCTCAGAAGCTCTTCAGTTTAATGCAATCTCACATACTGATCTTCTTTCATTTTCTAAAGGAGCCTCAACAAAATAATGTTCTATAAAGATTCTACAGGATTCTAGAAGTGAGTTTACCTCCACAGCCTCTGTTTTCTCACCTCCCACTTGAGCCTGAATCCATGCAAACCCCTACGTTCTTCAACCATTTAATATATATTAAATTGAATATAATATATATTAAATTGAATATTAATATATTAAATTATTAATATATATTAAATTAAATATATATTAACCAGAATCTTTCTAATAAGTAGCAAAGGATCTTGCTAAGTTCCTGTGACTGGCTTCAAACCTTCAACACTCCTGTCTCAACCTCCCAACACTGGGATTACAGCCCCAATGGCTGAGAGGCTGTCTCTTTAGTTGCCAAGTCCAGAGTATAGTTTCCGAGCCAGGTTTGGTGGTGAATACCTGTAAACCCTGTACTTGGAAGACTTAGACAAGAGGATGACAGATTTGAGAAGAGCCTCAGCACGTAGTGAAACCTCATCTAACCAATGAGACCCTGTTTCAAAATAAAAATAGAAATAGGGCTGGAGGTGTAGCTTGGATGTGGAGTTCCTCTGTGTTGAACCCACAGCACCCCCCCACACACTACAAAATAGCATTTTCAGAATACCTTCTATTTGCCCTCTCTGTATCTTTCCCACCATCCCTTCTTGGACCATCTCTTGATGTCCATCTTCACCTCTACTCTGGGCACATCTTGTCGCACTCAATCCTTTGAGTCTGCAACAATGCTGTCTAGTCACTTGGTAAACAGTTGTATCTCCAGACCTGTGCACACTTGCCTTGATGTACTTCACGTACCACATACAGTGAGCAACTCACCTCACTTACCCGAGAACTGGTACGCAATGACTGAAGAGAAGGATGCTCATTTACATGTGCTTATATGGGAGAAACAAAAAAGTCAACAACTCCCAATTGTACTGTTAAATGGTAAGAATGGGTTATAATTCATTATATAGCACTAGAGATTCTACAGATAAATCAGCGGGTTTATGATCGTACTTATTAAAATAATATGTCCTTCAACAGATAGATGATTGAATTAGATGTATCGATAACTGTAAATATCTAGATGTATTCATAGATAAACTACATCTATATTGTTAATGGAAATATAATTGCAAATAATATATGCAATTTTTTTTTTGGTGGCACTGGGGATGGAACCCAAGGGTCTTCTACCTCCGGGCTACACTCCCAGACCTGCTTTATATTTTATTTGGAAACAGAGTCTCTTAAGCCAGCTGAGGCTGGCTTCGAACCTGTGTGATCCTCCTGTCTCAGCCTCCCAAGCGCGGGGATTACAAGGGTGCGCCACCACGCCTGGTCAATATATGCAATTTTAGATATGCAAGTGTAGATCTTAGTATTGTCACACTTAAAAAAGTAAAGAAAGTCAGCACAAGTGGTGGCATTTGCCTGTGATCCTAGTACTTGGGAGGCCGAGACAGAAGGATTGCAAGTTTGAGGCTAAACTCACTGATTTAGTGAGAGACACTGCTTCAAATAAAAAAATAAAGAAATAGGGCTGGGAGTATAACTTGGAGGCTAAATGTTACTGGGTTCAATCCCCAGCATCAAAATAAATAAATGAATGAATGAATAAATAAATAAATAAATAAATAAATAAATAAAGGAAGAAGAAAAAATAAAAGAAGTAAACTATAATTTAATAATATATATGTCTAGTCTAAAATGCTATAATTTCAACAGACAATTTTTAAACGTGTCAGTGAGCTATTCTAGGCCCTTTATTGTACCAGTTTTAAAGTACTGTTTTCATAATTCATTGGTTCATTGCGGGTATACATCATAATGAGGTTCCACATGGTAAGAACATCCGTGTATTTTGAAATCCCATGTGCATGTGACATCTGCTTAGTAGCCACACATGACCAGGGACTACCACACTGGATGGCAAAATTAAGAAACATATTCTTCATCACAGAAAATTCTGTGAGACAACAGTGGTCAGCTGGGCTTTGGGGAGGAAAGAGTCCTCCCATTTGGAAGGAACAAACAGAAATGAGCCCATTTATTTCCCCAAGTTTTGAGAAAGAAAGAATCCATCGATCTTGTGGGGTGTTGTTAATAATTTGAAATATGTTTTTCAAGACACTCTTAGATGTCCCTAAGCTTCTTAGGGCATCTTGGAGGCATTCTTGGAAAAAGAAGGATCTCTAACCCAGGTCTATTTCTTGGCTTCATCATTAACCAGCTGTGTGATTTGGAATAATTAGCAGCTTCTTCATGCCCATTTGTTTTTCCCCAATAAATGGCCAAAATGAGGATCAAATAAGTTAATGCACATGAAGAGCTCCTCACTAGTCTCAGTAATCTCGAATTTTCTTTGGGCTTTTCTTTTTTTTTTCTGGTACTGGGGATAGAACCCAGGGGTATTCTACTTCCAAGCTATACCCCCAGCCCTATTTTTTATTCTTTATTTTGAAATAGGGTCTCACTGATTTGCAAAGGGCCTCACTAAGTAGCTGAGGCTGTCCGCAAACCTCGATCCTCCTACTCAGTCTTCCAAATGCTGGGATTACAAGCGTGTGCCACACCAGGCTCGGGCTCTCCTTCTAACAATTACAAATATTTTAGTTTTGTTTTGAACAAGGATAAAACATGAGTGTCTTGAGAAACCCTATCAGTAAAACTGCATCTCTGCCTTTCTCCCATCACAGCACCGATCAGATAGTCTTAGAAAGTGTCTTCATCCTGCTCTACTTTTCTGCCTTCAGTAACACCAAGTGGTTGACCAAACTCTTTGATCATGCATCTGGTTGCATTTCTGTTACTAAGTTCACAATTATAGACTGGAGGTGACCAGGAGCCCCAAACATGAGTTTTGTTTGAATAAAAGAGAAATCCTACCTGCAAATGAGATTGGTTTGTATTGTATACCTGTGTCTATATATGCAGATATGCACTAGTACATCTGAAAGCATGCTTGTGTGTGTGTGTGTGTGTGTGTGTGTGTGTGCGCGTGCGCATATCTTAAAACTATTATGTTAGTCTTCTGAGATTGCCACTCTGGCCTGGGAAATAACTGAGCATGGAATCAGACACCTGAGATGTCTATAAGTTGTGTATTCTCTCTTATTCACCACTTCCTCATCTGAAAATAGAGTGTGGGCTGGCCCAGATGGTCTCCAACACTCCGCCCAGCGTAAGTATTCCATGATTCAGTGAATGAGTGCACAGCCAGAGCCAGGATTCTTATTCTTGTTATCACAGGCAATCAAGAGTTGTCAAAACTTTCCAGTCCTCTATCAGAATGCTGTCTGCTTAGTGAGCTCCTATTGCTGGATCCACTACACGCTCAGGAGACAGCAGCTAACAGGCCAAGCAGATGGTCTCCTGGGAAGGGCAGGCAGGTTTCATTCCACTCAGAACTCACTTACCAACAAATTCTGGAAAACTTAGCAAAGGGCGTAGACTATAAGCAGGAAAGGCAGGAAGGATGAGAAGGGCTTGTCTTATATGACTTTTCAGTTCCCTCTGCATCTTGGGATTCTAGTGTTCCACTAGGGTGGGATTCAGATAATTGTCAAGAAAGACACCCAAAGTACATAGGCATCTGACCTCCTATGTGCATAGTCATGTCCCTAAAGGTAAGCGGAGAAATATAACCCAGGGTCAGACATATGGTCCTCTTCAGTGTCAGGAAGAAAAAATGACCAGGAGGAATTTAAGAAGGGAGGATGGTGGGCTAGAAGAAAGAGAAGGAGAAAATGCAGCAAAGTGTTAAAATTGGTGATTTTAGTAGGGGTGTCTGGATTGTGTAAGTCTTTCATTTTTTCATAGGTTTAGAGTTTTCTCAAAACAAAAAGTTGAAAAGCCTAACACATTTTCAAAAGAATAAGTAAAATTTTAGTAACAGAAATAAGCCTGTTCTCAAAGTGAGTCCCTGCATAGATTAAACACAGATTTCCTTGCTCTGGGAAGTTTGAGAAGCTGCTGGATTCCTTACCACTCCCGTGGAGACTTATCCTTCATTGTCAGTGATATATAAATGGACAGAGGAGTCCTGAATAAATACACTTGTGTCACCTTTCGAACTTAACACGGTCCACAGTTGTTTCTTAAACCTTACAAGTGTGTGTGCATGTGTGTGTATGTGTATGCGCAAGCATATGTGATGTCCATGCCTGCGCTGCAGAACTAATGTTTCAGAAACAAAATATACACCAATGTATTCTTTGTTTTATTCAGTCATTTCTAATTGAGTGTCTTCTGTATAGTGTCCATGCACCACAGTAGGCATGTTTCAGAATCAAAACGTAGACTAATCTATTCTTTATTTCGTTCAGTAATCTCTAATTGAGGGTCTTCTATGTACCAGACACAGAAAAACATGATCACAGACATGGTATCCTCACAAGTAGTGAACCGTCCAGAAGGCAGGAGAGGCAGGAGGAAAACACATGATTGTAATAGCACTAGATGACCTATTTTAAAGACACTGTATTCTGCATTAAAGAAGTGGAGAGATAAAACATGGAATAAGAATCTGCCCATGAGAACAGTGATACAGTGATAGCCTATCTTCACCAAGAGCCCAGACTATGCCTGGTTCTAGAGAAGAGAGAAGCAAAAGAAATAACTTAGAAGAGTAAGCTTTGCCCAACAAATAAACCATTGTACCACTCTGGATGTCTTCCTCTGAGTTTTTCAAGCATCTTCTTCTAATTTTTCATTTTCCTTGTAATGTTCTTATGAGAAAGGATATATCCCATAAACTCACTGGTAAGACCTCAGATGATATCCAGTAGTGTGGGGGAGGTACTAGAGATTGACCCTGGGGGTGTTATACTTTTGCACCATACACTCCAGCCTTATTTTTTTTATAATTTTATGAAAAATATCAAGAGTATAGCAGTTTTTTGCTAAGTAACTGCACACTGGCCTTGACTCTGAAATCTTCTCATCTCAGCCTTCTAAGTACTGGGATCACAGCTGTGAGCTACTTCGCCGAAGAATTTTCTATGATTTGGTGAACCTGGAATCTACCAAAATGTTGTCACCCTAACTGAGTGAGGTCTAAGATCAAGAATGTGTTAAGCTGCAAATAAAACCTGATCAATAGAGGCTCAGTCTGAAGCAATACAAATGTTATTCCTGCTCGTGTGTCTGGGGGAAGCTGGCTGGGGGCTGACTTTGAGGTCACATCAGTGCCAACAGAACCTTGACCTTCATCATGTGGGTGGGACAGTGAACTGAGGGCAAGGCCATCTCTGAGACTCAAGGATCCATCCTCAGGTGACACTGACACAATCCACTGCCCCTTTACAGATGAAGGAGCTGGTTGGGTTGCTTTGGGTCATACAGGTACAAAAAGAGCAAACAGAGGTTTCAACTCAAGTAAACTACCATTCTAGTACAGACAACTTAGTATGGACACTCACGGGGCAACATAATTATCCCAGAATTACCTTTTACACTCGGCAATACACCTGGGCCTGTCTGCTGGGTGTCCATGTCCACTGGGCATGGTCCCCCTTTCCCCAGGAAAAACACATGTATCTCAGGGTGAGCATACACCTTACCTGGCAGTGTACACCACTCTCAGTAGAAAGTCAGACCCACAAAGGGAACCCTATTTTCCCCCAAATCCAGAGGCTTTGCCTCTTCCCTCAAGAGATTTATAATTAAGCCTGCAAAAAATTAAGAAATTAATATAAAAGTTGCCGTGTTGCCAATGCTTTTATTATACTTTAATTTAGTAGAAACATTTTCCCGCCACCCCTGGGGAGTAAGTGCAATGTGAAATTGCTTACATCGCTCTTAAGAGCTGAAGTAAGCGCTTCCTTTTCATCTTCTGTAATCCCATTAAAAAAAAAAAAAAAAAAGAACCCAGCAAGTCTGTGGGCCAGAAGCAGCAAATAGATAATTACATCACTCTAGATATTTTTCCCCTGGCTTTCTCTAGGATCCCCCTCCCTCCTTCAATAATACTACACTTTCCTTATAATTTATTTACAGGTAAAGGAGTGACAAACTAAACTCATCGGACAGACATCTGCACATCGCTCTAACTAAGTTACTAGTGATTCTGAGTCGTTGTGCAATCCCCTGCAGGGTAAAGTAGGTGACAGGCAGGGAGCAGAAACTTCAGGACAGAGGTGGTAGTGCAGTGTGTCCCTGCTGCCTGCCGGCAGCAGCAGAGTGAAGGGCTAAGCTTATGGGTATCCAGAGCAGCACAGCACAGGTCCCCTGGCTGGCCACCTTGCAAGGGCATGATGCTGGAAAACTTATTCAAATCTGAGCCTCGAATTCCACGACTTTCAAAAAGACCCTTTTATAAAAGGGTCTTCTCGGCTCATAGGGCAAAGCAATTGTCCATTTCCTGTTAACTATGATCTGGAACTCCAAGTTCCGTTTCCTTTAACTGAAATGCTTGGGACCGGAAGTGTTTTGAATTTGGGCTTTTTGTTTGTTTGTTTTGATAAATGTGCATATACCTTGGGGATGGTACCCACAGCACTTATGTTTTATATACACCTTTTGCACGTAGCCTCAAGAACATTTAAAATAATATTTACGGGGTTTTGCACATGATACCAAGTTTTCCACTTATGGCATTATGCCAGTGCTCAAAATGTTTCAAGTTTAGCAACATTTCAGCATTCAGATTTTTGGATTAGAGATCCTCAACCTGTATTAACATGCAGAGTCAGCTTTTCAGACAGTGAACTGAGGGCCAGGCCACCTGTGAGTTTATTCCGGAGCCCATTCCATCTATGCCTCTCTTTAATGAATGACTTGCACCCTGCTGTAGAAAAAAAAAATAACGCATGCATGAACTAATAATATTCGAGGAATGGAGTCCTCGATTTGGATTCAGACTCAGTGTTCTTATTAATACCACTAAAAATAAGCAAAGCTACATTGCTAGCCACTGATGGCAATAGGTTTCTGTAACTATCAAAATGAACAACGTATGTGAACCACTGTTACCTGAAAGAGCCTTTTCAAATTGAAAGGGACTAAATTTGTCCTCAAGGATATTGTCTCAGTCAATGTTCTTATTGCTGTAATCCAAAACAACTGACCACACAACTTAGAGGAAGGGAGATTTATGTGCTCACAATTTTTGGAGAATTGGAGGTTCAGTTCGAGTCAGGCCAGGTCAGTGGAGATTAGGGCCTGGCAGGGAAGCAGAAGGAGGAAGAACTAGGGCTTTGCTCTCACATTACAGATACAGAAGAAAGAGAAGAAGCAAGGAAGGAGAGTCAGAGTCAAAAGCACAGTTCCTAAGGCTACATGCCCAGGAACTCATCTTCTATAGTCACACTTCACCTGCCTACATTACCATGCAGAAAGTCCTTTACACACTGATGAGATGACAACCATCAGGAACTAACCAATCCTGAACTTTAATACATGAGCTCTTCAGGAAATAGCCTACATCTAACCATAACAGATACGGTGTTTGGTCAGGAGACCACCCTTAGGGTTCTCAAGTTGGATACTGGACAACATACAACCCTAGAAGACAAACATGAATACCCCTTTAGATCAATAATGTTACTTGATTTGTACAGAGGCCACACTAGTGTTATATAAACCACCATGGGTTTGTGATGAAAAAAGGAAGAACATTTTACATGAGTTTGTAAAATAAGTGTGAGGTTTCAGAGGAATTGCATTTGGAGATATACGTATATTCTCATTAGCCACGGAACGGTTAACAGGAATAGAAAAGCAAGAGAGCTCAGCAGTGTTGCAAATTTCCCACCCACATATACATCTGACCCTTTGGTTACATCACTGAATCCTAGTTCTCCTTGCCAGAGTTGGAATCATAGCCAAGTAGTGTTTCCTCCATGAGAAAGAGCAACATCACTTGATCACCAGAGTTTGCTTCTCCAAATTTATTAGAACTATTTTTCGATACTATGTTTTGAAGTTTTGTTTCCTGTGTCAAATGTCAACATGGAGGACCTTTTATTTATGGTCAGGGGTAACCATCGAGCCACATTATACAAACAAAGAAGATTGCAAAGTAAGGAGTAAGCTGTTTTGCTTTTCTTAACATACCCTTCCCTATTTGCAACAACAAGTAAATGAGCTTTTGGCAGAAAAAGAAAGGACATGACCCCATGATGATAAGTCCTTATATTTAATATTTTAAAATACATAGAATGAACCCAGAATCTCCAAGAATCTGTAATCAAATAAATCTTCCTTCATCTAAGTTGTATCAACAGTCTTTTGGGATTACATCAATTGAGACAGTGATGTCATAGCCATAGCCCCAGTGGTCCTGGTCTACCTGTGCAGACCTTCCAGTTTAACCATCCTGGCACCATGATGACCAGTGTGACTGTTATGGTCAATGCGACATCCTTGTGACCAATAGTTACCATTAAAGATAAGAAGGAGAAAGAGTGAGAGAAAGTAGCACTTCTGAGGCCCTAGCAAAGTCCTCGCTACATCTCTTTGATTGAAACTTATCCCACATCCACTCCCAGTTACACAAAACGCTCACGAAACCAGTATGAAGGTGAGCATTCTGTCGGGCCGCTAGCTTCTGGAAGTTTGTTATCACCAAGAAATGGTGAAACACCCACCAACGTAGTTTTACATCTTCAAAAAAATGTCCATTCCATGTTCTGCTGATAAGTGAGCTGAGCCTTTAACATTTATAGGCATGATACGACCCTTGATGTTTATTTACTCATATTCTGTGGAGGTGGAAGTCATTTCTGCATCTCAAGGGAAAGCAAAGCACTCCCTAAACTGACTGAAAGAGTCATACCTCTCTACGCCATGCAGTAATCCTGCTGACTCTTTTTTTTTTAAACAAAAGCGCCCTTGTATCTGCTAGAAATATTGATTTTAATTAATCACAACACACAGCCCCCTCGATCAATAGAAAGGTACAGGGGGATGAACAGAAACTGTAAATCACTGTTATTTCTTCTCTTCAGAGAACTTTCCTTCACTTTAATTCAATGCTTTTATTGTACATGTTGCTTCTCAGACTTAAACTTATGCTTTCATAATTACACTAATAGCTTCCCTTGACTGAATGCTACTTACTAGATCTCTGGTGCTTAATCATACAGGGCCACAGAGAATCCTGTAGCTTTTTTTTTAACCATTTTATTATATTTTACAACTGTTCACATTTCAAAGAGGGAAAAATGGAGACTTAGGGATTGAAATTAATACTAGACCTGAGATTAACCTTTAGGTTCAACTCTTGCTGCCCTTTGTATCTCAGTCAATAATAGTCAGTCTTGGCTCTTTGGCATACAGAATAGTGTTCATGAAGACAGGTGCAGAATTTCCTCTTCTCAGAAGTTATTTCTGAATGTCAGAGAGAGGGGCAGTTTTCCTGACATAGTGCATATGGTGGATTCTCACACTTGGAATCTCATTGCGATGTCTGGTCCCCAGATCTCTGTCCTCCTCCAATGCCCCTGCAGAATCCTACAGAACTGTCAGAGAGTGATGCAACACAGCATGGCTGGATCAGGTGGAACCATTTCCAACCCCACACAAAGATAATGATACAGACATAGAGTCTGTTGCTCAAAATCAGGCTCCCTGGATTCAAGCCCTTCTTCCAAATTTACTCTGAGACTTATGGCATCTGATTAAATCTATAAAACCTCAGCTTCCAAACCCACCAAACAGGGACAAGATCATTAACTTATTGAGAGCAAATGAGAGAGCCTGGGAAAGGGACTTGACAGCATCTAGAATATAGAGGAAAGGAAGAGGCTGAATCAGCAGGAGTGGGTGGCTCAACTTCCCCGAGCCTCGGCTTCCCCTCCTGGAAAACGGGACAATAATACATCCTCCTGTTCTGAGAACTGAGTGAGCTAAAGTGTATCCAGGGCTCAGAGCTGCTCTTGGCAGCCAGCAGGAGCTCGTTGAGTTAGCAGTCACGATTGTCACTGAGACATCTATATGAGAAGCCACATCTAATTTCAAACACTAGCTGAAAATAAAGTACCAGGAAAAGAAGGAGAAAAAGAAGAAAGAGGAGGAGAAGGGGGAGGAAAAGGAGGAAGAGGAAGAGGGAAACAGGAAGAGGAGAAGGAGGAAAAGGAAGAAGAGGAGGAAGAGAAGGCAGAATAGGAAGAAGAAAAAGAAAAAGGGAGGAAGAGGAGGAGGAGAAAGAAAAAAGAGAAGAGTAGGAAGAAGGAAAAGAGAAAAAGGGAGAGGAGGCAGAAGAGGAGGTGAAGAAGGAGGAGGAGGAAGAACAGGAAAAGGAAAAAGAGAAAAAGGGAAAGGAAGAGGAGGAGAAAAACTGAAGAAGGAAGAAGAAAAGGAGAAAAGGGGGAAGAGAAAGAGAAAAGGAGGAAGAGGAGAGGGAGAAGGACACCACCATTACTCTGTTTTCTTGTAGCATAACACCAAAATGCAGGCATGAAGAATCTCTGTAAAGTACAGCTATGGACTCTTAACACCAGAAACTAGTTTTTCGAGAAGCTATGCAGACTGAAGCCGAGGGCACAGCCAAGCCTGGCTAATTAGCTGCTTTGCCTTATGTCATGGGGCCCAGGGCATTGCGCCCAGCTGCTGTGTTGGGGGGCTGGAGTCTGCAAAGTCAGCTGTAATTGACACCCACGTGAAGGGGGTGGAGGAAGGTTATGGGGAACTTGGAGGACCCTGGCAAACAAAAGCAGGGGAGCCAGGGAGCTGAGCCTCTTGCAAAGACACGCTCAGCCACATTTGGGGACAAAGTCTGCTTTCCTTCATTTCCTTTTCTGGGTAGGCCATAAGATGTGCATCTTCTTGCCATCTCTCTGTGGAATCCCCTCTGCTTAGACATCGCTCTCAGACCATATTGGGAAACAGGTTGTCCAGGTACCGCAAAGGAGCCTCAGGTGCCTTTATCTACCTTATCTATATGGAAAAGGAGCATTTTTTCCCTTCTCTTTCTTCCAAAATGTGGCCTTTCCCCAGATCTTCTTCATCCTAATTCCAATTTATTTCAAACAGCATTCATCAAGGGAGAGTCTGACAGGTGCCTGGCATTGTGTTGGCTTAAGAGACAAAAGGAGCATGAGCCAGGGCCCTGCTGTGTGGCTTGGTCTAGCAGGACTGGGCTCGTGTCGCCTTAGGGGCCTGGGGCATGTCAAACCAATACCCACAGATGTTAGAGAGATGCTAACCTCTGGAAAGTGATAAAATAATAATGGCTTCATTAATTCAGGGAAAGAAAGAAATGAGCTTGCTGGAAGCAGAGGGAAAGAGAAATGGGTAGACTCTAAAGCCACCGTGCCCATCATCAAATCGCTACTCTCAGTAGAGCTGAGAGAGCTGAGAGAGCTGCTTAAGCTCCTGTGCCTCCGTTTCCCCCTCCGCAAGGATAATGATGGTGATGCTCATCTCTAAACTCTCAAGGCAACTCCTACAGAATTTCCCAGAAAACCACACGGTCTACACAGATTTGATTGCTAGAGTTGTTATTGTCATCCTTACATCCTTACTTTCTTTACCTATTCACTCTGGAGATTCCGCAGTGGCCACAAAGTGTACCTTAAGAATGGAAAGAGCACAAAATGCTCAGTCTACGAGTACAACAAAAGCGCTATTTTATTAATAATAATAATAATAATAATAATAATAATTATTATTATTATTATTATTATTTTGCAGTACTGGGGATGGAACCCAGGGCTATTCTGCCTCTGAGCTACACCCCCAGTCCTGTTTTTTCCTTTATTTTGAAACAGGGTTTCACTGAGTTGCAAAGGGCCTCACTAAGTATTAGCTGAAGCTGTCCACGAACCGTGATCCTCCTGTTTCAGCCTCCCAATGACTATTTATTCTTAAGTGGATGTGTCAAGGAAGGAGATCTGTAAACCTTGACTCAGATCAGGAACATGAATGTCAGCCTTTTCCTCTATGGAGTTGGAAACACACACCACATCTGGGCACTTGGGACATGATGCCTGAAAGATATCTGTCCTGGAGCAGGGATAAAGGACACCCCAGCCTCAGTTGTCCTTTGTGGCCAGGCTGGGTCTTAAGGACTCCATGCTTATATGTCTTGACTAAGGGAAGCTGCCCAGAGCCACAATTGCTGTCCACAGGTGGCCAAACTGTCAGCTCACCTACAATGTCCTTGTGCCTGGTGACTGACAGCCCAGCTGGTCATTACTTGCTGTGGCTGGAAGAAGTTGTAATCGGAAGGGATGGCAGAGATGGACAGGTTCAGCCATACAGAAGGGCTGAGATTGGGACGAGGCTGTTTCTGCAGCAACAGCTTAAATAGATCCTGTCAAATGTAAATAAGGGGTTGTACACATGCCTAAAATTTCCAGTTCTTGGTAGGCTGAGGCAGGAAGACTGTGCATTTGAAACCAGACCTGGGCAACTTAGTTAGACCCTTTCCCAAATTAAGAAAATAAAATTTAAAAAAAAATAACTGGGAGTAGGGAGGTAGAGCACATGTAGGTTCAATCCCCAAAAACACACAAAAAGAGAGTTGCCAAATCTAATAGGAATCAAAATAACTCATGTTTTAATGGTTTCCAAATAAGTAGTGCAAACAATCCACAATTATCAAATTATCAATTATCAAAAATCTGCCGGGCATGGTGGCGCACACTTGTAATCCCCGCGCTTGGGAGGCGGAGACAGGAGGATCGCGCTGGTTCGAAGCCAGCCTCGCTGGCTTAAGAGATCCTGTTTCCAAATAAAAAAAATATAAAATAGGTCTGGGAGTGTAGCCCGGAGGTAGAAGGGCTTCCAGGAACCCCAGTACCACCAAAAAAAAAAAAAAAAAAATCAAAATCTGAACACAGATGATCTAACCTTGAGGTGTATTTGTTTGCCTTTTATTTGTATTTGTTTGTCAGACCCTGTCATTATTCGTAATGTTGATGGTTTAAATCTTACAGACATTTGCATTAATCTTGGTTACCGGTAGTTAGGTGGGACTTATTTTGATCGCTAAGTATTGTGGTAGCTGGTGAAAGCACCACTTTCCTGACCCTCCTTACCACAGTCCCACTACAGGGGCCGGCACAGGTGTTGCTGGTCCTGAAGAGTGGGCAGCCCCTCTCTAACCCCTGAGATCCCTGGGCAGCTGCTGAGGTCCTCTGTTCTCAATCTATCAGTTATTTTTTCATGAAAGGCAGAGAAGTATTCATATCTGAGCATGACTGATCCCATTCTTCCTATCTGAAAGACAGGAAGAAATGAGGCGGAGTTCTGTGGGAATGATTCTACATCCATGATCACACCAGTAAGGGGGTTCCTCAAAAGATTAGGGATGGAGCCACCATATGACCCAGCTGGACCAGTCCTAGCATCTTTCCCAAAGAGTTAAAATCAAAATATTATAGTGATATATTTGTGTTCATAGCAGCACAATTCACAGTAGCTAAATTTTGAAACCAACAGGTATCTGTCAACAGAGTAATGGATAAGAGAAAATGGAACATATACAAGTGCAACAGAATTTTACTCAGTCATAAATAAAAATGAAATTATGCTGAGGGAAAAATGGATGAGACTAGAGAACATTATTCTAAACAAGACCAGTCAGTCACAGAAAGTTAAGGGCCACGTGTTTTTTCCTCATATGTGGAAACTAGAGGAAAAATTGGGAATAAAAAAGACTTTGGATAAATGAGGGGAGAGACCGGTAGAAGAGTGGAAGGGACTGGGCCAGAGAAGTGGGAAGGGAAGACGAGAAGACTGATGAAGGAAATGGTTTAAACAATGCAATGTCCATATATAAAATTATTACTACCAATTTCAAAATATATATATACAGGGATGGGTGAACAACAGGGCGGAATCCAGAGGGAGCTACACCAAGTGCTGGTGCATGTATGTTTTATCATTTTGAAACTATGATGGAGAATTAGTAAGTGCACCAGTAAAGTATAAACAGAGAACACTATAGTGAGATACACATGCTCATGAGCATAGCAGCACATTCACAACAGCCAAGCGATGGGACAGACCCATGTGTCTTTCAGCGGATGAATGGCCGAAGAAAATGTGGTGTCTGCACACAGTGGAATTCTACTCAGTCGTGAAGAAGAACAAACTATGTCATTTGCAGGGAAATAGATGGAACTAGAGAGCAGCATGCCAGATGAGATCAGTCAGGCTCACAGAGTCCAGGGCCACGTGTTTTCTTTCATATGTAGAAGCTAGAGAATAAAGAATAAAGGAAAGAAAAAAGACCTCAGGAAAGTGAGGAGAGAGTCCAGTATCATAGTGGGAGGGGTCCGTCGTGGGAGGGATGCGGGAAGAGCAAAGAGAAGGTACCGGCAAGGAGGCATACCAAATAATGCCCTGTGCATAGATGAATGTATTATTATGACTCTCATTGCCACGTCAACTTAAAATCCACTGTAATGAGACTCATCATGATGAGCAAACAAGGCGGCCTAACTGAGGGGATGGGAAGAGGAGAGGGAAATTCTCTCATGTACGTGCTGTACCTTCACAATCATATCAAAGTCCATCCCTAAGCCAAACATGAGAAGGAGGGAAGGGGAGGGAATGGGGCGGGAGCTGGGGAAGGGCTCACTGGGCGGTGTGTGCATGTGTGTCTCCACCATCTTGTACCCCATTAAGATGTATCACTACAGTGCATCCATAGAAAAATTTTCAAAACATTTAAAGTAGTTTTGGCAGAAGGAAGAAGGAGAACTCATTGCAGGTCTCATGTAGCCATGGCCTAGACAGCAAGGCCCCTGGAAAACCTGGGTTGTAGGCGTGATGGAGGTAACAGGACAGGAAGCAGAGGGAGAGGGGCACAGCGTGTGGACTCCACGTCTCCTGAGTTGGGGCAGTGCCCGGCTCTGGGGAGTTTCAGAGTGAGGCTACCAAGGGATGGGGAGAAGGTTTAAGAATTTCCCTCCTCTTAGGAGAACAGGTTTGAGGCCAGTCTCAGCAACTTAGTGAGATTCTGTTTCAAAATTTAAAAGGAAAGCAAAAGGAGGTAGAGTGCCCTTGAGTTCAATCTCCAGTATAAAAAGTAATAACTTAGTTAACACAAGAATTGCCTTTCTCTTTGTGTTCCGGAAATACAATTGCAAAATGTGATTTACATTGCAACAAATGGACTTTTCACTATCACCCCTCCCAAAATGAACCATGCAGTATCAGGGCCACCAGACCAGGAGATGTCTGCAACGTTAGAGCGACCTTCCAGGAATGAGCGACCCACGGCAGCCCTGCCTCCTGGAACGTAACAGTGATTATCACACCACACACAGTCTGACACACTTGCCCTGAAAATCCCCAAAGAGTCTATTTTTCAGTAGACAGTCCAGCTTTTTTTCTCTTTCTTAAATGTTTCTTTGATAACTGTCAAAAACAATAAAAAATAGTCCTCACCATTTACAATATCTATCTTACCAGCCCCTCGGGAAGAAAGGAAATAAACAGAATCTCCAAATAGAAGCTGAGAAATCGGTGTTGAGCTTTGACTGGAAAGAGGAAGGTTTCAACCAAAAAAAAAAAAAAAAAAATGGCAGGTGGTGTCCAGAGCATCCTGTTACCTGCTTGTTACATAGCAGGTATTGCCCGGTGCAATGCGTCCAGCGGATTGATGTGTTATTATCTCTTATGGCTGAATTATCTCTGAAATGCCAGCCATTATGATGAGTGCTGCTTGTGTCTGCCAGCAAAGTTGAGATTTATTTTGTCTGTGTGGCATGAAAGGAAGAGTCCAATTTGATTTCAAGTGCTTTCTGTTAATAACTCATCCCATTAGTGGGGAGGGACTTCTGATGCCCCCCTTGACACATGTAACACACACACACACACACACACACACACACACACACACACACACACACACTCCAATGGTCTCGTCTCTAGTTTCATGGAGAAAACAGAAAGTGGAATAGAAAACTCCCTACCCACTGACGATCAAGTCCTCAGCCTCCCCAAGAACCCTGGCCCTGCCCTGGTGCCCAGGCCACCAGTTGTGTATTTGCACAAGCCCGTTTGTGGCAGCACTGTTCACAATAAGCAGGCAATAAAAGCCCCCCCCCCCCTCAGTGTCCACTGATGTCCACTGACAGATGAGAAACAGCAGGCAGTCTACACACAAGGGAGTATTAGTAGCCCTTAAAAAACACAGAATGGTGTCACATGCAAAACATGGGTGGGCTTTGAAGACATGATTCCAGGTGAAATAGGAAAGTCTCCCAGGGGCCTGTGGGGTCACCAACAGGAGGTAGCTAAAGGAGCTCGAATCACAGAGGAAGTAATGTGGCAATTACCACAGGCTGAGAGAGGGGAAGAATGGTGATTATTCAATTGCTAGAAAGTTCCAGACAGACAGGATGTAAACATTCTGGAGATCAATTTCACACCAATATGAATGTACTTAATATTACAGAACTGGACACTTAAAATAGTTCAGAGGGTGAATTTTATCTTATTTTTACCACTATAAAATATATTATACAAATATAATAATATAAATACTATGAAAATATATAGTACATGAACATATTATATATACATACATATGTGTATGTATGTATGTATATGCGTGTGTGTGTGCGTGTGCGCCATAATAGCTTCCTTCAACCAAGTACTGTGTGAATATATGCCACTGTCAACATTATCCACAGCATAATGTGAGACTACAGTGCACCCATTAAAAAAAAAATGTCCCTGACCCCGGGCTGTGTCTCCCTTCTCAACGTCACAGCAGACCTCACGCGCCGTCTTCGTCTATAGCGGGGGCTGTTGCTCAAGCACATTCTCCCCATTCTATCCATTCTCCGCGGTTTAGCCCACCAGGGCAGTTCCTGTGCAAGTGACCAGCGAATCGCTGCAGGTGGTCAGACACAGGCTGGACCTTCTCTGCTCCCATCCTTGAGCCCTTTCTCCCCCGGCCCTCCACAACCTCTACACACAGGTCGTGCACTCCACTTAGACAGCATGCCTGTACATCTCTCTGGCTTTCCTATCCTCCCCTAATAGCACCGTAGTCCCAGCATAATCTTCTCTGTCCAGGACCATCACACAGCTTCAGAGTCTCCGACGCCCTTCTGCCCCAACCCCCACCACTCTCCATATCTCCCACAACAGCTGGTGGTCTGTTAATTATGTAAAGCCTGGAGGCCATTCTGCTACCCAAACCCTCCTGTGGTTTGCAGCACCTGCACACACTTCCCAGAACAATGTGACAGGATGCACTTGGCTCCTCCCCCCCACTCACCTTGCTCTACACTTTATTCTCTATTCCCCAAAATAAACCAACCCCTTCCTCGGTTCAGGCCAGTCCCCTGGCCCTGCTGCTTGGAGGGATCTTCCTGCTGATTCTGTATCTGGAATCTGAATTCTTATATCTGCCTACAGGTGCATCCGCAAGGTCTCCCAGAAGAATCCAATTCCAGTTAGCAGATCAACTGGCCAGTAGCACACATCTCTCCATCTTAAATCTCTGTCCAGCAAGTTTTAGTTTCTGAACAAGGGTGTTTGTTCATTTAGCAAATGTCTATCTTCTTCTACTAGGTGATAAGCCCCTTTCGATTATGAAATGTACCCGATCTCTAAATTGCTATGTCCCAAGTAGATGGTGATGACATGGTCACACATTGTCACTTGTTGAAGGAGTCCACTTAACTCCACTACGGTCAAACAAGGACAGAGTGAGTTGTATGTATGCAGGTGTGTGCACATGTGCGTGTCCTCCAAGTGGATGGCACAGCAGGAGGGTCCTACAGCCCGAATGTGTCCTCTCCTGTTGGCAGAGCCCCCTGTGTCCCACCGAGGGGCTGGACATTCCAGGTGGACTCTTACCCAGATCCCCTCATAGTAGAGAATGATTGGACCCAATCTGGTTCATTGGTGTTAAGTTCTGAATGTCTGTGTCTCTCAAATTATAACCTGGGACCTGACGCCCAATATGAGTAGCCAATATGGTAGTACTAAGAGGCAGAGCCTTTAGGGGTTCCGAGTTCAGGAGGACAGAGCTCTCATAGGATTGGTCTCCTTACAAAAGAAGATTGATGGGGCCCTTTGTCACAAGAGAACACAGGAACAAGACACCACTTATGACACAGAGAACATGCCTTCTCCAGACCCAAAGCTATTGGCACCTTGATCCTGGACTCTCCAGCTTATTGAACAGTGAGCAAGACATTTCTGTTTTTTGTAAGTTAGCAGTATAAGTTATTCCACTCTAGCAGCTCAAAGGAACTAAGATCTAGGATTTGTGGGGAAGTGTCAGGAATGGGTGGGGTTCAAAAGATCATTGGGCCAAACTTGTCCCCTTTACACATTGTGCCTGGAATTGCACTACATGACAGACCTAAAGGAGGAGCCAGTGTGCCAAGGCGGTGAAGAATAGGAATAGACCAGGTAACTCTGTGAGGCTAGTGGGTAAGTCAACAAATGTCCCTTGTCTTAATCTGTAGGAACTTCTTATGTCAAATAGTACCTGTTCTTGTTGTGTAACAATCATCTACTTGGTGAATCCATTACCAGCCACAGAGGGGTCCTGATGACACTACTGCATACCTAACAATGACTATCATGTCTTAAATATGGCTAATGCCCAGTATAGAGGCTAGCACTAGGCAGGCACAAAACTGAAGGGTGCAGATAGTTCAGTAGTCAACATAAACCACCGTGTTTAAAGGTAATGCTTTATCAAATCAAATCAACATAAGAAATGCATGCTGATCAAACTACCAACATTTTGATGGAAAGCGGAATACTCATCTATGCCTGATTGTGCCTCACTCCACCCAGCCTAGTTCCAACCCTGCTCTAAATAATGTTCCATGGGTAAGTACCTGAGCAACTCCTATCCCTGGTCTCCTAGCTCTTCCCAAGAGCTTCAGCAGTATCGAGTGAAGGCACTTAGGATGTGGGGAGAAGTTAAGTCACCTCTTCGGGGTCTGACAGCTAAGAGTGGTCTGAATGAGTTCGATCTCAAGGCTTTTAGCCAATGTAGTAGAAGGTCTTTCTTATAAGTGGTCTTGACACCTCTCAGATCAGATCTGTCTTAGGTGCCAGAGGGGTGGGGGGAAGCAGGAGATTCCAATGTTCGGAATTTGCTGTGAAATTCTCCTTCTCTTGCTTTCTGAGCACCCCCTAATCTGGTCATTGTGGGCTAGGAGCTTTCTCTAATGAGTTTATTCTATGAATCTTGACACTGAGCCAAGAGTCACCATGCCCTCTAGCAGGCAGAAGACCCACAGGCTTTGATAAAAAGGTATCTGGATGAATACATTTGGAGTTAATGAAGGTATCATCTACCTTGCAAGGCAGTGAGGAGGGCGAGGAGGCCAGCTGCCCGGGCACAGGCACTGTGTGAGTGCTGGTTGGCAGGCGGGTCCTGGCGGGTCTCTCCTAGCCCTCTGGGATGCAGGGTGCTATGTAAATGCAAACCGATACTGACGGGGACCGATCATCTGTACCTGTCATCACTGTGAGAGTTCCCCTGCCAGACCTCCCCTTCAAATCCCGACTCCTCTAAGGGACACACATCTGGAGAGCCTTAGCCCAAGGCAAGGGGAAACCCTGGATCCTCTCTCAGGACAGGGGCAGAGGCACGCTTTCGTAGATTTCGCCTACATGGGCTGGGTGCATGCAAATGAAACGGAGGTGCAATGCCTGACACAGGGAGAGAGGTAAAAAAAAAAAAAAAAGAGGAGAGAAGGAAAAGAAATGAAAATCGGCATCCTTTCCATCTCTGCTAATTTCATCCGGCTGCTTTTCAAAGATCCGCTCTCAGAGTGACAGCTTGCCTGGGGGGTCTTTGCTGAGTTAAAGGCATCACTGGAGAGAAGACTGTCAGTCACTCTACACTGAAAAGGGAGCCAAAGGAGACCCAGGGATAGGAGGTTAAAGCCCCATGGCCAAGTGGAGCGGCCACTGTGCAGGATCTGGGCAGGGTGGGGAGCCCAGATCCAAGTACCCAAGCCGGCATTCTCTCCTACACCACAGGGTCAGGCCCCATGGCCCTCAGCCCTGGAAGCCCGGGTGGCCTCCTTTCCCAGCAAGCACAGCTCCTTCCTGCTGTCATCAGCAAAGCTGCCAACCTTTCTCCCAAAGCCTTTTCATCCTCTGGCCCCTGGGGCAGTAGAACAGTTGGTGGGAGGAATTGGCTCAGCAAGAAGGGGCGTCTTTCTGCAGACTGACAACCCACTGCCTCCGAAAGTGTGTCTGCTCCTTTCTAAATTCTCTCTCTCCCGCGGTCTCAATCTTTGGGATTAGGTCACTTGCTGCTTTCCACATGTCCCCGAGGGAGCCACAGCTGTACAGACAGAAGGACCCAGATGACTGAGAAAGACCCCTTTTGACCAGGGACCTACCGTGTCCAATGTCACGGATCAGAACCTTGAAGAAAGCAACAGAATTCGTGAACAAGTGCCTGCCTCCCTGTTCAACAGTGATCTGTGCTTAGAATGGAGGGGCCAGAGCGAGCAGAAGGTCGAGAAAATGTAAAGCCAGCTGGGTGTGGTGGCGCACGCTTGTAATCCCCGTGCTTGGGAGGCAGAGAGAGGAGGATGGCGCGGGTTCGAAGCCAGCCGTGCACGCTGGCTTAGGAGACCCTGTTTCCAAATAAGAAATGTAAAAATAGGTCTGGAAGTGTAGCCCAGAGGTAGAAGGGCTTCCAGGAAGGCCAGTACCACCAAAAAAAAAAAAAAATGTAAAGCCAACACACACACACACACACACACACACACACACACACACACACACACAGGCACCAGCTCGCTTAGCAACCATAGGGTGCTTCTGCTTTGCTTCCCAAATACCTTTTCATCTCCCCTGCCATTCCTTAGCTCACAACTCTCCACTTCTTATTCTAGCTTTCGCCTTGACTCTTCAGCTCCATCTGATTCCCTGCTTATGAACAAGATACCCCATCTCCACTGTTGTTAACTGATAGACAGATGAAAGAGATAGATAGATAGATAGATAGATAGATAGATAATATACAGGTAGATAGACAGATGGAAAATGGATGGACAGAAGAAAGATGCAAGTAGAGGTAGATAAGCAGACAGATGATGGATGATGGATGGATGCATGTATAGATAGATGATAGGTAGGTAAGTAGATAGGAAAATGGATGGTTGATGGCTGGATGGATGGAGAATAGATGCTTATACAGATATATTGTAGATATCTAGATAACTGATGGGTCAGTAGGTAATAAAGACAGAGATAACAGTTGATAGATATACATGGACACAGACACACAGATAAAAGGCAGGTAGCTAGGTGGGTAGGCAGGTAGACAGATGATAGACAGAGATGGGTATGCATAGAGCTCTGGTGATTTCACTTGACAGCTAGGATTCTGGTCAGTGTTTTCACTGTGAGCCATCCTATGTGATCTAACCCACTGTAGCAACAGCAGCAGCAGCAGCAGCAGCAGCAGCAGCAGCAGCAGCAGCAGCAGCAGCAGCAGCAGCAACACTGTCACCTCTCCTTTTACACTGGCACTCCACATTTTCCAGCCTACTACTCTTATTTTTAACTAATGTAAACACTTACTTCTCATTTTCCCTAGGACACAGTCACTGCACAATTTCATCGGTTCCTCTGTATCTCCCCCTCCCCGCTCCCTGGCCCACCCGATGAGTCCCTTTGGGCTGGTGCTATTGGAGGTTAGAGGCAGCCCTTGCTTCACCACATCAGGGACCTGTGGGTCACCCTCTCCCTAGGACCTTTTTGCAGTTCTCCAGAAAGGCCCTATTCAACATCTGCCTTTGCGGCTGGACTTCTTGAGCTCCAAGAACTAGACTTGTTCTCTCTTTGTCATTATGCAATCCTCAGCTCCCCACCATGGTCCCTGGGAATGGTCAGGCACTCAAATTCTCAGAGATGCTCATGGCCCTGTGTACAGCTTAGGAGCAGAGGGGGGAAGAGTGCTGGCTCAGGGAGGGAGCTGATCTCTAGTTAGCCTGTAGATATGTCCCTGTAGCAGAGCCCTGTGTGGATCGATTAGCAACATGGCACTACCGGAGCCCCAGGAAGTGCTAACTCCGATTTTGCTACCATTTTCATGTATGTCCTTAGACTAGCTCTCTCCCTCCTTGTGTCTCAGTTTCATCATCGCCAGCCTCAGCTCAGGGTGAAGGAGTGACTGAAAGACAGGCTATAACTGAGGCTGTGTTAGGTAGAAAGCCCCGTAGGAAATAAAACTTGACCTCTGTCCTCCCAGTTAGTACCAGTCATATCCACTCTTAAAACTCAAACGATATGGCCCTGCTATTCGTATTTCTAGAAATTCAACAAAAATCAGATTTGTCTATGTTTTGGGCACTCTAGCCCTAAACTCTCCATGTCATTACGCCTAAATGAGTGAAAAGCAGGGATTTCCTTTTAAGGAGTGATTTGTTCCCATCCCTCTCCAAATGACTCTCACAGGAGCAGATCTGCTGAACAAATGTCTTTGACACCAAGGCCTCTGAATGCAGCGCCTGGATGAACTGACCTCCTGCCCCAGGAAGGAGGCACATAATTCTTCCACCCCAGACTCCAGGGAAAGAGGAAAGTCTAAAGATAGTAACAGGACACTCAGTCATGGGCACTGCCCTTTATTAAGCACCTAATGCGTGCCACAAGCTGTGCTAAGTGCTTTAGCACTTGCAACTCCAGTTGGTCCTCAAAGGTGAGTCTTAGCACGGTTTAACTTCACAGAGGTGGGAACAAACTTAGAGAGGATAAGTGGTGACGTGGCCAGGATCCCACCACAGGGTGCAGCTGGCAGGGATTGCAACCAGGCCCTCCCAGCACACAGAGACACTTCTCCATTGGGATGATCCAGTGTGCTGCCAAGAGGAGCTCCAACACTTCCATTTGGACCGTGGGAGTTAGTGCTCCTGGATCTCGCATAAGGCACTTTTCAAATACATCTTCCCCAACTACGTGGGAGATGGATTTTCATCAAGAAAGTATAATTTTCTTTGTAATAAAGGACTTTTAGAGCAGTATCGGCCATTCCAAGAGCCCCGTATTTTCCACTGGTCCCGAGGATGGCTAGCCTTCCATTATCTATGCATCCCACCGCAGTAACACATTTGCTAAAACCGATGACACTACGGTGACATTTGGTTCCACTTTGCAGTTGTATATTCCTTAGATCTGGGCTAATGTCTTTACTCTCATTGTATGAGAACATTTCTTCACGGTGCCCTAAACTTTCTCTGCTCTGTCTACTATCTTCTCTCCTAATCCTGCAACCATTCATCTCTCCACTGTGTCGTTTTCCTCTCTTTCTGTATGTCCTAAAGTTGTATTGGAAGAGTACGTCACCAATGCCTGAGCGTTACATCACAAGCGAGCCACTTGGCCCTTTGCAAACGGACTGAAGTCTAAGATGAATGCAGGGGTGGGTGGGCCAGTGGGCAGGTGGCATGAGCATCTCAGGGGGAGAACCACTGAAAGCAGCACCTGTGAATTCAAGTAGATCCCCCCCTTCTAAAAACAATCTTGGGATCTCCTTATTTCTATATCAAACTTGAGAACCCTGCCCTAAAAAATGAAAAATAAAAAAGTAGTCATTGCTGTAAGTCTCTGAGATGGGCTGGCTCTATGACAAGTAGCTCCTGCTTTAAATATCTGTCATGGAGACAACAGTATCCAAATGAAGACTTTGAAAAGATATAGGAAGGTGCCTCATGCTTGGGTACCCACCAGAGGCTAGAACACCATCACATCCGACACCCAGCGTGGGTCTCCAAGTCCCCCACCTCAGGAGGGGAGGGAAGGTATGCTGATATCTATTGCCCCACACATACCGCACAGCGATTGTGTTTTAAATCCAAGTTTTACAGAGTTAAAGTCTTGGCTGGGAGTCAGCGTCACTTTTCTTCCTCGCCTGGCAGACTGCTGAGGAAAGCTGAGCCAGGCCAGCCCAGCTTACCTCCACCCTGCCCCCAACTCATCTTAAAACATGGAATTGAATTATCTGTATGGCATTTTTGAGACTTGAAGTCAAGAGAAGAGACCACAGACACTAGAAATAAATTAAAGAGGGGTCTTATTAACCTAGGGGAGAAATGTGTTCATATTTAGGGTCCATAATAGAAAAAGGCATCAATGTCAGAATAAGTTAAATTGCATCCCGAGGTGGGGGAAGTCCTAAACCCTGTATCTGTGAATGTGATTTTTTTTTTTTTTTTTTTTTTTGGTGGTACTGGGGTTCCTGGAAGCCCTTCTACCTCCGAGCTACACTCCCAGACCTATTTTTCCTTTTTTTTTTTTTTATTTGGAAACAGGGTCTCCTAAGCCAGTGCATGTGGCTGGCTTCGAATCTATGCGATTCTCCTGTCTCTTCCTCCCAAGCATGGGGATTGCAAGCGTGCGCCACCACACCTGGCGAATGTGATTTTTTTTTACAAGGTGTTTTGCAGAAGTAATTAAGAATCTCCAAATGAGATCACCCTAGATTTAGGGTGGGCCATACATCTGATAGCTATCTCTATAAAGTGAGACTTGATGCACAAAGGAAAGAAGGCATGTTGAAACAGAGGTAGAGACCGGGGACCCATCCTGCCAGGAGCCAAGAAACCCTAGGATACAAAAGAAATAGCAGGGCTTCTCCCTTGGAACCTTTCAAGGGAGTGTGGCTTTGGGGACAGCTTGGTTTTGAATTTCTGGTCTTCAGAACCACAAAAGAGTAATTTTTGCTATTTATCGTTTCAAGCCACCAAGTCCCAGGTGATTTGTTATAGCAATGCCAGGAGGCAATACAGAGTTTAACAGGACTGTCTCTCTGCTCTGCTTTGTGTCCCGCCCATCTCTGACAGGATCCCCCTCAATAGGTGCGAAAACAGCCACCAGTCTCTTGGCCAGGGATGGTGTCCCATCATCAACACCTTGGACGTAGAGCCTGGGTGATCTGGCTTGGTCCAGTTTCTGGCTCCAAGCCAATCTTTATAGTCACTAGGGACCTACCTGCTGACCAAGGGGGTCGAAGTCTGGGTTCTAAACCTCCTTCTGAGTGAATGATGGAGTCTTTGCTTAAAGTAGAGCCTCAAGGGACAAGACGCTAGATAGAAGAGAGTAAATAGGAGAATCCTGATCCTCTCTCCAGAATGGAGGGAGGGCAAGAGGAATGGGAGGAGAGTGGATGGAAATGGAGAGGTTTTATTCTCCAGATAGTCTCAATGGAGGTAAGAAGGACCCAGAAGAATGGACATAGGAAGGAGGTGGCCACTAAGAGCCACTGAGCACTGGTTTCTGATGCATACACAATGGGGGAGGGGAGGCCCTCTCTAGAGATCTGGTCCAGACACAGGATTTTATATCCACTTCTGCATGCATTCCCACTGTGATAAGCTTAAGGGACAATTCTCAGAAACCCCAAAATGCCTTACTGAAAAATCCATTCAAATTTGACAGTTATCAGATGTATTGAAAACAATCGTTTCTGAGAGATTAAAAACAGAGAAAGTTTAATATGCCTGCACTGGTTCCCTCTAATAAACATAACCTCATAGAGTCTGCCTGTCCCCTGAGCTTAGCAAGCAGAGGCACTTTTTAAAATACAGCCTGAAACTGAGTGGATATTTCAGTTGAAAGGGTGTGCGCTTCCCAATCCACGGTATTCTGAGACGGCCGATTTTAATTTCCGAAAAGACAAAGCCGAGGGAGAAAGAAAAACGCATATCTCCATGCACTTAAGAACTATGATATTACTTAGATGGCACAGTTTTATTCTGAAAAATGACTGTCAATTATGATTAATATTCTCCTTATAATTAATTCAAAATCTTATTAAAATCAAACTTTTATAACTTTACATATAACTCTGCTGCCTATGTCAGAATGGAGAATGGTCCCTACCATTAATTTTACCTGTATCATTTCTCAGTTCTCAAAAAAGGCAATAAAAGATCCCTCCTTGAAAATCATCAGTGCCGGGCCACCCCCATCTCCATAATGGAGCAATTTCCAATTCACGCCTCATTTTCATTAATGTTTCTGGCCATAAATTTTTAAGCATATGATAAAAAATTTCTGAAGCGGCATAAAACTAACATGGAGAGGGAGTTCATTAGCATGTGACCCTAATTAGAAATTCCATATTAACTTCCCATTTCTACGTGTGCATATCCAATAACGTGCCCTCTCCACTCTGAGCCGGGCTTTCAAAAACGCTGGGAGGAAATAGGCCTTTTGTTTGTTTAATTCTTGGGCTTTATTTCTCAAACAACCCATGTGTTTCCTCTGGTATTGAATAAGTCAACAGACAATTGTATCATGGAATGCCTTTTGTGTCACAAATTATCCGGAAGAATTGTGAGAAGGTCTTTTCCCAATGCTTTATTAATGATACCAGATCATAAAAGAGGGGGAAATATGCTGACTCTGTCTCTTTTCTAATGTTGGGTGATAAAAATGCTACTTCAGGATTCAGAAGGTTAAGTTCTAATGTGTATTTTGAATAGAGTGTGTTGGAATAATTGCCTCATAAAGCAAAGCAGGGCCCAGGCTGCTAATGGCTGCAGAGTGCAGGGCTCAGCAAAGACAGCCAAGCTCCCTGGAAAAAATGCTGTGCCTTGACTTTTGTAGCCCTCCCATATTAAGTTAACTTTCCCCTCCCCTTGCTTTAAAAAAAAAAAAGGTTTGAAATCCCACTGCCCATTTTTCCAGCTCACAGAGCTGTTTCCTTTAACACCCATGAGAGCCAGTCTACAGAGATGGCCCCTCCATGAACCATGGCTCTCAGCATCCCAGTCCCTGTGCGGTCCCTTTGCACACTGCACTGTTCCTGTGTAGTTCAGAGAATATTCTAGAAGTGATGCCATGTGACTTCTGAGGTGAGGTCACAGATGACCTACAGTTTCTGATGAAGGGGTTCAATTAATCTGAGGCCACCATATTGTAAGGAAGCCCAAGCTAACCACAAGGAGAGACTACAGGAACAGAGATGCCTGATCATCCCTGAATTATTCTAGACAACTGAACCCAGATACCAGACAAGAAAGGGCAGAAGCCACCTTAGGAAAATAGCCATTCCAAACCCTGTGATGACTCCAGTCCCAGACGTTTTCTCTCTACCCTCAGTTAGACCTGTGCTGTGGAGCCCAGTCAACCACAGAATCCCCCAAAATGGAAGTGGATTGTTTTCTTAAGCCATTGAGCTTAACAATATGTCGAGCTAATGCAATAGCCACTGGAACAATATAGTCCTCGAAAAGTAGGCATGGAAGAGACGTGTGGATCTAAATTTATCTCCCATATCTGAGCAGGAGAAAGAACTTAAATAGCCTCCATTCACCTTTGGTTTTCAATTTTCCTTCCTCACTCCATATTTATTATTCAATGCCTGTCTCTAATATGACCTCTTTGAGTGAGAAAGTACTTAAGAAATTTTGGCACTAGGTTCAATCTGGTCAAATGCATGTTAACCAGAATCAAGCTCATTCATTCCCCTTCAAGCTGGGCTTGACCCTGGGGAAATCCCAAACCAAAGGATCCAGAGGATAATCAATATGGTAGATGATAAAGGGTGCCTCTGCAAAGGAAACAATTTAAAGATGCTGTACACCAGTCACACACGTGCCCACAATCCCGGGGAGGCGGAGATAAAATAATTGGGAGTTCAAGGCCAGACTCAGAAACTTAGCAAGACTATAAGCAACTTGATAAAATAAAAAGATCTGGGAGTGTAGCTTGGAGGTAGAAGTTGCCTGGTTTCAATCTCTATTACCAATAAGTAAGTCGGGCATGGTGGTGCAGGTTTGTATTCCCAGCATTTGGAATACTGAGGCTGTTTCAAAATAAAGAATAAAAATTAGGGCTGGGGCTATAGCTCAGAAGTAGAATGTCCCTGGGTTCCATCTCCAGTACCACAATAAATAAATAAATAAATAAATAAATAAATAAATAAATAAATAAATAAAAAATACCCTGGCGTGGTGGTGCACACTTGTAATCCCAGCATTCAGGAGGCTGAGACTGGAGGATCACGGTTCATGGACAACCTCAACTGCTAAGTGAGGCCCTCTGCAACTTAGTGAGACCCTGTTTCAAAATAAAATATATAATAAATGAATTACAACAAAAAATGCTATGTATCTACCTCCTGATAGTCCCACTATTCCCAGCAATGATCTTTCTCCCCTAACCAACTCACCAAAAACAATGTGGGCTCACCTCTTTTCAGGCTGTCCTGAGTAGGGCTTCCATCCCAGCATTTACTTCATCTTCTCTCTGATTTATTTAGCGACTGAGAAGCTGGCGTTTTCAACCATGCCCTTGCTCAGATTTGTAGACCTAAAGAAGGTAACTAGGTTCATCGGAAAGAAGCCATCATCATCATTAAAAGCCTGTGATAGGGAATGATGGCAAATACTCTAATTTCCTCTCTTACTGTTGTCCCATGAGCAATAGAATGCACTGCACCGACCTATCAAACCAATCTCACACTGAGATGCTCACAGAAAGGGAAAACTGCCCTTTGACACAGCCAGGGATGAACTGATTAACTCTAGGAAAGCCGCACATCCTGCCAGAGTGTGATCATTTTAAGGACTTTTACCTAGTGGAATGTAGAATAACATCTTCATAAAATTAAGCAATTGGGCCGGGTGTGGTGACGGATGCTTGGGATGCCATTATTTGGGAGGCTGAGACAGGAGGATCACAGTTTGTGGACAGCCTCAGCTACTAAGCGAGGCCCTTTGCAACTCAGTGAGACCCTCTTTCAAAATAAGGAATAAAAAAATAATGCAGATGGGTGTAGCTTGGAAGCAGAATGTCTATCGGTTCCATCCAGTACCACAAAAAATAATAATCAATGAGTCCAGAAGGGGTGTGTGTGTGTGTGTGTGTGTGTGTGTGTGTATGTGTGTGTGCGTGCACACGCACACATGTATATAGAGGGGGAAGTGTTGAAGAAAGAAGAAAGAGTGAAAGAAAAGTTATTGATAAGTTATTACAGTATGCCAAGGACATTTCATATTGAATTTGGTCCTTATAACAAACAGCCTAGTAAAGTTGTAGTTCTTATTCTTCCTTGTTGGAGGACACCAGAATTCAGAGGAGAAATAACTCAAAGTAATAAAATTAGTAAACAACAGAAAAGAGGTTTCCACCTTCCCAAATGCTCCCCACTCTGGTCCCCAGTTGAGGTCATGTGTCCAGATATCCTGAAGGGTCTGCTGCTCAGGGCTCAGCCCCACACCTAAGGATGACTAGGCGTGTAAACCTGCATTCTACCAAACAGACTGAGTTAATCAGATGGCTGGCAAAGAATCATCCTGGAAAAGTCATTCTTCCTTCAACTCCTTTCTTCCCTCTCTCTCTCTGTCAAATGAGGTATCTGGATGAAGTTATTTCCAAAGAATTTTGGTAGTTCAAGGAACCTAGGATTATAATTCATATTGCATGGGGGTAGACAAAGAAGAGTGAGGTTAGTAGTGTGTTGCATCTCAACTCTTACATTTTTATTGGAAAGAAATAAATGTTTCTACAAAAATTATGCTTTTAACTGAGTTTTGTTCCTGCTTGACAATTTATCGTCGTGCAATTTAAGAAGCGCAAATCATTAAGTGCAAAAGAGTGACATATCTAAGCGTGCCGGAGCTACTAATGGATGGGAGTGTGTTTCTGCTATGATAAATCAAACCCTCAGACCTTAATACGCCATAAATAAGCAAGTTTCTGTGTCAAAATTGACAAGATGACCAGCATCCCAAGACTGATTTATTACACAGCACCTTCATGGTCAGCACAGCGTTGATCTGCCACTCTCTTTCTACATAAATATGTGAATAACGTTTTGACATCAAAATCAATCATAACTACGAGACCTAAAGTATCACTTCAACGATGCCAGTGCAGGTGACAAGCACCCTGGGTGTGGTCTGTTATATTGTACTGGAGCCTTGTTGACAGAAAAGTTTTATTTCTTTCTTGTCATTTGAGTGATATGTGCCCGTAGCTCAATATCTTGTTTTGACATTTGAGTAAAACCCATCAGATCTATGAGTGTAAATATGTTTATAAATAACTTGTTAGTCTTCTGTCCTCGGGATGAAGGTAATCCCACATACTAGTAATTTATCCATTATGGGGAGGGAGGAGAAGCAGTTTTATATAAACAACTGGCTTTGGCTATAAATGTGCAAAGACAGAATCAACTTAGCCATCCAGTAGTGTTCTTCTCTGTTGTAAATATTAGTTGCACTGGGTGAAATCTTGGTGTTGAAAGCCAAGTTGTATAAAATCAATCACCATTCTTTACGTATATGTGTGACTGTTTGCGCATGTAAATAGCATGTTCATGTGTTGAACAGTACAACTTCAATGGTAAAAAACACTAAATTGTGTTTAGAAGCATCTCCTTATATCTCCTAAATAAGAGTATTCTACCTACTCTCTATTTTATATATGTGAACTTGGGTTTTATTTGAAGAAAGTATCTTAGGGGCAACAAAAGTCTGCACTGGAATCACATTCAGCTTAGCAAACCAGAGAAATATACTAATCGTGGTTATGTCTTTTCATCTAAAAGACGTATATGTATGCCCTAGATTTTGTTCAGTAGAAAGTATTCAGATACATTTTTTAAATGTGTGGCTTAATTTCTCCACCTGCAAAATGCAAAGAATATTCTGAGTGTGCACTGCCAGGCTGGGTGAGAATGCACAGTGCTCCCTGTTTTTGAGTTTAGTTTCCAACAGGTCTAAATTAGCTGCTTTGTCAAATTAGAGCTTTCTTTTTTGCACATGTGAATCAAGAGAATTTTCTCCAGATGCCTTTAGGGATCTGGACAGCTTTACCCTTAGGTTGGTCTTTCAGAACTAGCAATCTAAATAGGTACAAACAAAGGTTCTATCATTTTCCCCTACAGGTAGCAGAAAAGGATCTCTTGACCTAAGGTATCATGTTGGTCCATGACAGTGACGCTGTGCTCTGCAGAGTACATCTGGGGAATGAATAAAAAATTAAGTTTCCTTGAAAAATGGAGGACTGTCTTTTCCAGCCGTAGTTGCAAGAGTCTTTCTCACCTATATACTCTTCCACAATGTCGCCATCCCCCAATCAAGAGGTAGAGTCCCTTGTGCCTCCCCTTGTACTTAGGCAGACTTTGGAGTCTAAGTCATTAGATGAAAATGATGCTGCACCCATGCCTGTAATTACAGTACTTGAGAGATTGAGACAGGAGACCACAGGTTTGAGTCCAACCTCAGCAATTTAGTGAGACCCTCGGCATCTTAGCAAGACCTTGTTTCAAATTAAAAAATAAAAAGGGTTGGGGCTGTTGCTCAGAGGTAGAATGTCCCTAGATTCAATTTCCAGTACCTAAAATGAAAGGGAGGAGGAGGAGGAGGAGGAAGATGGAGGAGGAGGAAGAGGTGGTGGAGGAGAAAGAGGCAGAGAAGGATGAAGAGGTAGAGGAAGAGGAGGAGGAGGAAGAGGAAGAGGAGAAAGAGGGGGAGGAGGAGAGGGAGGAGGAAGAGGAAGGGGAGGAGGAGGAGGAGAAAAGAGAAGAATAATAGTAGTAGTCTGGCTATCCTAAAGTCATCATGAAAAAGACCACATGCAGGGATAAGGGAGAGGAGGCAGGAAAGAGACTTCAGCAGCTCCAGCCATCCCAGCTCCTACTCTGAGTCTTCCAAGCACACAGATGTATGTGAACACGTTCTCAGAACCACCCTGACATTACCAAATGTCCTGATTGAGATCGTCTTTCCTGAGCCAACTCCATCATCAGATTCTTGGGCAAAATAAGTCACCATCACCAACTTAAGCCACAAAGTTGGAAGTTGGGTGGTTTGCAGGGCCGCAACTGTTACCTGAAAGCATCATCCCCGTTTCCAGGCCACAGGCAGCAGAGCCAGCCCCCCAGAAGGATGAGTGACCCCGCTGTGCTTGGTACATTCTGCTGGCATTTCATAATGCAGTCTGGAAACAAAGTCCAGGTGGGTAACAGACCCATCACACCTAGTGTGACAGAGACTTCTGCTGCAGTGTTAAATGAAAGCTGCTTGCCCATGTTTCACGGCTCCATTTCTCTCCCCAGAGTATTTTTCTAAGCTTCCCTCTTTCTCTCTCTTCAACTCAGCCTGAGCCTTCCCTCTTCCTGCATCCCTGCAAGGGATGCAGAGCTTCTACCCAAGGCACACAGCACCTGGATGTACACCGTCTTATCTTAATGCTACTGAAATAAATCTCCAAACTCACATATCATCTCTAAGCCAGGGGAATAATTGCCAAATGCACTTTCTATTTGTTCAGCTCCAATCCAATTTAAGTCATCAAACATTTATTAGATGTCTGCTCTGGGCCAGGCACTGGGGATACCAAACTGCTGATTCACTACCTTGTGTTCAGCCTGCACAGGGGCAGTGGGGAGGGGCAAGGGACAGACATTTTCAGATACCTGTGCCCAAGGGGAGAGCAGCGAAGGAGCACAGGTGAGGCTGTGAGGAGGCGTGTGTGCCTAGGCAGGCATAGGCACTCAGGGAGCGCTCCACCTACACAGAGTAGAGGTAGCTTTGAAGGCAGAGGAGTTCCTTAAAGCAGGGGTGGGGAGGCAGTGATCACATCCCATCTATGTGAAAGTGTAGCCTGCGAATGGATGGAAGACTGTTGGAGGGAACTGGAAAACCCTGTGTCACCGACCCCATGGTATTCCCGACCCCAAATTTCTTTATTTCCCCTTTGTACTTTGATTGGTGCATTATGGTTCAACATCAGAAAGTCGTTCATATTGGTGGTGACGTGCACACAGCACTTGGGGGCTTTCTCCTGGCTCCATCCCCACTCCCTCCTTCTCCATAAGGGTACTGAGATTGACATGGGTTTTCTCACATAGGACCATAATGTCGATGGAAGTGATTCCTTCATTGATCCTCCCTCTTGCCACTTACCAAGACCACCTCCCTGGCTTTGCTGCATTTCTCCTCCAGTGTCTGAGGTCTCTCTGACATCCCAATTACTACCAGCTTCCACATATGAGAGGAAACCTATGACCCTCCACTGTCTGTGGCTGGTTAATTTCACTTAGCATCATGTTCTCCAGGTCCATCCATTTTTCTGCAAATGAACATTATTTTGTTCTTTATTGCTGAGTGGAATTCCATTGTGTGTACCCCATAATTTTGTAAGCCATTCATCTGTTGACGGACACCTCGATTGGTTTCATAATTTGGCTATTGTGAATTGTGCTGCTATGAACACAGATATGTATATATCACTATATTATTCTGACTTTAATCGCTTTGGAAAGATACCCAGGTATAGCTTGATCATATAGTGAATCCATTCTCAATTTCTGAGGAATCTCTGAACTAATCGCCATAGTAGAGGTATTAATTTACACTCCCACTACAGTGTAGAAGAGTTCCTACTTTCCCACATCCTCACCAGCATTTATTGTTATCTGACTTCTTGATGAGTGCATTTATGATTGGAGTTTGATGAAATCTCAGTGTAGTTTTGACTTTCATCTCCCTGATTGCTAATGATGTTGAACATTTTTTAATGTCTTTACTGGCCATTTGTCTGTCTTCTTTTGTGAAGTGCGTATTTAGTTCAATTGCCCATTTCTTGATTGGTACTTTTTTAATGGTAAGTCTTTTAAGTTCTTTGTATATTTTAGATATTAATCCTCTATCAGAAGAATAGCTGGTGAAGATCTTATCTTCATTGTACAGTTACTCTCTAGACCCCTGGTGGTTTCCTCTGATGAACAGAAACATTTTAGTTTCATGCCATCTCATTTATTAATTTCCGGGGCCCTTAAGGAGGCAGTAAACTTAAATGTGGTTAACAAGGTAGAGCCCCTAAAACAATCTGACTGGTATCCTTTGTCAAAGAAGAGATACAAGGAATTTGAGCACATGGAGAAAAGTCCAGGTGGGGACACTCTGGGCCTTTGTCTGCAAGACAGAAGAGAATAGAGGAAACCTGCCCCGCTGGCCTGTTGGTCTGAGTGTTCCAGGCTCCAGAGTGGAATGAATATGCGTTTCTGTTGGACAGTGGCTATGTCTCAGCAGCCCTATAATGCTAATATCTCACAGTGTAAGGATATTAGCCAGTGGAAGAGCCATCCAAGAACCTGCTCAGCTAAGGAGAAGAAGAAGAGAGACGTAATGACTGAACCACACCATGTATTGGTCTCTCTTCCTTATGGATGTGTCCTGTGAATCAGAGCCCACTTTCTTACAGGCTTCCTTCTAGATCTTGGAATTTCTGTCATAGTTTTTATCCTAGAAACTAGGCTCTTCTGGAATAAAGGTATATGTTGCATATCCTTTTCCACGGAACAAAATTAATCGTTAACTAGATTTTATAAGAGAAAGAAATCTGTATAGCAACTTTGCCCTTACTGTCTACGTTTCAAATCCCCTTCCGTAGAGGTGAATGTCTTTTCTGCCTGGAGCTCCCCTTCGTAACACTCTTCCACTCCACACTGACCTTGCCCAGTCCATGGAACCAAGGATGGGGTAACCCACTCTTCTTTCACACATTGGCTACTGGACAGTGCAGTCTCTCTGGTCACTGACTGCCTCATGGATGGAAGGTTACAGGCCTTAAATCAAAACTTCACTAGGAGTCTTACTACAACTATCTAGAGAAAGCCTTCTTCTGAGCTGCGAGGGGACTTTTATTTTGTGGAGAAGGAGAAGGAGACGGAAAGGGAAAGGGAGAAGGAGGAGATAGAGATAGATGATAGATAGATAGATAGATAGATAGATAGATAAAGAGGGCCTAATGGTGGACAAGGGATTCTTAAATAAGAAGGTGCTTCGCTCATCTCTGTATCCACCCACAATCCATATATACACATATATAAAATATTTGTTTTTATTTATAGAATTATATATGTGTATCTATTACTTGTTAAACTTGGTCAGTTGAAAGATGACAGAAAGGTCTGCTCATATTTATTTTTCTCTGTCCATATCTTATATAGGCTTTTAAATACAAATGGCAATCCTGCCTTCTTCCTGCTGGGACCCATGTTGGGTTTGTATGTGTGCGTTTGTGTGTGTGCATGGATGTGTGTGTATGTATGTACATGCACTGTTGGGGATTGAACCCAAGGCCTTGGGCATGCTAGACAAGTTCTCTAGCACTGAGCTCCACCCTGCATATGAGGTGTTTCTGACCAATTCCACTTACGGTCCTCCTGACCGTTGTTTAAATAACTAGGCCCTTTAAGATGTTTAAATAGGCCCTGGTATCACGCTTTCTCTCACTTACAGGTGAGCAGCCCAGGGTAGAAAGAGATGTGAAGTCACTTGACCAGGAAGCCTCAGGGCTGAAGCTCAAATACTGACTCCTGGAAGTGGAGTGGGATTTGCAGGAAAACACATCAAGAATTAGTGGCTCAGCTGGGATGTTGCTGCCCACATGGTTTTTCTAAGTAGTAACTAGTTTTCTTGTTAGAAGCCACACACATTTAAAACAAAGTAAATCTGATTTGAAATCAGTTCTGGTTGATCCTACAACCTGGAAACTGCACTGTACATCAAGCTCCCTTAAACAATGGTCAGTAGTCAAACAGTGCAGTGGCTACTTCTTAAAAGACAGAGAAAAAAACCGTAGGAGAATACAGATAGTGAGATATTTGAAAATGGATTTGATTACATATGTATGTATGTGTGTGTGTATATATATAGTTTTATGTGTTTGGTTGTAGATGTCTCGAAGGTTCTTGCCCTGTCCCCCAAGTCTTTGAAATTCCAATAAGGACTACTTGTAACCTGCTCAGTCACCCCTCTTCTTCAGTCTTCATATCTTTGAGTATATATTAACAACACACTCACATTTCACATACAGGGTCCTTGAATATGCAGTTTTTCGGTCCTCCCCTAGAGAATCATTCGATTTAAAGGAACTTAATTCAAGGTTCAAAGAATCCTTCATTCCCTCATCGATATTTACCCAACCCATCATCCTCATCATCACCTGCTCATCAGTTTGAGCTGTGTGGACAGAGAGGAGATTAGAGGAGCTTTAGTTGGCCCTAAATCATTAAGTAGCTGGCACTGCCTGAGGAGAAATGGCATCATCATTGAGCTAGTGCTTTTGTTTTTAAAGGTCTCACAGAATTTCAGTCGGCCACAGCACCTCCTGGTAGCTCCATCCCAAGTGCACAGCGCAGACTCCAGGCCTGAAACCTTCCCACTGCCAGATGCAACCCAGTTCTGCCACATTTTTTAATATAAAATAATGCTATGATGGTGTGAATTATGCAAACTTTAAATATTACCCATGCCATTTTTACTGTCTCATTTAAATTGGAGTTTGATTAAATAATATATTTATGAAGTGGAATTCAGTAACAGATAGTAAATTACCAAGAGCCTTGATGTTTATCTTCTACCAGCTACATCTTCATGATATGCTTTTAATGAAAACCTAAAATTTGGTCTAAGTTCCGTGCAAAAACTTTAGTAACCTAAAGGTGAAATATAAATATATATAAATACATACATATGCATATATACTCAGACATGTGTGTGTTTGTATGTATGTAAGACATATATAAAAAGAAGCTGTGGGGCGTGATGGTGCATACTTGTAATCCCAGCATTTGGGAGACACAGACCGGAGGAATATGGTTCCCGGACAGCCTCAGCTACTTAGCAAGGCCCTTCACAACTCAGTGAGACCCTGTTTCAAAAAATAAAATAAGGAGCTGGGGGTGTATCTCAGAGGTACAATGGCCCTGGGTTCCACCCCCAGTTCTGCAATAATAAATATAAGAAGCTAAATAAGCCTTTGGACAAAATTATACATTGTGACTCTAGGTAATTTATTTAATTGTCTCTTAAAGCAAAATTGGCCTTAAATAACCATTTACACTATGCTAGCATATATTCCCAAAGTGTTTGAGAATTTATTCTAAAGCCTGGAATATTTATTGCAGGAATAAAAATAAAAACAGACTATTGTTTTCCTAAATCAAAATTTCAAAACAATAGTTAAAACATATTTCTATTCCATCAAAAATGTGTGTCATAGTTACTAGTCCTGAGCTCTAATTTTAGCTGTATCATTAACTACTGGGGTGATCTTGGAAGGTTGCTAAATTTTTCTGGGCAATGGTTTCTTCAGGATTAAGAGGACAAGAAAAGAACAAAATCAGTTCTGCAATTAATGTTCCAGGGCTTCTAAAATGTCAGAGTAGATCTCCTAGAAAGTCTCTACAAGAGTAGTCATCATGCATTTTCAGACCAAATGTTAATTCTCTATGTTTTGTTCTTCAACCCAGAACTTCTAGAGGTAAACAGCCTAACTAAGGACCCCACAAATAACCTGTAAAAAAATGGGTGAGAAAAAACAAACAAATGTTACCCTAAGGCCTGGAGATTCTAAAATGTTAGGCATTTACCTGATTTAATCTTTCTAGTATGTTCCCATATCAGGAACAATGATCAGAGATTTTATGTACCACTAATAATAATGAAGATGACAATAAGAACAACAAAAATGGCAATAGTAACAGTAGTAATGGATATATTTTCTGCCACCTGGTTGGCAGTACAGAGCTCAGGGTAAGGGATAATATTCCTAAATATTCCAAGAAGATATATCTCAAGAAAAGAAAAACAGGCAGGAGGAGGTCTTAGACATTCCATGGATAAATACAGATCTCTTCAAATTTGACAGTTATATCTAGTGATTGCCCAGTAATAATATAATGATGATGATGGTTATAATAATAATGGATTAGACTTGTATATTAAACATATTAAAAGAAATCCTTTATATGCATACCATTGGATCAGGTGGAGAAATAACATATTCATTCTACCCTGTATGGTATTTCCAATTGATTCATAATAATGGAGTACGGTAGGTGTGACCATTCAATCATCAAAGCCACATCTAGGCTCAATAAGAAATTAAAATAAGTGATTCCTGCTGTGTGTGTCTAAAGGAACATAGGGGTCATGTATGTATAAATGAATTCTATACTGGCTGTTCACAGGAGCTCAAGGGAATACAGGCCTTATGCCACTATTATTCCATTCAATCGAGTCAAATAACTGAAGCTCAAGGAAGTAAAATGCCCTGTCCATGGAGTTAGTGTAAAGACTTGAAACCACACAGGTTCTCAAGTTATTAACCCTAAAGCTTGCTCTGTATCCTGTGGTTCCAGATTATGCAAGTGACCCCATGCCAAAAGTGTTGGATTTTCTAAGGAAGCTTCAGTCCCCAATGGACATACTCTGGATGTGAAAGTTGGTTAATTTTGTAGTCTTAATAGGCCCACCATAGTGTGTGAAATTGATCCAGAAGGAGGCTGCTATAATCTAGACCTTCAACGGCCCCCAAAGGCTCAATGTGTTAGGTAAAGGACTGGGTGCTAGCCAATAGCACTCTTAAGAGGTAGTGGAACCATTAAGAGGTGAGATCCAGTTAGAGGACGTTAAGTCTCTGGAAGGGGGAGTCGTGCCTTGGGAGGGATATCAGGATCCTGGCCTTATTTTTGTTGCTTTATACTTCCTGTCCATGATGGAGTGAGCAGGCCTCTTTCTCCTTGGGTTCTTACTATAATATATTCTGTCTCCAAAAGTCCAAAGCAACAGGTCCAAGTGGCCATAGACTGGAACCTCTGAAACCATGAGTCAAACTCAGTCGTTCCTCCTTCTGAGTTGATTACCTCAGGTATTTTGTTGCAGTAACAGAGAGCTGACTAACACAGAGAGAAACATGATTTAGAAAGAAGCAAAGGCCACAGATACCCCTGACTCAGCTCACAATCTGTGATAACTGAGGTCCGTGGAAAGAAAGTATGTGTTTAGTATTATTTCACAAACTTTGATAGAGTGGAACTGGTGGCAGTCAATCATTTTGAACAAGGTAAATATGTACGGAGAAATGTCCCAGAGAATCTGCGCACGTTCTCTTACTGCACTATTTTGAGCATGGGTACAGGCAACACGTTCCTGAGGGACCTGTCGCCAGGTATGCTGTCAGCAGGTATGATTCATACAGACACTTACAGCCAACATGAGAATAACAGGACAATGTGGAGAATGGCTGATTATCATCTACACTAGGGAAGTAAGTCCATAAAGTTTTTAAAACAATAAAAACTAAAGTAGTTCCAGAAGCCTATATGCAGACTGATTTTTTTTTTTTTTTTTTTTTTTTTTTTTTTTTTTTTTTTTTTTGCGGGTTTGGGTATTGAACCCAGGGGCATTTGACCTCTGAGATAGACCCTATTTTTTTTTTAATTTTTTTTTTTGAAACCAGGTCTCATTGAGTTGCAGAGGGCCTCACTAAGTAGCTGAGGTTGTCGGCAAATCGCAATCCTCTGGTCTCAGCCTCCCGAATGCTGGGATTACAAGTGTGCACCACCACACCCAGCCAGACTGATTTTTGAAGGCATTATTAGGACACAAGTTGTTCATACAGGAAAGTGAGTGGAAGCTGAGAGGTATGACTGTCCCCGTGGCCCACACCCATTTCCAAGACAGTTGAAAACCTGACGCTTTTAAATCTCTGAAACAAGAAAGGCTGCATTAATGAGGCCCTCCTCCAGGAGGTTCACTGTGCTTTCTATAACATCTAACAACAAAATCATTTGGCCAAATATAAATCACTGCATTAGAATCTTTTTTTATTGGTGCATTGGTATCATACATCTTAATGGGGTGCACACATCACTCATTTAGCCCTTCCCCAATTCCCATCCCATTCCCTCCCCCTCCCTTCTTCTCCTGTCTGGCTTATTGACTGACTTTGATATGTTTGTGAATGTACATCACACACATCAGGAAATTTCCCTCTCCCCTCCCCCTCAGGTCACCTTATGTGCTCACCTACGGTTTCCCCTCCTTTGTCTAGAATTTCTCCTATGGCCCTTTTTCTCCCTAGCTTCTGCATATGAGGGAGAGCATCCTATTTTTTCTACTTTCTGTGACTGACTAATCTCACTTAGCAGAATCTTTATCTTTTAGAAATATACATAAAAATGCTGACAAAGGAAATGGCCTACTTCAGAAGAGTGAAAGATGAAGAGGGATTGTGTGGTGGGTGGCAGAGTAATTCAGAAGGGAAACAAGGTTTTCTCTAAGTTGGTAATTACCAAACCCAGGTGCTGGGTACATGGGGACTCACTGCCTGAGTCTAATATTCTACAGATCCACTGGGAATTTTCCAAAATAAAAAGTTAGGGAAGAGATCATCATTTTAGACGACATTGAAAAGATAACATTACTGGCTGGTGGGTCTTGGAAATTTCAGAGGCTGGCTTAAAATCAACTCTTCAGGTGTTATTTTCAAAAAAATAATAAAAGGGGAAAATTTTTATCTAGTTCACATTATCAATGTAGTTTAGTCAAAAACTTAGAACTCTCAGAACTCTTAGGTCTATATCCTGTCCCTACTTCTAAGAGGTTTCTCTGAAACATTAATAGTATCCTCTTTAAGCCTTAGTTTCTATATCTGTGAAATGGGAGTAATAGTCATAATACCCTTGTTGTGTTTTTATGAATTTTATATGCATTTCAAGTGCTTAGAATGCAGTATCCAGGAAACAAATCGACATTAAAAATATAACCCTTGACATCCTCCCTAAAGCAACTTATTTTGCTGGATACATGGTAGGGAATCAATCAATCAATGTTAAATGAAGAGAAAAATGATCATGATCATAGGAGGGACCATAATAAAATATATCAAATTTGGGTGCTATCTCAATTTCACAAAATCATCAAAAAGTCTGTGCTTACTTGTGACCGTGCCTATGCACATTGAAAGTCAGCTCAACCATGTGGTAATTAAAACAAATATGATATCTTGCCAACAAACTTTAGTGGCATAAAAATGGAAGGCAATTACTCAACTCTGATTTAGGCTTAATATGCAGCATGGTTTAATGTATTCTCATTTAATATTCAGAGGAATATCCTTAAGGTAATATCCTTCCACAGCTCGCAGCGACTGCAACACGCCACATTAGGGCCAGCATCCATCAAGCGCACAAGAGCTGAACCCCCGAGCAGAGAGAGAACCTCAGATCTGAAGAAATGCTCAGAGTCAGCCCAGTGCAGGCAAGATACTCCTGTGCCCTGAGCAGATACTCTCTTGCCTTTATCCAAACTTAGCTCATTAACCCCCAGATATGCAATCAGTTTCTGTGTGTAAGCAAAGCAGGCGTATTTACACATTGGCACAGAGTGGTCCCCAGTCACCGGAACCCCAGGGTTCCATTAGCAGCTGGTGCTCAGGGTAGCATTCCTCCCTTCTGGAATCTAGACTAGACACATCCAGCCCAGAGAATCCTGCAAACTCTGGCGACATTCCTCACAGACAGGTCCACTCTTTGCTGGCCAGCCCTTCTAACCTCTTCAAGGTATTTTTTTTTTTTATACTCTTCTGGCTAAAGCACAGAAGATGTATCGGAGGCCAATTTGATTCTCAAAGCTGTTAATCACCTTCTGATTAAGGTAAGTTAAATTTAGGGAAAAAGAGGCTAGCAAAGAGTGCATGTTTGTGCACACACACATTGGGAATACGTTGTGGATCTCTGAATATTTATGAATACAGAATAATTATACTTTTTGCAAATATCATGGAATATATGAGTCATCTATCACAATTGACAGAGAGGGAGGGACAGAGGCATACACAGACACAGACACACACATACACACACACACGATAGATAGATAGATAGATAGATAGATAGATAGATAGATAGAGAATGTCTTTCATGATGATCTTGTCTTGGAAGTCCCATAGAGTTGACTTTCATATTCTGTTCATAGGAAGGAATATCGCCTTTATATTTTAAAGAGAGAAGGATGTCAGGTGCAGTTTGAGTGTGCCAGTCTGAACATTTATTTGAGGACAACAGCCAGGCTATCTTTAATTCTGACCCCAGATCTTTGAGCTTGGTGATAGTATTATCAACTCCACTTTGGTAACAAGAGAGCTAGGCAAGTGGGGTACTTGTCTCCGTGGTACTCACCTAGGTACTCAGCTATGGCCAACCTGGGATGCATTCATGTGGCTTCAATGAGCATTCCACACGAGGCCTTGGAGATGACCCATCTCCCTTGGAGACCCACTGGCTTGAGCAAAGAGGTCATGATATTGGTTGTTCCCAGTGTCTCCACGGAGAATTTGGCTCTAAACATTGCCAGGAGCAGTAGCTCTTGGCCTGAATAAGTTGTCTGTAGTGACACAGCTCTTCATGCTATATATAACTCTAGACAACGATCCCTGGACCATGGAATTGACCAGTTACCTGGAGTGAGATCTGTGGATATTATGCAGAGCATGTGTTTTATCAGAAGGTCAGAAGATTCCTGACCCATCAAAGGCAGCACAGCAATATTGCCCAGGGCTCTGCACTGCCTCTATCAGACTCCTGTACTCCCGGCCTCACTCACAGGAGGCCTGGCCAGTGTGCGAGCCCCGTCCCCTCCTGGCTCAGCTGTCTGTAGGTCTTAGATGGAGCCTCTTAACTGTACCGACCTCTGCACCAGCTTTGCAACACCAGCTCTTCAGACTCTTCAGCACCAGTATGTTTGTTGGTGCAGTACTTTCACTTGGATATGAAGAAATCACAATGATTTGCACAAGAAGACATAAATGTTGCTTATGACCCACATTGTGGGGCTAGAAAATGCACATTCATTGGGAAAGCGCTTGGGCCTCAACCTTATTCTGCACACCCTCGTAAATCCCCCCCCCCCGGTTTTAACAAATTTAATTTCTCATTTTAAAAGTGGGTTTAGTTTCTTTTCTAGTACCTGCTTTATCCTTCCTCAGATAACTATCTGGTTGGCTCCCTCACTAATTCCATCACTAGCAAATGCCATCTTGTTAGAAATGGTGTGTGTGTGTGTGTGTGTGTGTGTGTGTGTGTGTGTGTGTGTGTGACTGAGGATTGAAGAAGGCTATCCTATCACTAAGCATACCCCCAGCCTTTTTAATTTTTTTTAATTTATTTTTTTGCGGTATTGGGGATGAAACCCAGGGGCATTGTACTTTTGAGATACACCCCCAGCCCTGTTTTTTTAGTCTTTTTATTTTTGAAACGGGATCTTACTGAGTTGCAAAGGGCCTTGCTAAGTAGCTGAGGCTGTCCACGAACTACAATCCTCCAGTCTCTGCGTCTCGAATGCTGGGATTACAAGCATGTGCCACCATGCCTGGATAAATCTTGTTTTTTGAAACAGAATCTCTATCACATAGGCCTTGAACCTGAAATTCTCCTGCCTCTACTTCCCAAATACTGGGGTTACAGGCAAGCGCTATCATGCTGGTTAGAGATAAAATTCTGTATCAATCTACTTGAAACAGCAAGATCCTCAATAATGCACCTGCTCCCTTACCACGTCTGAGTCTTCCTGCACTCTCTCCCTTTTCCCTTCGCTCTCTTTTAATGTCTCCTTCCTTCCTTCCTTCCTTTCCCCTTCCTCCCTCTTTCTGTCTGAGTATGTGTGTATGTGTGTTTCTATACTGATTACTACCTCCCCATTTTTAGATTAGAAACTCTTTCAATTTAGAGATTTAGTTTACTTTTTAATTGTATTGCTGTATGCCCAATGCTTAGAAAAAGAGATAATTAATATCTATTGAGTCACTTAACAACATTTGTTTTTTAAATTCAGGACATATGAGCTTTCTCGTATTCCACCATAATTTTTTTAAAATCTATCCTTCACTCTTACCAATCTACATTTTGGTTTTGGCTTTGGTTATCATTTTCATTTTGGTGGTAACATAGATGTGTTAGCGCCACAGACCAGAGAATCTGACCCTAAACATTCCCCAAAGCAGTAGCTCAGGCCTGAATAAGAGGTTTGTAGTCATCCAAGTCTTAATGCTATAACTCTAGCCAACAATCCCTGGACCGTGGAGTTGCCCAGATCCTTGGAGTGAGATCCAAGCACACACACACACACACACACACACACACACACACACACACACACCACGTGCTTTAAGAAATATCTACATAATACAATATTCCCAGAAGTAAAATTGCTGAGTCAGTGGAGAAAATGCATTTAAGACAGGGGACATTTTTCCAATGAACTCACCCAACTGTGGTACCCATAGATGCTTAGGGAAAGAAAAAACAACAACTCCACAGTACACTGCTTTAGCTCACTAATATTTTAAAGGAATTAATGTAGGACTAAGGTTTCTCTGACCTTCTTTTGCCCTCTTCCCACCTATCACCACTCTATCCCTCCTGAAGCTCAGGAAGGGATTTTTTTTGGGGGGGGAGGAGGAGTTTCCTCTCTACTTAAAGGTTGGGTCTTCCAGATTATTAACTCACAAAAAAAAAAAGACTGAAATCTGTGCTACACCCAGAGCTGAGGCGGACTTTGCCCCTGGTGGGTGGCTGATGACAGGGTCTATTCCTTGCCCCTAGAAACAAGCTGCTCTACCTCTAAAACTGCCTGCAGCCCCCACTTGGCTCTCCCCTCTGTCAACTGTTCTTTCTCTAGTTTCCTAATCTGCCCAGCTCCCATGAGCTTGCACATTCATAACCTCATGGGCTTTTCCCTACTAATCTGTCTACTGTCATTTTGTTCTGCGGATTCAAGTGATCAAAACTTCAGGGGGTGGAGAGACATTTCCTTTGATGTCTCTCTATGATACCTGTCGCTGGCAACCTTGCAGAACAGGATGGATCCCTTCATTACCCTACCTAGATGCAGTTTCTAGCCCTGGTTGGGAGGTAAGGAAACCGAGGTGAGGTTCAGCTCAGAGCCATGCTGCTTGAACTGGCGGGTCCTGGCCTCCATGTTACTTTGGGATATCTCCTACCGGTTTCTCATTTATGTGGCAGACAAATTTCTGCTAGTTGTTAGCAGGGGCCACCCACGGGCTATAGGGACAGCCAGGCATCAGGAACATTTCTTGAAAACTGCATCAGCCACCAAGAGGATGACGCACTACATTTCAATTTCTGCAAAAACCTTCTGAAACCTATTTTTTAAACTCTGTAAAATATAGGGAATGTGAAGTTTATCATTTTCTCCATTTTTAAGGGCATGGCTCCATGGTAGCACGTATTTTCACAGTGTTATGAAACCAGTGGTACTGCTCACCTCTGGAACTTTTTTCCTATCTTGTGAAACCGTTTCTCTGTTACCCATTAAGTGATGACACCCACTTCCATTCCTTTCATTTTCTGGCAACCACTATTCAACTCTCTGTTTCTATGAACTTGTATACTCTGGGGATGTGGTGTGGATAAAGTCATACAGTTGCTGTCCTTTTGTGACTAGCTTATTTCCTTTCATGTCATGACCAGCAGGCACATCCGTGCTGTAGAAAGTGCCAGAATTTCTTTTCTTTCTAAAAATGGACACTATCATTACGTGGTATGTTTTTTCTTAGCCACCCAGCCATTGACGGACACTTGGCTTGCTTCCATGTTTTAGCTATAATGAATGTGACGCTCTGAGCTGAGGGTGAGGATGTAAATATCTACTCCAGGCCCTGCTTTCGATTCTCTTGGGTGTATCCCCCCGATATAAAATTGATGCATGAAATAGTAATTGCATTTCTCCTACCACGTTCTATAGAGACGATTCCAGTCTACATTCCCACTGACAGTGCACAAGAGTTCCAAATTCTGCACATCTTCACCTATACCTATTTTCATTAAAAAAAAACAACAACAGTAGCCACCCTTCATCTTCATGGGCACGATGGTGCATTTCATAATGGTTGCAACCTGCATTTCTCTAATGATGAGTGACAGGAGCTTTTCACTTGCTGCTGGCCATTGCTATGTCGTTTTTGGAGAGGCAGCTACTCAAATCTCGTGCCCATTTTTCAATTGGTTTGTTTTTCAGATGTTGATGTTGAATATTGAGAATTCACTATTTAGCCTCTGCATTAGTTCCCTTAATGTAGGATACAAGGAATACATAGATAGAAAGGAGACAGAAACAGAAAGGAAAAGTAAAATATAACTTCAATATAAGAACCTGATGCTAACGTGCCTCAATATTCACTCCCCAAACCAGTTTTCTTTCTCAGACCTGTCTCTTCCAAAGTTCTGGGAAATCTGTAGATCCTAGAGGTAACTGAAAAAAAAAAAAACACCTCTATAATTGCCTTGTGCCTTGTGAATAAGACAGATACAACAGCTTGAGAAACACATAATTTAGGATACTCTCCAGTTTATCTGTTAATTAGATAATAAAGACCTCAATCAGCCTGAGGATCTAAGGATAACCAGACCACCATAAACTGCCTTGGGAGGCGCCTTTCCCTACCTCCTCACCATCCTCACCTCCCTCTTCTAGCCCACCCCTCACAAAAGTCCCCTATGAGAAAAGAACCCTACATACCCCAATATGTCTCTCTCCTGCTTGAGATGGCTCACATTCTCTCTTGAATGTGTATTTCCTGCTTTCCTAAATAAACCCCTTTTCCATGTCTCTGGCTGGTACAAGCTGAAATTCTTTCCCTTCACGTTAGCCAAGGACCCCTGAGTTCCTGAGCTGGGAACGGGGTTATCACCAAACACCCTTTTGGGCCTATGTGGCGGCATCTCTTTCCTCCTCTGCCTCACCATGCCCTGCTTGGAGACTGCATGCCTCTCATGGTTCAGAGGAGATGGTGGGTTGGTGCTTGCAGGGTAGCGGCTAGGCTAAGGTGGAGGGAGAAGCATCTCTTGCTCTATTTTTCTCTGTTACTTCCTGGAAAGGTTGGCAAAAATCACCCTGATTCCCAGTGGACCACGGGCTGGGAAACACACAGTGGGCATTTTCCATTCATGCAGTTTCCATTCCCCTAATCAGGGCTAAAGCAGTGTTTTAAAAATGTAGGTCAGGATGAAAAGAGATTTAACTTTTAATGTTTGAATTAAAACAGCATGAGAAACTTCTTTGAATACAATAAAAAAAGCTACAGGATATTCCCCGAAACAATCATTTCTAACTATTTTCCTCTGCATTTCATAAATAATAAATGTGTTAAAAAATAACCCCATAGTAACACATGCTCTAATATACTGGTTATGCAAGCTGGATATAACTCGAAGAATCCCTAAATGTGAGAAAAATTGAATTTGGTGCTAGGTATTTTTTTAAGCTAAAAATTAAATTTCCCTGGCCCCATGCAGACCTCTTTCCTCACAACTATAGGCATAACTGGATTTTTAGGCCTTCTGAAAACATTGTGGCTTGCAATAAAGCAAAATGCGATGTCAGGAACTGCTTAGAATACAGAAAAGCATGCTTCTGGTGCACACCAGAGGGCCGCTGTTTACCTGGCGGAGGTATCAATATGGCTTGTGTGTCTCATCTTGGCAACTGACTTGCACGGGGATCCTCACTCTGCCTAGATTCATGTTATGCATTTAAAATATGAGCTAAATTGCTCTCCAAGTTACCCACGAGGTAGAGCTTCCCAGTCCTCCGATCCCTAATTCAACCCTCAGCCTCTTTCTCTTCCTCCTCCATGAAGGCTTAGGAGCGGAGCTTTTAGGAATGCATTTGGCTTCAAAGTATAGAATGAATAGCGGGGTGTCAAGGAGAAGAGCTATGTTTAATAAAGTATTGAAGAGCTGCAATGTGGTCCTGTGAATAAAACACTAGACTGGGGATCGGGGCACGTACACTGTTCTCCTGGCATCCTCCTAACAGGCTCACGTCTGCTCACTCGGAACTCAAGCATGTGTGTGCATGAACAACCACGGCACCGTGAACATCTCCACCTCCCAAGGACATGAGACGGCATCTGCTTCGGGGACCAGGTACCCAGATCTCTGACAAGTGATGCTCTATCAGGTTGTTTCTGAGTTCCCATTGTGATGGTGGTAGTGGAGGTGGTAGGGGTGGCAGTATTACATGACTGGGTGTTTGGTTTGGTTTCGTTTGTATTTTTTTTGTGTGTGTACATTATTGTTCTTTCTGTATGTGTGTATGTCTTCCTAGTAGAGAAAGAGGAGAGCCGAATAATTGGAAACGATGAAGCAGCCACACAGGCAGCCCTGATCGACTAGCCTGCCTTATAATAGCTTTCTGCGCTCCACTCTGACCTCATGTGTCTTCAATCATGGGAGGGTTATTTTTGAAGAATCCCACAAGAGTGCATTCTTGGGACCTACAGGGTAACTGTCCAACACATTGTTGATCCCAGGGAATTTATAATCTCCTTGGGCCAACAAGGTTACCCCAGAAACAACGATTAGAGAAGACAGGGAGTGTGTAATTAGCACGCTAAAGCCACCTTCCTTCTGATTCAAGCTTCTTCATTACCCTGCCCCAACCTCAGCTCTGAAAGGGCCATCAGCCGCCCCCAGAAACCAGGATGCTCCTAGCTCCTGCCCTTCCTCTTCCCCCAGGCCTCCTCCACCCCAAAGGTTCACAACCTTGCCTGTGAGCTTTTCAAAATCCCCGTGCCCAGGGACCCCCAGACCAATTAAATTGGAATCTTTGGGGGCAGTATCCAGGCATCAATCTTTTCTATCGCTCCCCATCCAGTGCCAACGTGTAGCCCACGCCGAGAACCCCAATCACAGATGCCAAGTAAGATGCCATCTGCTAAAGGGATTGAAAGCAACCCAAGTCAAACGCCAGCTCCCAGTCGGCAGGGAGTTCAACCCGAGTTGAGGAAATCACAAGCTTAGAGAAGACGGAGGGGGTGCGAGCGGAACGCTCCCAGCTTAGCTGCAGCTCGGTGGGGCATTTGAGGAAACTGCAAATATCACATCTAGTATTATTCTTTTACACGCTGAAACACTCTAAGAGAGATCTGCATGTTCTGTTGCCTTCGGCGTGAGGATTCTGACTCTTCAAAGTGGATCTGCTGAGGACAAACATGAGGCTCCACGCAGGCCTCCTGAGGGTCACTGATGCCAAGAGATGGATGAGCGCCCTACTGTGTGTTTGAAGCTGCCCTCCAGCCAGACATGGTGGTGCACGCTTGTAATCCCAGCACTTAGAAGGTTGAGATGGGAGGATAGCACAGGTTCAAAGCCAGCCTCAGCTACTTAGTGAGACCCTGTTTCCAAATAAAATATAAACTAGGTCTAGGAGTGTAGCCCAGAGGTAGGAGGCTCTTGAGTTCCATCCCCAGTACCACCAAAAAAAAAAAAAAAAATAAGGTGTCCTCCATTACTCAATGGGCAACAGGTGTTTATTAAGCGCCTGCGATATGTCGGGCACTGAACTAGGCACGGAGGATTCAGTTGTGCACATAGCAGAATAGAAGAAACATCTGAGTTCATGGATCTTTCATCCATGTGGAAAGAAAGAGGGGAAACTTTTTATTCCAGGGGATCCTGAGCCTATTAAGATAAGGTGCTGAGAAGTTTTTGGTTGTTGTTGTTTTGTTTTGTTTTTCTCCAGAAGGATAGGCTTCTAAGTACAGAGTAACAGTCTAAAAAAGACCTAGGGATTTGACAGAACTGCAAAATCTGGGCTCCACCCAGACCTGAGGATTTTGGAATTTTGAAGGTGGGGCCTGTCAATTCCCAGGTGCTGCCCTGTAGACCCAAGGGAGAGACCCACTGTTAGAGGGGAGAGAAAGGGTATGAGACTTTAGGTAATGGATGCCCAAGCTAGAATGGATGGTGGACCGGCCCCTGCTTGAAAAGCAGGCTGAGTCTCTGCTGCTGGAGTCTTGGGAAAAGAGAGGAAGAATAATGCATTCTGGTATCCATAGGAGGAAAAATAACCCTAAAAACTAAAACAAAAAAACAGACTAGCTTACCCTGGGGGGTACCTGCAAGGAGAAGGCACAGATGTCTAAATGAAAAGTAAAAATACAAAAAGACATATGGGTGGTTATTTATTTATCTGTTTATTTTATTTCGTATCTGCGTGAGACAGAAAGATCTCAATTGAAGAGCCACTTTTGAGAACTCAGGGGACCCAGAAGAATCATTTAAAAGTTGCCTCCCAGAGATGAGAATTTTCTCATGCCGGTCTTTAAAGGGAAGGGGAGCTAAGCGGCAACTTTACCTTGAATTTGCACAGATGTTCCTTCAGCGCACAAAGCTGTCTTCCATACCCTCAAGACAAAGGGAGCCCGCAGATCCCTGCATAAAAGGAATGCTAGAGCCCAGAACAGCACATTCTCTTCAAAATCAGAGCCCACAGGGTACATCTTCCAATTTTCCAAAAAGCCCCCCAGTCCCGGAGCCTAGCAGGTCTTTGAGAATGCCACCGCCTCCCCCAACCTGCTAAATCTAATATCCACACCCGACGTGGAGCAGCGGACCTCCTGATCCAGGCGGCATGCTGAGAGTCCCAACTGCAATCCTCAGTGTGTGAAGCCCCTTGTTGGGAATCTGAATACACCAAGTCATTGGCAATTGTCATTTTGGAGTGCAGACAAAGTGGAGAGTACCACGGAGGGATGTTATAACTCCCAGGACTAGGAATGTAAAGATGACATAAGGTCATTGATGCAAAATCAAGTAAACAACAAATGCCGAAACACAAAGAGAAATAGAATTACAGATTTTTAAAACTGATTCCCCTGTGAGGAACTCTCAAAAAAATTTACTAGGATTATTTCATTCTCTATTATAAATGCCTAAAATAATTTTCCATTTATTGCTTGTTTGTGTTTACATGTTTTAAAATCAGCCTTGTGATGAGTGTGGTGTTGCACGCCTGTAATCCCAGTACTTGGGAGGCAGAAATAGGAGGATTCATGACCAGTCTTAGCAACTTAGTGAGACCCTATTTCCAAACAGTAAATAATTAATTAGTAAGGGGCTGGGGTGCAGCTCAGGGGTAGAATGGCCCAGGTTCAAGCTCCAGTACCCTCCTCCACACACATCGATCTTGATATATTTACTAATACTTGATCATATATTGAGCTCTTTATCGAGAGCCTTGAACATTCTAGGCCTTTGAAGTATGCCTTTGACAGCGTTGTTTATTGATGGCCCACCCACACATTTAGTGACTGCCTACTCCATGATTTGCCTTACCAATGGAGGCTGTCCAGACCTAAAATACACCCAAGTCCCTGCCTTTATGAAGCGTCAACTCCAGTCTAAAAGAGGAGAGGTTGAGATAATCCATTGGTCAATATGGAGTATATGAGGTGGAGATGGGGAAGGGTAATGGAGGTTAGAATCCTTACCACATTAAAACCAAGAGTGGGTGCCTGTGTTATACAATTTTGTGCATGAAGAAATAGAATATCAGACAAGTTAGATTGCTTGCCTAAGTGTCAGTGGCTAGCAGGTGGAAGAGTCTTTATTTCAGTCTAAGGCAGAATGCTAAACTATTGGGTTGCACCAGCCAAGGCCCTGGCCCCTGTTCCCCTGGAGGCTGCAAGAGGGCTGGGAAGGGTTGGAGGCAGAGGCTGTGCAGTCACCGTGCATGCGCCCTACTGAGTCACCCCGACCCTTCTCCACACCACCTTCTGCCCCAGGACTGGCAGCCAGCATCATCCTGAGCACACCGCTCCTTCTAGCAGCCCGCTGAGCTGGACCAATGGAGAGCTCAGTAGGAAGCTGAGAGGGAAGAAGGAGAGAGGACAGGGCACTTCTGGCCAAGGCTCACCTTGGACCAGCTGCTCCATTTCTGAGTCCTGGAAGTCACTTTCTCATTGCCTGTCAGGACCAACAATGACATCCTTTCTTTTTGTACTGGCCCAAGGCAGTGTACTATCTATGGTTTGCTTATGAACGGCACAGAGATTCATAAGTAGCCAGTTTACTAAACTTTCCTCAAATTGCCTACTTGGTCAAGCATCGCCCACAGTGAGCACAAAAAGATACATGCACAGAGGCCTCTTGTGTAAGGCCACAGAAGCACACCCATAATATGAAAGCCATACTACAAAGGTGCTCTGGGGGCCCTACTAACCTAATCTCCTCTGGGGTGAATGCTGGCGACCTGGTTCACCACCCGGGGTCACCACGGCTGAGGCGACCACTGAGGATGCCTCTGCCTTCTCAGAAGGCTCTCAGGTGTCTGAAATGCCGGATGCTACCAGAGTGAAAATATGGTCCAAGCTCACCCAACAGTCATCGGGCCTAGAGCGCGATGCCCTTCACACTCCATGGCCAGAAAAATAAAAGGAAACCCCAACTTCACTTATTCTGTGCAGAATGAGCCAACTCTCTCCTGGGAATCAAAACAGAGACACAGGAAAAGAAAGAGGAATTTTACTCAGCCATCAAAAAAAAAAAAAAAAAAAAACCCTCAATTACATCATTTTCAGGGAAATGGATGGAACTGGAGGACATTATGCTAAGTGAGATTAGTCAGTCACAAAAAATAAGAAATCAGATGCTTTCCCTAATATGTGAGAGCTAGGGAGAAACGGGTCATAGGAGGAACCCTAGATGAAAAAGGAAATCCTATAGAGGAGCAAACAAGGCAACCTAAAGGAGAAGTAAGGAGGGTGGAAGAGGAAAATCTCTAAAACACACAATGTACTTAAACATATCGAAGTCAACTACTAAGCCGAGCAAGGGAGGGAGGGATGGGGAGAGAATGGGGCAGGAATTGGGTAGGGGTTAAATCAGTGATGTGTACACATTTGTACACACAAGTTTTTTTTTACCCCAATATGATGTATGAATATAATGCACCAATAAAAATTTTAAAAAAATTACAAACCAAAAAAAAAAAAAGAAAGAAAGAGGGTGAGCTGTGGGGAAAGTGGAGCATGGAACATGAACAAGAGGATTGGCAGCTTCCTGGAGGCTCAGATAGAGGCCTTTCAGCCTGCCAGCTCCCTGCAGGGTGCAGGAGGAGCCCTCCGCAGCTCTGTGACACTGCTCCTCCTCTGTAAGCCAGTTGCTCAGGCTGCATCCAAGGACACATGCCAGGGCTCCTGGACACTCTGAAACCAAAGCTGGCTTCCCAGTTTCCAAATCAGTCATCATTTATGCCAGTGTAGGGTGCTCAGACATCATGGGGATTGATTCCAGTGCCCTAGGCAACCCCATTATAGCAAGACGCCTGGGTTTTTCATATTTCAGTGGATCACTCACATCCTGTGCCGTGTGTCAGGAGCCCCCTGAGGCTGCGCAGGGTATAGCCTGTGTGTGGATGTGTGCCCATCCCCAAACCAGTGCAGGGATGGACCTGGATAGAAAATTACAGCTGTTGGTTAGTGCGAGCCATCGTGTTCACTGTCTGCTAGGTATTAGGGACTGTGCTGAGAGCTTTGTGCACATTCTAAATCTTATTATATATTCCAGCATTGTATAGATATTAAAGTGGTCCTCACTGATACTTAACTTCTAGTGTTTATGCCCTTGTATTATGTCTTCCTCTTGAGTACGGGTGGACCAGCTTGCAGTAAATAGAATATGACGAAGCGATGGAAATTTACACCATGCTTGTGTTCATATACACATGCCCCCTATGTACATATATGTGATTGTGCTTATATACATGCATACGGGACTCTCTCCACTGCTGGGTTTGCAGTAGCAACCCACCATGCCATAACAGGGAAGATGAAAAAGGCCTTGCAGAAAGGAACCACGGGTGAACTTCGCAAGCTTGCTGACCTCCAGGAGCAGAGACTGGCCTGGTCCAACAGCTAGCCCAAGCCAGAATCTCAGAATCATAGTCACAGTAAAAGATTGTACCGACAGCACAAGTGATCCCAGAGGCACATCCTTCCCCAGCCAGGCCTCAGATGAGGTCAGAGCCTGCTGATACATTCACGGCAGTCCAGAGACCCTGGATAGAGACATGGATGAGTATATCCCATGCTGGACCATCAGAAGTCATAAGGCAGTCACCTGTGCTGTCTTAATTCCCTCGATGCATAGTAATTTGGATCACAGAATAGAAGACACATGCATGCATCTACATCAAGATTATCATTACCATTTCCTGACTGGAGAAGTGGCCACCTGTGGGATGGGGGACCCTGACACCAGGTCCCAAGGTTGGTGACTAATGCTGGACTGCAGTTCTGCAGTTCCCACCATCACATCCGGTGGTTCAGCCCACTCACCAGCCCAGACTAAAATCTCTAGTAGAGATTTTAGAGACTGATAATGTCCTTCAAAGAGACATGTCCAAGTCCTAATCCTGGATGGGTATGAATGTGACTTTAGTTAGAAACAATGCCTTTGCAGGTAGAATTAGGTATGGATCTCAAGAGGAAATCGCCCTGGATTTGGAGTAAGCTCCAAACCCAATGGCTTGTGTCCTCATCAGAAGTTGAGGGGAGCCAGGCGTGGTGGCGCACGCTTATAATCCCTGCACTTGGGAGGTGCAGACAGGAGGATCGCGCAGGTTCGTAGCCAGCCTCACTGGCTTAAGAGACCCTGTTTCCAAATAAAAATATAAAATGGGTCTGGGAGTGTAGCCCAGAGGTAGAAGGGTTTCCAGGAACCAAAAAAAAAAAAAAAAAGAAGTTGAGGGGACATACATAGACACAGAGGAGGAGGAGGCTGCATGATGACAGAGCAGAGACTGGAGAGGCAGAGCCATGGCCAAGAGATGCCAAGGACTTCTGCACCAGCAGAACCTCAGAGCGGGCAGGGTCAGAGCCTCCCTCCAAGCCTCCAGAAATAACGCACTACTCCAGCACATGGAATTGGGACATCCAGTCTCCCACACTCCATCAGAATGTGTGCTATTGTTCCACGCCACCTATTCGGTGACGATTTCTTACCATAGCCCTAAGAAATTAAGATGAGGGCCTCTGATGCCCTGTTAACTTCTAGGATGTGTCTGGCTTTCTAAGATTCAGAGAATACATGCATCCTCTGATGAAGTGAGAAAAATCAAAAGGGATCTCTCTGGCTTCCTGAAGAAGATAGCGAGCCCATCAAGGACCATGTGGCCAATGGCTTAAGCTTGTGGGAATTCTCCTCTCTCTTTTGCCTTCTCAGCCAAGACTGCGATATCTTACAGGTCTACAGTCAATAGAGATTTTCATTTCCCCTATCAACAATATTGACAGTCTTCAGTCATTTGACCACAGCAGTAGCCCATTTACAAACCCACTTCCTGGCAAAGATACTGCAGAAAAGTGTTAAAGAGCTTTTGAACCTCCATTCAGTGTTCAAATCTCAGGGCCTACTACTTATAGGGGTGTGATACTGAGAGGTTTACTATAACAATTCCAAACTTCAGCTTTTTTTTTTTTAATCTTTACACTATAACTAAGAATAATACCTCACCCACAGGGCTTTTTGAAGAATTAATTTGGTGAAATAATACATGTCACTAACATGATAAATAGGGATAGCAGAGTAAGCATTAGTTATTACTAAATGGAGAAATGATGTTTAATAAAAGAGCCCATTTTTGTGGTATTGGGAATGGAACCCAGAGGCATTCTACTTCCAAGCTACACTCCCAGCTCCGTGTGTGTGTGTGTGTGTGTGTGTGTGTGTGTGTGTGTGTGTGTGTGTGTATAAAGCTGGATTCGCTAGGTGGTGAAAGCCTTGTTGAGTTGTTGAAGCTGGTCTTGAACCTGCGATCCTCCTGTCTCAGCTTCCCAAGTACTGGGATTACAGTCATGTGCCACCATGCCCAGCTAATATCTGACCCACTGTATCCAGTTATAGCATACACACCCTCCTCTTTTATTCCAGACCCCCTTCTTCTCCACTTTTCACTTAAGGCAAGGGTTCAGCATGAATTCAACCCTTCTAGCAGCCCAAACTCCATTCTCTGGTAGTCATTTTAGAAGGTTGAATACTAAAAACATTAGTTCCTTGAGAACTGTATGCAGTGCCCACACTTGTTTCTGTGCCCACAGTTAATTATTCAGCAGAATACAAATGTGAAGTTACTGTCTCATGTGCTTTCCCATCTTGGGAGGTTAGGCCATGGTTTCTCTCTCTGTAAAGACCACAGATGTGCACCATTTGGTAAGATTCTCAGTGAGAAGTCACCGTGCTTTCACTGAGAAGGACAAGAGAGCTGGGCAAAAATAGATAAATACTGCATTTGTTTTCCTCCCTGGTTCTTCTTTCATTACCTGGTGCCTCTGGACAGGGGAGGGAATTTCAACTCGAGAGTTATGAGTTGAGGTCCATGCAGACACTTGTTTAACTAGCCATCAATTTGACGGTATTTAGAACAGCTTTCTCCTGCTCGTATAAAGTCTTCCTGCAGTCATGGCTGCAAAATTCTAGTAGATACCAGAATACCAGATAGCTGTTAAAAGTTCTGCTCTCCTGGTTCCAAGCCCAGTCCTGATTCAGTAGGTCCAGGTTGGAGTCCCAAGAATTGCATTTTTAATACATTCCTAAGTGAGTCTCCTGTAGGGTGTCCCGAGACCCTCGCTGAGCAGGGACACCTGGTGGGGACATCTGGGATTCTTGGGCCCCTCTTTGGAATCATCTCAGCTTTCTTTCTTCTCTGTTTTTATTTATTTTTTCCTGTATTTCTGACAAAGGAAGGAATCTTCCCTAGGGAACTTTTCTGTGTGAGACAGCTTAAATGTCTGCCGCTCAGACCCAGGGAGCTAGAGAGCTCTGAGGATGTGAGACACTTCCACCTGGGATGCCGAGGTTCCTGCTGAACACTGGGAGTGGGGAGGACTGTTCACCAGCCGGGATGCGGTCCCCACTTCAACAACGCCAGATCCAGTCCAGGACAATTTAACTCTCACTTGGGCAGAGAGGCAGAGAAAAGAAGCCTGCGTCAGGCCTTCTTTTTGTCTCTGGAGGGGCAGGCACTTAGGAAAATAAACATCACTAATAGCATTGATCTTTCTTTGGAGCAGAACATTTCTACCAGCTGGCTTCCTTTTGAATTGAAGGAAGGGAGGCGCATAAATGGATGAATTCCCCAAATGGAATTCACATCAAGGACCAAGGACCTTCTACTTTCTTTATGGGACGTATACCTAGACTTATGTTCAAAAACTCTATCTCACCCCCGTCCGATGGGTCCGGTCCACTGGACAGGCTAAGTCTTCGAGTGAGACATGCTATGTTTCCAATATTTGGGTATGAAGGAGTTCCCAGTCATAGTTAGGTCGGTCTCTGTGCAGTAAGATTGGTGACCAGGGCTGCTTGTCCTTGGGATGTTCTATTTTGATATAAACCGAAAACAGAGACTTGGCCCGTTCTTAACTCAGGACCTTGCTTACAATCCCATTTACAAAAATTAATGCTCGAAAAGATAATGAGTGCTAGTTCCTGGAATCTGGTGAGGGGTAAAATGTGAAGTGAGGTAACTTTGACTGAACGGAATTGATCTTGTGCCATAGACGATACCCAGCTTTAGTGAGAGTCCAGTAGAGAATCATGGGGCTGCTGTTTTACTCACTCCTGACAGTTCTGGGAAGGAATGTTTACGGGACACCAACCTGTAAATCGTGTGAAAAGAAAAGGTGATATTTGCATTCACCTATAGGCTGTGCTTGCTAATAACTCATCCATCAATACGGATAGACTGAAGGAGGCATGCTGGATTAAAATAAAAAAGGTCAGCCAAACCTGGCTTTGAGTCCTGTACTCACTCTTTACACTAATGTTGGGTTGGGAATAAAGCCTCAATTTCTCAATCCCATAAAACGTAGATAATATAAATATGTGTATGTGTGCACAAGTGTGTATATGTGTATGCATATTCCATCATAGTATTGTCTGCTAAAAATATAACGCAAGCCCCATATACAATTTTATCTTTTCTAGTAGCCACATTAAGAAAGAATAAATAAGGAAAAGGTGATATTATTGTTACTAATATAGCAATATATTTTCTTTAAACAATCTAACCAAAATATCATTTCAGCATTTAATTAACAAAAATTGTACATGGGTATCTTTAATTCTGTTTTCTCATGCTAGATCATTGAACTCTGGGGTTCAGTTTACACTGATAAATGTGTCTCAATTTGAGATGGTGCATTTCAAATTCTATTTTCAATACTGAGGACTGAACCCAAAGGGGTTCTTTCTCTTAACTATACCCCAAGGCTTTTGTTTTCATGCTCTTATCTTTTTTATTTATTGGTACATTGTTAACATACATCTTCATGGGTACAAGGTTGTAGAGGCACACATGCACATTCACTCTTTAGTGATGTCCAATTCCCACATTTCCTCCCACTCCCTCCTTCTCATGTTTGGCTCAGTGATCGACTTTGGTATGTTTATGAACATATCATGTACATTAGAAAATTTCCCGAGCCATTTTTAATTTTTTATTTTAAAACAGGGTCTCACTAAGTTGCTGAGGTCCCCCTGAGGCTGGCCTCTAACCTGCAATCTTCCTGCCTCTGTCTCCCAAGTCCTGGGATGATAGGCATGGGTCACTATGCTCAGCTCATTTCAGATTCCTAATAACTTCGTGTGGCTGGTGGCTTTTAGATTGGACACTGCAGCTCACAGTGTCACTGTAAATACTGAAAGAGATTTGGCATGTAAAATGCCTTGGTTAATATTGAGGGTGCCTGAAAAATAGTTGCCTTTTTTATTACTCCAGAAAGACGTCAAATGGATTTGATGGGTGGTTCTGAGGGCCAAGACAATGACAGCTATGAGGGCAACATGGTGGGGTTCTATGACAACATGGTGGTGTTCTATGACAACATGGTGGGGTTCTATGAAACGGTTTATGTTCAGCTTTTCAGAGCAACATGTCAGATTATGGCCTATCCTTTGATTATAACACTGTATCATACCATGCTAAATATAGAATGTAACATGACACATAGCTGTCAAATTAGTCTTCACAAATATAAGTAAATAACGTATTTCTTTCATTCCCTCATTTTATTTTATGGCATTTTATTTTTGTGGCATTGGGGATTGTACTTAGGTTGGTTATCCCTCTGAGTTACACTCCCACCTTTTGGGTCTCCCTAAGTTGTTGAGACTGGCCTCAAACCTCCTATCTTAGCTTCCCAGGCATGGGAATTTCAGGTGTGCACTACAATGCCCCAAATTTTCATTGTTTTAATTAATATGAAATCAAAATATCTGGAAGATAGCAGTAGATCAAAGTATAAATTCAAACTCAACCTTCAAAGATTGGAAAGACTTACATGGATGAGAAAAAAGCAGAATTGTGGCTGATGTGGGTTGACCAGGAAGAGCTGAAATAGAGCTGTGATTACAGTAGTGAAGAAACCCAGACAGCCATATGGGGTTACAGCCAGGAGCCCTACAAGGATGCAGGTAATAATTCTTTGATATTTCTTACATAATGGGGTATGTGTTGCCAGTGTTCCTAGAAATAATAGTAGCATGGCATTAAAAAACTAAAATAGATGTTTATTTAATCCAAAATAGAACATATGACCCAGCAATTCCATTCTTAGGTACACAAATACAAGAAATGAAAATCTATGACTATACAGGCACTGGTACACAGATGTTCACAGCAGCAAAGTTGCCAAAGGCAGAATGACCCAGAAGCCCATCAGGAGATCAGCTAATGAGCAAAGTGTGGTCCAGCCACACCATGAGCACCTTTGGCCAGAAGGGAGGAGACACTGATATATGCTAAGATGTAGGAGAACCTGAGAACATTATGCTAAGTGAAAGAGGCAGACACAAACACCATCCATAGCCCATGATTCCTTTCCTTAGAAACATCTAGAATAGGTGAGTTCACAGGGATGGAACACTAAGAGATTTCCCAGGGGATGGTGAGGAGGAGGAGAAGATACTTCGTGGGCATGAGCGTTCTTCTGGGGTGATGAATATACCATTAGGAAGGTGGTAACCCGATGATGCTGTGGACACTCTGACACCTCTGAATCGTGCTACCCCAATGAATGTGTTACACAGATTTTATCTGAATAAAGAAGAAGTGCATTTGGAAAGAAAATACCTTTTGGTCTGAATTTAAAGCAGAAAATCATTTTATAAGAAGCCAAATTACAGAAAAATATCAAGGAAATAATAGAGAGTTGGCCCTCCACATCCAGGCATTCTGCGTGCAAATCAAATTCAACTAATCACAAACTAAATCAATACCAAAAAAGAGGATAATCCACCAAGGCCTAGATGATTGTGTCTGTATTCAATATGTGCAGATATTTTTTATGCAATTACTCCCCAAGCAATATAGTATAACAGTGACTTATATACCATTTTCATTAACTTACATTGTATTAGTGCATTAGTCAGCTTTCCGCTACTGTAATAGCAGGCCCGAGATAACCGACTTATAAAGAAGAAAGGTTTACTGTGACTCACAGTTTTGGAGGTTCAGTTGGCCTGGCTAAGTTTGGATTCGGTGGCCAAGAAGCACGCCATAGTGGGGTGCATATGGATGAGAAAACGTTCTAATTTTGTGGAGAGGAAGTGATAAAGAAAAAAAGGAAGGAGTGGGGTTTCACTGCCAGCCTCAAAGCCATGTCTCCAATGAGCGAAAGGGCTCCTACTAGCTTACCACTCTCCTCTCTACCTCCTCCCAATCATGTCAACCTGGGGACTAAGCCTTTAACACATGGGCCTCTCGTGTACCTTTCAGATCCGAATATAGAAACTAAGCATTAAAAGTGATCCAGAGATGATTCAAGGTATATGGGAGGATGCACGCAGATTATATGCAAATTTAGAGAGAGGAATTCAACATTTGAGAATTTGGGAATTCGCAGGGTACCTGGAATCAACTCCCTACAGACACTGAGGAGTGGCTGAAATATAATATGTTGTGTGGACTTGTGGACAAGATTAAAAATGGCACTTTTATGGAATACTAGGGATGGAACCCAGGGGCATTCTACCTCCGAGATATACACCCAGCCCTATTTTTTATTCTTTATTTTGAAACAGGGTCTCACTGAGTTGTGGAGGACCTCACTAAGTAGCTGAGGCTGTCTGCAAACCATAATCCTCCTGTCTCAGCCTCCCAAATGCTGAGATTGCATGTGTATGCCACCACGCCTGGCTAAAAATGGCACTTTTTAGAGACGATTCATTCCCTTCTTCATATGTAGAACAAGCCACATCATTGACTCAAAAAGAAAAGGCAGAGACCTCGCTAACCCATGGCACACTGTGTGCAAAGGAAGATCATTCTCTGATGGAATTCCAAACTTGGAAGACCAAGGGCTTCCTCACACTGTTAGAAGGAGAATGGAAAATGTGCTGGATCAGGACATCTGCCAAAAGCTATCACTATACACTAGCACCTTGACCACGAGTCACCAGCTTCCCTCCTGGCCATGTTGACAATGTGCATTTATCACCCCGTGCACTGTTCCACACTCATGAGAGGCGAGGGCACCTTTACCCTCATCCTTGGAGCTGAAAATTAAAGTCTGGAGAGATCCCATCACCTGTCAGAGGTGGCCCTGACAGCAGGTGGGGGTGAGGCTGGACCTCCGTCCTATCCTCCTGTCTTATCACGATGACCCCTGAGACCTCTTCTCACTCCTTATCCCTTTCCTTTTTTCCAACTTCTGGATCACAAATCACTACCAGGTCACCAGTAGAGTTTGTAACTTGAGTGGCGATAACCTGGACTGAAGACCATGAAGATCCCTCCTGGCTCTGAAATTGGGATTATGAATATGAATTTTTTTTTTACATTTGTACCAAAATATGCAATGAGCATTCTACTGAGGAATAAATATGCTAAACTCAGCAAGGTATTTTAGAAGGAAATTATGATCTGGTCTAGAATCAGAAACATACCAATTATGTTCACATTCCCTTCCCAGCAGTATGCAGGGATATCATTCCCAATACTTTAGCACTGGATAGATTAGTCATAAAACAAAAGATGGGTTTCTAACCCAGGCCGCAGTACTATTTTTGCTTAACGTTTCTGGCCGCGTCAAACAGAACATTCTCCTAAAGTGCCACATATGCATTAGCCGGGGAGAATAAATCATCCATAATCATAATACGCTTCGCCCCAAGAGGCCGTTAGTGTTGCCTTTATAAAAGTTACACGGTTGAGACGGGCACCTCGCTAATAGATCGAGCCTCCCTGAGAACACAATTATGCCGCATGCAGGGTGGGGAAGTGGTTCCGTGTGCCTGCTGTCTCTGTGTTTCCCACAGTGTCTTCCCGGCAGCCCGGGAGCTCTGTGTGGTAGAGGGTGCCAGGCAGCCAGCCCGGCCCAACAGACATGGAGCCAGGTCCACAGAGCACCTCTCAGAGGAAGGCCTGCCGGCCCAACAGCCCCCCCAGGGGCCTTGGAATGGCAGGATGTGTGGTATCCGGAGCTCAGGGTATGCTGCGCTCTTCTGGGGGAAGGCCTGGGTTTTGCTGACTGTGCAAAGGAGGCACTTAGCACCGGACACTGTGCAGGTGCAGGAACTGCAGGGTGCAGAGGGGCCCAGGCTGAGGCCTGACGTCAATGGGCTCAGGGTCTGGTGAGATCATCGAGAGAGAAAAGGGAGAAGCTGTTATCTTACCACTGCCTGCTGCCAGAATAGACGGGGTGGTGGCAAGAACTGGTGGTCACATGGCCTGGGTCCCACCTTTACGGGGGTGGGGTGGTTAAAAAGACCACTTGCCTTTTCCCCAAATGAAGCTTTAACAGAGGATCCCAGTCTGCAGTTATGCCAATTAATTAAAAGCCCTACTTTATGACATTTAAATATATGAACAGGAACCCATTTCTGAAAGCCTGTTTTTGCATTTAAAACCACTTAAATAACTTGCAAAAACAACAACAACAACAACAACAAAGGGGCCTTTCCCAGACTCCTGGAAGCTTCACGGTTTCCCACCAAGGCTTTGCCACACCTGGAACCCTTCTGCTGGGAGTCTCTCTTTTTTTAATCCCCTACCAGAATCCCACAATCACCTGGCAAAGACAGGTGCAAGGTGCTGGACAGGGGCCAGGTTCTGGGAGGCATCCCAGGATGCACTGTGGGCAGGAAGGGGGGACTCTGTTGCAGCTCAGAGTTGGCTGCAAGGAGCAAGAGCCCCGAGCTCAGCCCAGAGTCTCCAGGATGCAAAACCTCCAGCTGCTTTTCTGGCATGCATTGCACCTCCCCTCGTTCACACTACAAGCTCTTTGCAAGCAACAGCCCTAACCCAAAGGCTGTAAGCGTTTTAGAGGCTAGCCAGGCATCCTAGCATGGTAAAACCTCATGTACTAAGCCCAAGAAATCTCAATGGACACAGATCAGATAACCGATCTCTCTTGCCCAGGGTGCCTCTAAACGCAATGTACCTAGAAAGATCAGCGCCACCTAAGAACTTAATAAAATGTAGAGGCCCCGGCCGAACTGCAAGTAGCACGCCAGACCCCTGGAGAAACCAGGCCAAGTAAGACGCTGGGTTCTGGGCTGGGGTCGCGGGCTGGGCACGCCAGATGGGGCCCAGGTCGCGGGACTCTGGGCCCCAGGCAGAACTGCGAGTAGCACGCCAGATCCCTGGAGAAACCAGGCCCAGTAAGACGCTGGGTTCTGGGCAGGGGTCACGCGCGGCGCACAAAAGCCGGGGCCTGGGTCGCGGGTCCCTGGGCCCCGGGCCGAACTGCGCGTAGCACGCCAGACCCCTGGAGAAACCAGGCCCAGTAAGACGCTGGGTTCTGGGCGGGGGTCGCGGGCGGGGCACGCCTAATGGGGCCCGGGTCGCGGGACTCTGGGCCCCGGCCAAACTGTGCGTAGCACGCCAGACCCCTGGAGAAACCAGGCCCAGTAAGACGCTGGGTTCTGGGCGGGGGTCGCGGGCGGGGCACGCCTAATGGGGCCCGGGTCGCGGGACTCTGGGCCCCAGACGAACTGCGCGTAGCACGCCAGACCCCTGGAGAAACCAGACCCAGTAAGACGCTGGGTTCTGGGCGGGGGTCGCAGGCTGGGCACGCCAGATGGGGCCCGGGTCGCGGGACTCTGGGCCCCAGACTGAACTGCGCATAGCACGCCAGACCCCTGGAGAAACCAGGCCCAGTAAGACGCTGGGTTCTGGGCTGGGGTCGCGGGCTGGGCACGCCAGATGGGGCCCAGGTCGCGGGACTCTGGGCCCCAGGCAGAACTGTGAGTAGCACGCCAGATCCCTGGAGAAACCAGGCCCAGTAAGACGCTGGGTTCTGGGCAGGGGTCGCGCGTGGCGCACAAAAGCCGGGGCCTGGGTCGCGGGACCCTGGGCCCCGGGCCGAACTGCGCGTAGCACGCCAGACCCCTGGAGAAACCAGGCCCAGTAAGACGCTGGGTTCTGGGCGGGGGTCGCGGGCGGGGCACGCCTAATGGGGCCCGGGTCGCGGGACTCTGGGCCCCTGCCGAACTGCGCGTAGCACGCCATACCCCTGGAGAAACCGGACCCACTAAGACGCTGGGTTCTGGGCGGGGGTCGCGGGCTGGGCACGCCAGATGGGGCCCAGGTCGCGGGTCTCTGGGCCCCTGCCGAACTGCGCGTAGCACGCCAGACCCCTGGAGAAACCAGACCCAGTAAGACGCTGGGTTCTGGGCAGGGGTCGCGGGCTGGGCACGCCAGATGGGGCCCGGGTCGCGGGACTCTGGGCCCCAGGCCGAACTGCGAGTAGCACGCCAGACCCCTGGAGAAACAAGGCCCAGTAAGACGCTGGGTTCTGGGCGGGGTCGAGCACAGGGCACGCCAGCTGGGGCCCGGATCGCGGGACTCTGGGCCCCAGGCCGAACTGCAAGTAGCACGCCAGACCCCTGGAGAAACCGGGCCCAGAACAGAAAAAGATAAAGAAAAATATCTGAGAGGTGGTAAGAAAGCCGTTATGGATGCCAGGACACTGGAGATGCAGACAAAACTTATCTAAATGCACTGGAACTTATGGAAAAATTCGCCGTGAAAGAGGACTGCTATTTCTCTATATTGTTAAGAATCTCAGACATCACATATAAGGAGAGAGTTTAGCGGAGACCAAGGAAAAATGCGGTGTTGAAAGAGTTCTTCGCGATGGTGGTAGAGACTTGTATTCAGGAGAAGCAGAAACCGGATCTTACCAACTTTATTTTTTTGGAGAAATTACACCAAATGTCGAATGCTACCATCACGCATGCTTAGGAACACTGGACAACATTCAGAGTGGAAAAAGAGCCTGGGAAGGATTTGAAACGGTGGAGGCAGTGGCAATGCCAGTGGCCAATATTCGGGGGAGGCAGAGATCTGATACATTACAACTGGAACCTTTGAAATACTAACCACAGAGACAGTGATCGGAACCTGCTGAGGGGTTAGGCGGGCGCCGGGGCCAGTGGCCGACATCGGAGCTTGCTGTGAGGCAAGGCCACTACTGAGGCCTCCGTGGCCGGGATTGGAACCTGCAGAGGGGTTAGAACGATGCTGGGGCCAGCGAACCCGGCATTGGAGCCTGCCATGATGCAAGGCTTGTGCTAGGGCCTCCGAGGTCGGGTCCGGAACTTGCTGAGGGGTTAGGCCGGTGCTGGGGTCAGCGAGGCCGGCATCGGAGCCTGCCGTGAGGCAAGGCCGGTACTGGGGCCTCCGAGGCCAGGATAAGAGCTTGCCGAGGGGTTAGGCCGGTGCTGGGGCCAACGAGGCCGGCAGCGGAGCCTACCGTGAGGCATGACCAGTGCTGGGGCCTCCGAGGCCGGGATCGGAGCATGCCGAGGGATTAGGCCAGTGCTGGGGCCAGCGAGGCCGGCATCGGAGCCTGCCTTGAGGCAAGGCCGGTACTTGGGCCTCCGAGGCCAGGATAAGAGCCTGCTGAGGGGTTAGGCCGGTGCTGGGGCCAGCGAGGCCGGCATCGGAGCCTGCCTTGAGGCATGACCAGTGCTGGGGCCTCCGAGGCCAGGATCGGAGCATGCCGAGGGGTTAGGCCGCTGCTGGGGCCAGCGAGGCCGGCATCGGAGCCTGCCTTGAGGCAAGGCCGGTACTGGGGCCTCCGAGGCCAGGACAAGAGCCTGCCGAGGGGTTAGGCCGGTGCTGGGGCCAGCGAGGCCGGCATCGGAGCCTGCCTTGAGGTATGACCAGTGCTGGGGCCTCCGAGGCCGGGATCGGAGCCTGCCGAGGGGTTAGGCCGCTGCTGGGGCCAGCGAGGCCGGCATCGGAGCCTGCCTTGAGGCAAGGCCGGTACTGGGGCCTCTGAGGCCGGGATCGGAGCCTGCCGAGGGGTTAGGCCGCTGCTGGGACCAGTGAGGCCGGCATCGGAGCCTGCCGTGAGGGAAGGCCGGTACTGGGGCCTCCGAGGCCAGGATAAGAGCCTGCTGAGGGGTTAGGCCGGTGCTGGGGCCAGCGAGGCCGGCATCGGAGCCTGCCTTGAGGCAAGGCCGGTACTGGGGCCTCGAGGCCAGGATAAAAGCCTGCCGAGGGGTTAGGCCGGTGCTGGGGCCAGCGAGGCCGGCATCGGAGCCTGCCTTGAGGCATGACCAGTGCTGGGGCCTCCAAGGCCGGGATCGGAGCTTGCCGAGGGGTTAGGCCGCTGCTGGGGCCAGCGAGGCCGGCATCGGAGCCTGCCTTGAGGCAAGGCCGGTACTGGGGCCTCTGAGGCCGGGATCGGAGCCTGCCGTGAGGCAAGGCCGGTACTGGGGCCTCCGAGGCCAGGATAAGAGCCTGCTGAGGGGTTAGGCCGGTGCTGGGGCCAGCGAGGCCCGCATCGGAGCCTGCCGTGAGGCAAGGCCGGTACCGGGGCCTCCGAGGCCAGGATAAGAGCCTGCCGAGGGGTTAGGCCGGTGCTGGGGCCAGCGAGGCCGGCATCGGAGCCTGCCTTGAGGCAAGGCCGGTACTGGGGCCTCTGAGGCTGGGATCGGAGCCTGCCGAGGGGTTAGGCCGCTGCTGGGGCCAGTGAGGCCGGCATCGGAGCCTGCCGTGAGGCAAGGCTGGTACTGGGGCCTCCGAGGCCAGGATAAGAGCCTGCTGAGGGGTTAGGCCGGTGCTGGGGCCAGCGACGCCGGCATCGGAGCCTGCCGTGAGGCAAAGCCGGTACTGGGGCCTCGAGGCCAGGATAAAAGCCTGCCGAGGGGTTAGGCCGGTGCTGGGGCCAGCGAGGCCGGCATCGGAGCCTGCTGTGAGGCAAGGCCGGTACTGGGGCCTCCGAGGCCAGGATAAGAGCTTGCCGAGGGGTTAGGCCGGTGCTGGGGCCAACGAGGCCGGCAGCGGAGCCTGCCGTGAGGCATGACCAGTGCTGGGGCCTCCGAGGCCGGGATCGGAGCATGCCGAGGGGTTAGGCCGGTGCTGGGGCCAGCGAGGCCGGCATCGGAGCCTGCCGTGAGGCAAGGCCGGTACTGGGGCCTCCGAGGCCAGGATAAGAGCCTGCTGAGGGGTTAGGCCGGTGCTGGGGCCAGCGAGGCCGGCATCGGAGCCTGCCTTGAGGCATGACCAGTGCTGGGGCCTCCGAGGCCGGGATGGAGCCTGCCGAGGGGTTAGGCCGCTGCTGGGGCCAGCGAGGCCGGCATCGGAGCCTGCTGTGAGGCAAGGCCGGTACTGGGGCCTCCGAGGCCAGGATAAGAGCTTGCCGAGGGGTTAGGCCGGTGCTGGGGCCAACGAGGCCGGCAGCGGAGCCTGCCGTGAGGCATGACCAGTGCTGGGGCCTCCGAGGCCGGGATCGGAGCATGCCGAGGGGTTAGGCCGGTGCTGGGGCCAGCGAGGCCGGCATCGGAGCCTGCCGTGAGGCAAGGCTGGTACTGGGGCCTCCGAGGCCAGGATAAGAGCCTGCTGAGGGGTTAGGCCGGTGCTGGGGCCAGCGAGGCCGGCATCGGAGCCTGCCTTGAGGCATGACCAGTGCTGGGGCCTCCGAGGCCGGGATGGAGCCTGCCGAGGGGTTAGGCCGCTGCTGGGGCCAGCGAGGCCGGCATCGGAGCCTGCTGTGAGGCAAGGCCGGTACCGGGGCCTCCGAGGCCAGGATAAGAGCCTGCCGAGGGGTTAGGCCGGTGCTGGGGCCAGCGAGGCCGGCATCGGAGCCTGCCTTGAGGCAAGGCCGGTACTGGGGCCTCTGAGGCCGGGATCGGAGCCTGCCGAGGGGTTAGGCCGCTGCTGGGGCCAGTGAGGCCGGCATCGGAGCCTGCCGTGAGGCAAGGCTGGTACTGGGGCCTCCGAGGCCAGGATAAGAGCCTGCTGAGGGGTTAGGCCGGTGCTGGGGCCAGCGAGGCCAGCATCGGAGCCTGCCTTGAGGCAAGGCCGGTACTGGGGCCTCGAGGCCAGGATAAGAGCCTGCCGAGGGGTTAGGCCGGTGCTGGGGCCAGCGAGGCCGGCATCGGAGCCTACCGTGAGGCAAGGCCGTTACTGGGGCCTCCGAGGCCAGGATAAGAGCTTGCCGAGAGGTTAGGCCGGTGCTGGGGCCAACGAGGCCGGCAGCGGAGCCTGCCGTGAGGCATGACCAGTGCTGGGGCCTCCATGGCCGGGATCGGAGCATGCCGAGGTGTTAGGCCGGTGCTGGGACAAGCGAGGCCGGCATCGGAGCCTGCCGTGAGGCAAGGCCCGTACTGGGGCCTCTGAGGCCAGGATAAGAGCCTGTCAAGGGGTTAGGCCGGTGCTGGGGCCAGTGAGGCCGGCATCGGAGCCTGCCGTGAGGCATTACCAGTGTTGGGGCCTCCGAGGCCAGGATTGGAATCCTGCCAAGGGGTTAGACCGGTGCAGGGGCCAATGGCCAGCATCGGAGCCTGGCGTGAGGCAAGTTCACTCCTGCGGCCTCCAAGGTCGGGACCAAAGTCAGCTTAGGGGTTTGACCGGTTCAGGGGCCAGCGAGACCAGAACTGGGTCCTCCCATGAGGCAAGGCCGCTGCATGAGCCAGCGAGGTCTGGATCAGTCCACTGAGCAGCCAGGCCACTACTGGGACCATCAAGAGTGGGATTGGTACTTGCAACGCAGCATGCACAGAGAAATATCGCAGAAAATATAAATCAGACGCTTCTCTTAATCAGCAATAACTAGGAGGAAAAGGGCAACAGGAAGAGGTTGAGCTATAGAAAGGGCCCTATAGTGAAGCAACTAATGTGACCAATCAGAGGGTATGTAATACTGGAGGACGGAGCCTCTTTAAAATGCAGGAGGTACATAAACAAATGTATCAAAGTAAATCACCAAAGATGTGTGGGATGGAGGGAGGGGGAGGGAATGGGACGGGGGCTGGAGGAGGGCTAATTGGATGATGTGTGCTTGTATATCCTCTCAAGTCTTGTACTCCAATGTGATTGATATATGACTACAATGCACCAATTTAAAAAATAAATTAATTAAAAAAAAATAAAAATAAAAATAAAATGTAGAGTGCAGGGTTCTACCCCAGAGCTACTAGTTCAGAAAATCCTGGAGTGCAGGCAGCTATCAGCATTTTAACAAGACTAGATGGAACTTCTGCAAGACTCTGGAGTTTGAGAATCTCCACACTAGAGGATTTATTACACACAGGGATCTAAGTTTCAAATTATTGGCCTCCTTTAGCATAGCATAGAAAGTTGACTACACTTAAGGGATTCTGGCAATGAAAAAATAAACGATGAGGTTAAAGTACAACCAAGCTAACAACATAGTCATTCAAGGGAAGAAAATTTCTCTCTGGAGGCAATGGGAAAGACTAGAGGAGTCTTTGGAGAAAGGCTCTCCCTCCACCCCACCATCTTTGCTTTTGTTCTGTTTGCACCCAAGTCCCCTAGGACTAGTGGCCCAGGCATTTCCAACTCTCACACCACAACTATCTCACTCATATCTGAGGACCGCCTTACTAGATTCTTAATACCTTTGCCAAAAACCAGTTTATTTCGATTTTTTAAAAAGTAAGTGAATCTGTTGAAAGGGGAGAAAAATGTGCATCTCTTCAGTAAGCAGAAAACAAAATTATTTGAGAGTAAGGTAAAGATAAAAATCTTGTTATTAAATTCCCAGAAAAAAAGAGTTGTCTTTCTGCTGTGGGCTGAATTGTTCCCCCAGCAAAAGGTTCAGTACCTGGGAATGAGAGCCTCTTTAGAAATAGGGTGTTTACAGAGGTAATCACGTTAGAAGTAAGTCTTTATGGGTATGGGTCAGTATGACTTATGTGATTTTTTTTTAAATTATTTTTACTGGTGCATTGCCATTATATAACATATTGAGGTTCAATGTGTTAGAAAAACATACAAAAAACATACATGCACAGAGCTACAGATCTCTCAGTGTATTTTCTTCTAAATCTCACCCTGTTACCTCTTTTTAAAATTTTTTTATTGGTGCATTTATTCATACATCATATTGGGGTAAAGAACTTGTGTGTACATACATGTGCACATCACTGATTTAACCCCTACCCAGTTCCCACCTCATTCCCTCCCCATGCCTCCTTCCCTGGCTTGGCTTAGTGGTTGACTTCGATATGTTTAAGTACATTGTGTGTTTTAGAGATTTTCCTTCTCCCCCCCTCCTTTCTCCTCCTTTAGGTTGTCTTGTTGGCTTCTCTATAGGATTTCTTTTTTCATTTAGAGTCTTCTGGGTATCTGCCCTGTTTCCTCTTCCCTCCCCACTGGAGTTACTAAGACTGGTGGTAACACCTTCCACATACAGCTACAGGTATTATTTGAACCAATTCCTTCTTCACTCCTCTCTGTTTCCTTCTCTAATTCTCTCACCTAACCCACTATAATTACTCTACAGATCCTCTTCTGTATTATTTAAAGAAATATGGGGCTGGGCGTGGTGGTGCACACTGGTAATCCCAGCATTGGGGTGGCCGAGAAAGAAGGATCGCGGCCCGTGGCCAGCCTCAGCTACTTAGTAAGGCCCTTTGCAACTCAGTGAGACCCTGTTTCAAAATAAAGAAGAAAAAGTAGAGCTGGGGGTGTAGCTCAGAGGTAGAATGTCCCTGGGTTCCATCCCCAGTACAAAAAAAAAAAAAAAGTATCTTTGTTGTTCTTTAGCTTCCACAAATGGGAAGAAAAACATACCATCTTTGACTTCCTGAAACTAATCTCACTTAGTCTTATAATATTCTTCAATCCCATCCATTTTCCAGCAAAGGACATAATTTTGTTCTTCTTTATGACTACATAAAATCCCATTGTGTGTGTATACCCCCATTTTCTTGTATGACTTTCGAGAAGGGGAAATTTGGACACAGAGACAGATACACAGGTAGGATAGTCTAGATGCAGACAGAGTTTGGGGTGATGGTCTACAAACCAAGGAATGAAATACCAACACTTGCCAGAAAACCAGTGGACCCCAGTGGATGGTATCTAGAAGAAACCGACCCTGCTGCCACCTTGGTCCCTATGTGTGGACTCCAGCATGGCGAGCAAAAGCTTTCTTGGCTGAAACCTGCAGTCTATGGTCTTAAGTTGTGTTTGCCCGGCAGTGTAATGCACTGCTGGGTCTCCGGTCTCCTTTCTCCTTCTTCATAGATTAGCAGTTGTATAAATACTCGTGCCAAGTCAAGGCATTCTCCGAGATGTAAGCTCATGTAGAAGGAAGGGTAGGCGTAGAGGAAATCAGTCACCCTAAGATGGAATGCGTTTATCACTGCTGGATCGTGGAATCCCTTTTTATGCCTTCATTCTTCCACTTTAGTAAATACTATGGTTCTGGACCGAGTACTGACCTCAGAAGCAGAGTTCCTGAGGGCAACTCTTCCCTCCTTTGGGGGTGAGGTTGGAAAAGTCACTTACAGTATTTGCCTTTAAAAGCATCCTCTCTGCCCAACTCTCATAGTTAATCGAAAAATGTATGAACTGCAAATGGAGATGATCCTATCAATCTCCTTTTAGGATTTCTCTTTTCCCACTTCCTACCTGAATCTGCATTTGGGCCTTCCTAGAGTTCTGTCAGTGTCCCACTACCATGCCCAATCTCCAAACATCCCCAAGGTTTCATGAGGTCTATGCATAACATTTTTCAATGAACATGAGGTCAACCACCCAACCAATGAAGCCGCTTTGAAGAAAGTTCTGCTCGGGGAGCGCTAGGAAAAATCTGAGAGGCCTCATGAAGTTTGCTAAGCACACCCAAAGCAAATCCATCCTAACCAAACATGCTTAGTCAAGGAGACAAGGTAAAGGCAAATGTAATCATAGGGGGATTCGGAGCGGGCAGCCCAAAAGGCATAGCTACTTCAGAAAAGAAGAAGGCAAGCTGACTGTGGTGGTGCACGCTTTCAGTCCCAGTACTTGAGAGGCCGAGACAGGAGGCTAATATTAAAATAATATTAAAATAATTGTTTTAATTATGCAAATATTTATGAAGCACAGACTCTGAGCTGGGTTCCTCGTAAACGCCAAGAGCTCTGAGGTGAAGACTGAGCAGCCCTGTCCTTGGGGGGACTCAGGTTCACCTGCACAACTTGTGATTCACTGTAAACCCCAGCCCTTCTGTTTTGCATTTTATGGAATAAAAGCATAAAGTTTCTGGAGATGAGAGTGTGGTTACATAAACTAACTTGATATTTTAACACATATACCGATATTTCAAATTATTTCCAAATAAAGTCCCATTTCCACAAGCCAGAGGCTATTTTCCCATAATTTTCTTCCAGCCTTGTTTATCCTGTATTTTTTATGAGTTTCAGTGTTATTACTGAGTTTTCAACAATCATTAGGTGGTGCCTCAGACATAATTGAATACAATTTTATTACCCAAGTGAACAGACATAAATATTTAATCCTGCTACTACACATGACAATATGTTTTTTGGGGGGGCTAATAAATTGCTTTCTGGGGTTGCCCACGGGATGGGCACCTTGTATGGATTTGCGTCAGCATTTTCATCAATACATCAACCCAGCTTGCATCTGTTTCCAAGAGAAAGCAAAACGTTCTAGGCAGGGAGCTCAGTGACCTCCTCTCGATCCCATCGGGTGGTTTACCTGACAAGAGAGAGGTGCAGGGTTTTCTCCCCAGCACTGAGGGGGCACCCTGCACCCTGCCTTTCCCCAAAGCTCATCTCAGAAAGTTACTGTAACTTCAGAGAAAGTGTGTAGACAGTAACCTCGCTTCCAGGGAAAAGCAGAAACCCAAGGAATCAACACATAGCCCTCAGCTATTAATCACACGATGCCAAAACAGCATGTTTTCTAGGTGGGGGCCGGCTCCGACTGTCAGCCAGAGACACTGGCTCCAAGCTTGGAGTAAGAACTTGCCTTAGGCATTGGTGAGATACTTTCTAATATAGATGATTAACCTGCTGTCTGCCTTCCTCGTCTTTGGTTGTGATGGGGAGAGAAGTTGTTAAAGGTGAAAAATCTGAATAAATAAGAAGTTCGAGCCACTCACTGTATGATTTAGAAGGGGAACAGGACAATATTTTTTTTTCTCTTCTTCTTAACGTTATCAGTGCATCTGCAAGCCTGGGTACCAATGGCTGAGAAATGATTGTTACGGATAAGAAAGAAAAAAAAATAAGAAACAGAGTTTGAGCATCCTGCTCGGCTTCAAGTTGCTAATGCTGCAAAATGGCCCTTATTGGATTTTTTTTTTTAATAGCACTGGCTCCTAGGAAAGAAAGTTACTCTAAGTTTGTTAAGTAATTCAATTTTGTACAAGTTGAAGGACTCCTCCAGCTCATTCCCCATGATAACAAGCACAGCACCTCCAGCCAGGCTGGATGCTGGGGAGGTTACACCCTCTTGCTTTTGTTTACCCAGCAAAATGTACTTTTGTTGTGGGAGGGAATTGGGAACAGGGGAATTTGTAGTAAAAGTATATGGGAGAGAGAGTTTATTCTGTTGCAGAACAAGAAACAATTCTTTGCAAAGGAAATTAGCCAGTTTGACTTCAGCTTCCTCTGTATACAGATAGGGTGGCCTCCAGCCAGGAGCTGGCCTTTGCAGAGGGTATAAAGCAGAGGGTCCCTGGTAGCTGAAGAGGCCACAGAGAATCCAGGGGCACCAGTAGCTGCTTCCCCAGGCAGTAACCGTGTCTGAGATGGATGGGTTTCATAAGCTCGCCACCCGAGCCTCCTAGAGAACAGCTTCAACTGCAGAAGGTTCTGAGAATGATAGTCAAGAACTCACAAGCCTGTGAGTAACGCACGCGGTGTATCAGAGTGGCCTTAAAATTCTCTGTCCTGTGCACATATACCCCCACACAACCTTCCTTTTGACTTTTAAAAGGGTCTGAGGATTTCTGCACTACAGCTTGGGGAGGTGGCAGACAGAAATAGAAACATCCCTCTTTCTGCACTCACCAAGCATCAGGGGGAACCACGGGGTCCCACATTGGGTTGTGCATGTTTGGGCTGTGTCTTCTGACAGTGTTGTAGCTCTCTGAAATGCACACTATGGATGTATAGGTTTATACCTTCCAACAGTGAGAGTTTCCTTTAATTACTAAAAGTCCTCCCCGAAAGGCTTTATGGAGAAGTTGGCTTCCAGCTCTGCTACCTTCTCTGGCTCTGCTTCCAAGGAACCCGTGCTAGAGATGCACCCTCTCCTCCTTGCTGGAGCAGCAATACACCCCAGGGCTCTCACCCCTCTCCCCTACTCTTTCAGTCTACCACCTTGTTCATCTCTCACCTTGGCTTGTCTTTGGCCCTGGAAGACTCCTTCCTCTCTTTTGGACCTTTGATGAAAAGAACAACTGATTTCTGAAGGAAAGTCCCCAGGGCACTGACACAAGCTGACTTGAACAAATCATTGCAGAGTTCTTCCCTGGGACTTATGTCCCTGGGAGTTCCAGGGAAGGAAGTGATTCCTTCAAATTATCTGTTTATTCCATTAGCATTTGCTGACCCCTGGGCAGGAGAGAAGTCAAGGAAATAAACATTGAGAACACAGATTTTTTTTTTTTTTTTGGTACTAGGAATTCAACTTAAGGGCATTCTACCTCTGAGCTATATCCCTAGTTCTTTTTAGTTTTTTTTTCTTTGAAGAAGGGTATCATAAGTTGGTGAGGGTCTTGCTAAGTTGCTGAGGCTAGCCTCAAACTTGAGATCCTTCAGTCTTGGCCTCTCAAGTACTGGCATTATAGTCATCTGCCACCACTCTTGGCTACAAGGATCTTTTGATTATTTAAATCTGATCAGTCGTTCTGCTTCTTTGTTGGAACCTGTGCATTGGCTAGCTCTAATTTCTGCATCTGGACATCCTTCCATCAAGGATTTTTCTTTTTTGACAAGGGACATCCTATCTAACCTCCTTTGTATAGTAGCCTCAGAGTAATCACCTCCAGGAAGCCCTCCTCCCAGAAGTCCTGGGCCAGTGTCCTTCCAGGTGGACTCTCATAAACTTTTGTTTCTTTGGTATAGGAGTACTCATCTCAGATTGAAGTTCTTCATTGATCGTGGTCATTATTTTGATTTTGTCTCTCTTCCCTGCCTTCTACAATCTGTAAGATAGTATGGAGGAGAATCACATGTTCAGTACTTGGTGCACACAGGTTCTTTGTCAATGTCTGGTGAAGGCATGGCTCAGTGGATGGCTGAGTGGATGGATGAATGGATAGATAGATAGATAGATAGATAGATGGATAAATAGATGGATAGATAAATGATTGGATGGGTGGGTATGTGGGTATATGAGTGCATGGATGGAAGGATGGATGGGTGGATGGATGGGTATATGAGTGAATAAATAGATGGATGGATATATGAATAGATGAGTGGATAGATGGATGGATGGATGGATGGATGGATGAATGGATATGTAGCTGAATAAATAAATGGAAAGATAAATGAATGGATGGGTGGGTAAGTGGGTGGGTTGGTAGATGTATGGATATATGGATAAGTGGATGGATAGATAACAGAGTGCTAAATATGGCATGTGATGTCAAAGGATAGATGGTGCTCATTCTTTTTGCAGGTTTCTGATAGTACGGTAGAAGGTGAAGATCTTTTAAAACCTGACATAAATGTAAATGGTCTTGGCATATGTCCAGGAAGCCTGTCCTCCTGGTAGCCCAGGGTTTCACTTGTTTAACAAATACGGGGTCACCAACAGAGTAATACTATGAAACCCCTATCTACTAAGAGCAGTTTCTCATTGTGATCATGTCATAGTGGGGGAAAAAGGAAAGCACAAATACAGACACCCAGAGTCAGGGGGAATTCCAGCAATTGAGTTCCTAAAATCCAGACATCCAGAGACACAGAGGAGCGGAGTAATTAATATCCTAGGTACTAAAAGCATCACCCACCACATTCTGATGCTCTGGGCTTCAAGTATAACACCTGATTTTATGTAGACAGATACATGCCGACATTGAGTGTGCAAATTTATATTTCCATGTGTCAGGTAAAGTACAACCTTAAGCACATTCTGAATAATTCATCTAGGCAAAGGTCTGATAAACAGATGTCTGTAATGCGATAGTTCGGAAGATGCTGTTTTTCTGTCATGAAAAAAAAAAAAAATCCCTGCTTAAAAGCCAGATGGTAAATAAACCCCAGTTCATTGCTTAGGCTCACAGGGAGAACTCCAGCACATTTTTTTTTTACCAATTCCCACTTTATATTTAACACAGTAAATATAACAGTGAAGTATTACGTCCCTTCCCCCTCAATCTATCTCATCCGCGAGTGTTAATCTCTACTGGGTCTGAAGCTGTATTTACTCCAAAAAAGCAAATGAGCTTCCATGTAACAAATTATCTCTTTGCAGAAACAACAGAAAATTCTGTATGCTCAACTGTTTTAGTTTATTGAAGATTGCCAGAAACAGATTTTGCAAAAATATCTACTTTTTTCCCCCTCAGCCTCTCACGGCATAATCGGGGAGCTGCGCATCCCATTACATAAACAAAATCCTTCTCCGGGTTTGCTTAAGGAGACATAAACTTGCCTGTCATTCTAGTGTGAGATTTATGGCCTAAGGATCAGTGTCAGAGTGAGGCCTATGTCAGGCATCATTTGAACACTGGGGCTCCTGGCTTCTGTCTTTTCTGATTACAGAGGGCATGCCCTGTTTAGTCTCTTGCCTCTGTGGGGAGTTTCTAGGATGCAACTTCTCTGTATTTACAATGCTGCTCAAAGAGGTCTAGGGAGAAGGATAGACTTAGCTCCGTGAAGTGAAGAAGTGATTCTACTTTCACTGAACTCAAGTCTGAACTTTTGTCTCTGCCTTCTTTTCCCCTTCCTTCCTTCCTTCTGCGCACATTTATTGAACATCTATGTGAGACACTGGGATGGGAGAATTGGATGAGGCAGTTTCCCAGGGAACACAAAAATATGTCGATAGAAAATCTATAACAAAGGCTGGAAGCCACTTGAATGCATTCAGTGGCCATGCTGGGAAAACGGCAATGAGTTCTACATCATCTTGGTGGAGGGGAGGGATGGCAGAATGGAAGGCTTTCTGGTCCTCTGGAAGCTGATAGGGACCTTGCAGATTGTATCCCTGCATTTGCAAATATTATAAGACACAGATGGCTTCCTGCCTTCACAGAGCCCTTGCACTAGAGACAGAGGTGGCATTCAACAATCTCGACTTAAGGGCACAATGGATTATCGTGCACTGTGAAGGAAAAGGACAGGGTCGCGGGATAAAGTAGAAAGAGGATCGACATTTACACCTTAGATGGGGTAGGCAGCATAAGGAAAGTGATATTGACTTTGAGACATGAAGAACTGAATGGTGCTGTTGACTAGCTGGGGAAAGCCTGGGAGAAATCCAGGGAATGCACAGGGAACAGCATGTCTCATAATTCTTGGCACACTGATGGAGCTGGAAGAAGATCATGAGGCTTCCTCCATGGTCAGAAGAAAAGCAGATAAGTTCAAACTACACATGGGCAGGGACCAGATCCTTCAAAGCCAGGCAGAGGGCTTTGCAACATGATAAGAAGGATGTTTGAAAAGATCTCTTTCCCTAATAAGAGCTTGGATGGAAAGCAGGTCCATGCAGCTCCAGGAGGATTTCGTGGTAGTTCTGGTGAGGGAAGATGATAACTTAGACAGGAATTTGGTGAAATAGCTGGTAAGGAAAAGTTATACTGAGCTGATCTTTTATAATGAGATGTTTAAGCTTGTTTACAAGGTAAATCAATCACTCGTGAATATATTCCCAGTTCTTCACACTGGCTTAGCAAGAGCAACAATAACAATATCAAAAACAATGGCGATAACAAAATCAAACTAAATCATAGAGACCTCCTGTGTGCCTGGGACTTTCTAGTCATTTCACGAATAACTCACTTAATCCACACAACAGTCTTATGAAGTTGGTACCCTGAACACCTCCATCTTATACAGAAGCTGAAACACAGAAAGATTAAATAACCTTGACCAAAGTAACCGACTATTGGGGTCACTGGAGTCATAAAATGGGCAAAAAAATCTTCCTCGTTCCTAAGTTCACACCTGGACACCAACATCATTTATTTACAATATACCAGTGCTGGTCTTTGGCTTTCCATTGCCATGAAAGGGTACAAACACGTTGAAATACAAACTTAAGCTGGGGCTGGTGGTACATGCCTATAATCCCAAGATGACTTGGGAGACTGAGATGGGAAGATCAAAAGTTTATGGCCAGCCTCAGTAATTTGGCAAGGCCATTGGCACCTCAGTGAGACTCTGTTTCAAAATTTGGAAAAATAAGAAAAAAAATTTAAAATAGGGCTGGGGTTATAGTTCAGGGGCAGAATGTCCCTGTATTCAATACCCAATACCACAAAATACTACTACTACTACTACTACTGTTAATAATAACAACACTATTACTACTAATAATACTAATAGTACTACTATTAATAATAATAATGAAAAATGAGTCTATTGTAACGAATTCACAAAGAAGTGAAAGGGGCTAATAGGCATTGAGTATAAGAGAGACACAAATGGAATAAACACACACTAAGTATCCAAGTGTTAGGCGATCTGTAGACATAATTCCATGGAATGCTTCACATAATGTGTGTTGGACGTGGGCGGGCATTCTCATTCTACCCATTTTACAGATGAGGCAGACGAAGCCCACAGTGTTCAGGAGCTATGGTCAAGGTCTCATATCCACTGGTGAGGCTGAGGCTGACGGCAGCTCTGAATACAAACTCACTATTGCGTACTTGAGTGTGAAAACCCGGGCTCTTAGGTAGAGTGACTAATCGCCATGAACTAAGGACTGGAGATTGTAAGCCTGGAAAGTGTTCGTTCTTGGTAGAAGGCTGAGCCTTCAAGAGGGACTCAATATCCACAGAGAGAGAAAGTGCCCAGTGCAAAACAGAAGATGGAATGTAAACACACACACATATATGTAAATGCACACACACACACACACACACACACACACACACACACACACCTTAGTAATCTCATCCAGAAAGCCTTTAGTGTTTTCTATGTATAAAAATATTAATTAATTAATTTATTTATTTATAATGGTGCACTATAATCTCACATCATAGTGTAATGTGGATTATGTTAACGATGCATATACTCACACAGTCCTTGGTGCCCCACCCCCTTCCCTTTTTTCTCCCTCCCAATACTGAGTGTCCAGGTTAACAATGTTATATTCACATGTATACACATATTCGAATGTAGCTTTTCTATTAATTAACCTCGGCCTTCTTCCTCCCCTACCCTTCCTAGTGTTTCATTTTTTTTAGTAGACTGTTTTTCTTTCCGTTACTCACATGGACGCGAGCGATTTATGGCCTGTATGACTTTGATGACTGAGCCCGAGTTCTGCTTCCTTTGCCTCTGTAGTTTGTTTTTCAGTTTGTTGCAATAAATCTTTAATATGGACTGAATTACGAGTTATAAATAATTGATAGAGCTCCTTCCAAAAGCTTCCTACCGCAGTCCTAGATCAAGCTGAAACACCGGGGGTCGGAGCACACTCTTCATACCTCACCCTCTTCAGGCTTCACCCAACCCTTCTCCTGACCCCCACCACCTCTTAGAAATCATACTCCTAGAGGTCATGAGGAGATGGCGGGGCACGAGGGGCAAAGGCAGCTTCAGCCTGTCCGGAGATCACAGCTGGAGTCAAAAGTCCACACCAAGGCAGTGGCCACGGCTCTAACTCCATGACGGGCAAGAGTGTTGGTAATGCCGTTGGTCCCAACCTCAATGATTATGTATGAACTTGACAGCAGAAATCAGGTCCTAACATGGCACCGGGTTTATTCAACTCATATATATGTGTATATGAAAATTAAAAATAAATATACATATATCAACTCATGTATATAAATATCATATATATATATATGTATATACATAAAAAATGTCTACTATAAGGCGTGGCATAAGTACTAAGAAAAAGCCGACCTGGTTCCCTGTTCATGTAGAGCCTGTAATTTAGCAGGGTTATGAGCATTAACTTAATAAAAATATTACAAGATGAACATAAAATTGGAGCCATGTTAAAGGATATGAAGGGAGAGATGGGATACAGCGAGTTATGTATATGATGGAGATTCAACCTGGTGCAACCTGGAGTGGGTGTCTGAAAGGTGAGAGAGGCCTGGGGAATCCAGGATGGAGAATTCAAAGGGCTGGGGATGAGTGAGGAGCTTGGACCTATGGGACTGAGCATATCATATCAAGGACGCGGTCATTTCTGTAAACACAATGGGAAGATTAATCATATTTTAGTGTGTGCAGGAATGTGATTGAATAGAGCCAGCTGTTTTCTACTATAGCTTAGAGGTTAAGGAGCAGGGTTTTTTTTTTTTTTTTTTTTTACTTTCTCTTCTTTCTCCTCCTCCTTCTTTTTTGTACTAGAGAAATTAAAAATTCATATTCTTAAAATATAAATTATATTTTAAAATATAAATTAGAATTTATATTTTTAAAATACCCAGGGGTATTTTGCCTCTGTATTATACCCCAACCCTTATTTTTAAATTTGAACACAGGGTCTTTCTAGATTGTCGAAGGTCTCACAAATCTTCTGAGGCTAGCCACAGACCTGGGATCCTCCTATCTCAGACTCCCATGATGTGGGTACTGATGTATCCACTCCGCTTGGCTAGGAGTGGGATTTTTTTTGTGTGTGTGGTACTGGGGATGGAACCCAGGGACATTCTATATTAAAGCTACACCCACAGGCCTATTTCTTTTTATTGTTTATTTTGAAACAGGGTCTCACTGAGTTGCAAAGGGCCCCACTAAGTAGCTGAGGCTGTTCATGAACTGTGATCCTCTGGTCTCAGCTTCCTGAATGCTGGGATTACAAGCATGCACCGCCACGCCCAGCTTAGGTGGAGTGGACTTTTAGACAAATAAACATGTTTTCCCATCTCTACTTTGCTCTCTCCAGACTGTGTCAGCTTGAGCAAGTTATTGTCTAGCTTTATATTTCTTCATTGTCACACAGGAACCTACACCCACCCTTTGCTCCCTTCCTGTAGTCAGAACTCACAGAGCAAATGTGCAGAAAGCTCAGTTCTGGGCACATGGTGTTCCTCACCCAGTGCTGCTGTTGCTATGACCACTGTTGCCATGGTGATTTCCCTCCAGATAGGCTGGCTTTGTGGTACTCTCTTTGCTTCCTTTCGCTGAATGTATTTTTTAAAATGTATCCTATATTCCCTGCCCAGCTCCACGTCTAATCACTGATTCCATGTCCCTCACAATCTATTTTCTGTCCCATCAACTCATCAGAGCCTCTGATCTCAAATGCCACCACACTGCAGAAACCAAACCATTGTGGACTTCAACTCTCCTGGAGATAATTCTCAGACCCAAGACGGATAGAGCACTCACTATTTACCAGGTACTTTTCCTAACACGATGACCATGGCAGCGGCATTCCTATGCAGTCTATTATGTCTGAGCACTATTCTAAGTGCTTTAGAAATATCATACCAAATTACATAGTAGAGTAAGAGCCACCATGGTCTTCATTCTACGGATAGGAGCACTGGTCTCTGAGGTTTGAAGCAAACGGCCCAATATCCAGACCTGGGAGGTAGCAGAACCGGGGTTTCAACTCTCCTTGTTGGGACTCCCAAGTTGTCAGTGCCAAACTCCACCAGGAAGATGCTCAGAAGGTGCACCCCTTTCTTTGCCTTGTCTGTGCTCTAATGGATCTCTTTAATCCCCGTTCATTTACTCTACCAGTTCCTCCTTTATTCCTCCTTTCAACAAAGCAGTGAGATAACCAAGGTCTAGGACTAAATTTTTCCCCTCCTGCACTCCTTTTCTTCCTGCTTTCCTCTTTCTTTTCTCCTCTTTTTTTCTTCTTTCTAAAAAACGTGCAAGCGGAGATTCTTCTTTCCCCATCAATTCCACGTAGTTGCCTTGTATAGGTCATGAAGGGACGAGTAGGTCATTACTTGGCCTCCTTCCCCAGGGGAAAAGATAGTAGCTACAGGAAGAGGGTATAGCCCAGTGATCTTCTCCCTCCCTGGGTCCCATCCATACACACTACATCAAAAAACTCTGGGAAGAGTCTAGTTCTGTGCTTTCATTAAAGCTACCCATCAGATGGTGGAAATTGGTAGCCCCTGAACTGAAGGTACTGAAGGTTTGGACTTCTTCTGTGATTCCTAGAATGTCATAAAAGTAGAGGAGTTTTGCTAACTTAGATCATCTTTGACAAGGTGCTTATCCAAATGGAACTTGTATGGGTGAGAGGACCAGGCACTTCTATGCAATTCGATTATCTAGTTTTTTAAAAGTTTCTTTCTACAGCCAGTATTTTTTTAGATAAGTCTGAAGGAGACTGACATGGTTAAATAGAGCTTTTGAGAGTTTCTGTTAGCTCTGGAAGGGTGTTTGTTGCAAATTCGAGATGGAAAACACTTGGAAATGCCGAGACATTTAATTTTAGCTGAGCGAACCACATGCTACTTATGAAACATCTATTTTGAGAACTGTGGCAGAGAATTAAACCCGACACTGGGTATTCTGGTCTACTACCTTCACTGATAAACAAAATGTACTTACAAACACATGGGGAAATGGCTTTTAAGGATACTAGGGGGGGAAAAACTAAGCTGATACAATCTGGTAGTAACTGCGTTTTACAAAACCCTTAATTCAAACATGTTTTAGGGAAGTCTAGAGTCTCAGTTTCAAGTTTCATGGAGCAAGAAACAGAACCCCAAATGTGGCCACTATTATAGAAATAGCTCTTGATTGGGGGCACACTTCAGATGGACAGAGGCGTGTGAATGGAGATGTGAGCTAGACGTCCAGGTCTCTGATCAAGAGGACTGGGGCACAGATTCAAGAAGAAACCCCAAAATGTGGAGAAGAGCCACTGTCTGTACTAGAGGGAAAGACAAGCTTTGTTCACCCCTCGATGAGGCCACCTCACTGAGCCATCCGGAGCACAAGGCCATCCGGAGGGTGGGGGTATCTGACAAAAACAGGGATGTATGAAATTGTGTTGAAATGTCCGAAGCCAACTGTAACAAAAATGAAGAAATGGAGGAAGGGAAAATTACTCTGGAAACGCAAGAAGAAACAGGAGCTACATGAGGATAGAGATAAGTGGAAAGATGGAGATGATCTACCTCTGTTAAGCATGCATGCATGTGTGTTACACCTATATCTGTCTGTCCATCCATCCATCCATCCATCCATCCATCCATCCATCCATCCATCCACCCACCCACCCACCCACCTACCTGGCCACATATCCAACAGTCTCTAAGAGGCAGGAACCCTATCAAGGTCTGTGCTTCTGATAGCAGCAGGAGATATTACAAGACTTGGTTAATCATCATTTTCTCTCTAAACTCCTATTTTCAGCCATCATTTTCTCTCTCTGGGACAGACTATCCTTTCTCCCTATCAGATTACCGAAAGGTTCTCAGTACAGTTGGTTCCCTAGCTCTAAAGCATAATTTTGTCGATGGGTCTGGTTTATAGGTATCATGGATGGTTTATAGGTATCTCAAAAGAATATCTACTTACTTGGCTATGTAAATGTAAATGTCCTAATTCATCAGAAATTTCATTGAGAATATATTTTCATTTCCACATTGACAAAGTGCATATCTGACATTCCCAGGCCAATACTCTATTGAAGAACCAGTTCCTTATTTTCTGTCATCTTATATCTTATATTTATAATTTTTGATCTTATTATATATTATCTATAATACTTTTTTATTATCTTACCTCATTTTCTCATATATCTTATATCTGAGGAGACAAACTTAAGATTTTCTTTGGTCCTAACTGTCTTTGGGCCTCCTGGACCTGCTCTTGTCTGAGGTTCTGTTCATGGCTTCCCAGCTATCGATACTTACAAGGATTCAACTATATCATAAAACTATAAGAAGTGAGGTCTATAGGAGAGACCTTCTGATACATCCGGCAGTTAATGAAAGGGTGAGGACACATCTTTATCCCATGCTTTAAAAACTTGAAAACACTTTTAAATGACTGGTATAGAGCTGACCTTCAGGACCTTTCTTAGGCCACATCCAATATTTTCAACCAAGAAACCTGGTTTCGCCATGGACTGGAAGAAGCTCTTGTGTTCCTTTGCGGTCTTTGCTTTCCTTGGACTGTTGCCCCTCACCCTACTACTCTGCCCACCGACAATGTCACAGCCTGGAATAGTCACTTGAAGGCAATTGATTCTGCTGAAACTGAGCTCCAGAAAGATGGAACCCGGGGGCCAAGATGAGGAGGCCAGCACTTGCTAAGCTGTGAAGTTAAAGATTCCGTGCATTAGGGACAAAGTGGGAGGCACTCCAACACTAGCCAGAAGGCTGAGGAACAGGGACCATGAGAGGTTAGAGGGCAAAGAGTAGAGGGCAACGTGAGATAGGTCAGCGGGGAACAGGACCCTGAGAGAGATGGAGACGGCCCAGGTGGGGACAGGGCCAGCGACAGCAACGAATAGAGAAGCAGAGACAGAGATGGTCTGGGAGTGTGTGGCTGAGATTTCTACCTGCAAACTAATCCCCACAGGAATCATCAGACTTCCCTTTCAGGCTCTGGATATTCAAGAGATTTTCCCTGTGTGTTTAAAATAATCTCCCTTTTAAGTGAGTTATTTTTAGAGAGATTCAGTCCCTTTTGATCAAAGAGCTTTGGCTAAAATATATCAATTACATTGTTAAAATCTTAGAGAGTTGAAAGAGGTCTGTGATAGTTTTGTTCACCCAAAGGCCATTCATTTTGCATGAAGACACCACAGGTGGGGTGGCAGAGAGGGTGCTTTATCACCAACCGGGGGCTCGGGGCCAGTGGAAAAGGTTTAATTTGCTTGAAAGCAAACAACAAAATGAGATCCATATTGTCTATCTGGCAGATTCACCTCAGTATGAGAAACCATTCTAAGTAGGCAACACGAAAACTTCTCTGGTTTTTACTGCATCAGTAAGCAGAATCAAAATGCAAACAAGTTATTATGACCAGCCATGGCTACTTCTCAGAAACTCAACCTGCTGGGAAGAACAGGAAGAAATAGCAAGGGGAGACTGTCTTAATTGCAGAACTGGACTCCTGTCTGCTGGGCAGCCGCCACAGTCTCTTACACAGACCTTGCACTGGGCCGTCTCAACCTTCCCTATCTGGGGCAGCGAGGACTTGCTGAGACACTAGATTGGCGACAGACTCTACCTTCATGGATTGCTGACTTTCACTTTCAGATGAATAAAAGTAAGTATTAAGTACGTTTAAGGAGAAATCTGACTTAACCATTTGTTAAAACATGCGGAGAGGAAGCAAAGAAAGTAACGCTATTAGCTTTGATGACTTGAACAGTGGCATAGAGGATCACTCTGTTGGAGGTTGTGTGAAGATATATATCACAAAAAAAGAAGTGGAAGACCAAATGCAAAACAAAGCTAAAATGAAAAAGATAAGAAAGGCAGGGTTTGGAAGCTGATGACTAATCTCTCTCCTCTTCTCTTTTCTTCTTTTTCTTTTTCTTTCTTCTTCTCCTTCTTCTTCTTCTTCTCCTTCTTCTTCTTCTTCTTCTTCTTCTTCTTCTTCTTCTTCTTCTTCTTCTTCTTCTTCTTCTTCTCCTCCTCCTCCTCCTCCTCCTCCTCCTCCTCCTCCTCCTCCTCCCTTCTCTCTTCTTCTTCTTCTTCTTCTTCTTCTTCTTCTTCTTCTTCTTCTTCTTCTTCTTCTTCTCTCTCTCTCTCTCTCTCTCTCTCTCTCTCTCTCTCAACATAATAGCACTAAGGAGAAAGGGAAAAGGCAGTCTGGGGGTTGCAGAATCGAGCATAGCTGATTAGGGCCCTGTCTCTTCTATCCATTGGCAATTTGATTGAATTTTAAATCCCTCATTAGAGATAAGACTACTCCTCTCGCCACACTGCTATAAGCACTAGTTCTCATGGACACAAAGTACCCAGCAGAGCACCCGATTCATTGTCCATAATTTGCGGCAGGTACTCTCGCTGCCGTCACTATTATTATTAATAATGAAATGGTTGCTTTGGCACCTAGGATGGAGTGCATCAGCATGCTTTAATTGAAAGTAACTAATGAATGAATGAACATTGGAACCACTCCTGGATTCAAGAGACACACATTTATTAAGTGGCAGCGGCCCAGGACCTGACACAGGTATCGTCTTCAAGAACCTTCCAGTCTCGAGTCAGGGATACAAGTTAGCAGAGGAGCTCCGAGTCCCAGGCAATACTCAGAAGCCATCAGGAGTCGGCTCGCCTCTCAAACTCAGGCCGCTGACAGCACATCGCCGACGTGGAAAGAGTGTGGCGGCACACCATTGGTCCTTAGGACTTTTTGGAATTAAATGAAGAAGCTGAGAAACAAGAAAACTGGAGGCAGTTTAAATATGCCCCCTCAATTTGTATCCATTTGGAATAAGCTAATCATAGGGAAAAACAAACCCAGAAAATTGTCCCCAAATTAGATAGAGGGAAAGTCCCTAGAAGGGAAAGACAGACTTTACCACCACCACCATCACCACATCTGGACTAGCGACCATTCTTTCTGTCCGTCCCTCATATTCCCATCCACTCCGCTCATGCAAACATTCTTTTAGTTTCCATACAACTTGAGTACGAAACGGTGTTCAACAGAAGAATTTCCTCCGACTTCAACCACGCGCTGTATCTTTAGTATTTTGCTTTGTCATCGTACTTCCTGACCTGTTCATTTATTTGTTTTGCCCCCTCTCTCTTTGATACTAAACATCATTGATTTTAAAGGAAAATCCATAGAAACAATGTTTGGCATAGAGGAGAATCTGCTACCATTAGCCATCACAAGTCTGTATGTCTTAGACTCAGGGCAATCTGTTTTTTATTGTGCCCATGCACTTTTGTGGCCAGGAGAACTTTGGTTGTTGGTTTTGAATGTCATATAATGTGTTAAAAGAGGATCGAAAGCGGAATAACTTCCTGCTTGTGTAAGTCGATATGATTTACTACGGTAGACCACCTAAAACAAACTTACAAAACTCCTCAAATCACCCCTAGTCTCTGAAAAAAGGCTGTTTTTGGTACTGAAATGGCTGGCCTAAGACTACACAAAGTCATTTTACTATAGCTCCTGGAGCTTTTACCAAGCAGCCACCTAGAGCCTGGCCATGCGGCCAGAGCACTCGGGTGAGGCTGGGCTGACTGCTATGGGCTGGCATTCTCCCTGCCCTCCCCCACTCAGAAACTACACAGGATTTGGAGCAAACACTAATCATTAGCAATAGAGAAATATATGTCTGCTGCAAAAATAAATGGTGCCCATACCGGGCATATCGGTCGTCTTTATTTTCCCTCTTGGTACAGGTCTATCTCGGGTCCCTTCCCTACACGACCTTCTCTCTGGGACTCCAGATTATCTGAGCAACCCTAGCTAAGAGACCACCTGTCTCACCGCAGAGAGAAAAGAGACCAACGAGAAGCATATGTGACCCTTACATTTTCCACTTGGCAGGATCACCTGCCACTTGGGCTTATAGGTCACTGGTCAATGCTAGTCACGAGCCGGAAACTGGTAGGAATGGAGTTGGCAGGCACGAGCCCTAGAGGGAAAGGCCGAAGGCAGAGACAACTTGCAGGCGAGAGGAGTCAATATATTGAGGACTGATAGGACCTTCCAAGTATCGCAGTTAAGGAACTGAGATATTCGAACCCAGGGTTTTTGGTGTTTTTGTTGCTGTGTGTGTGTGTGTGTGTGTGTGTGTGTGTGTGTGTGTGTGTTTGGAATTCCTGTCCACTGTGAAGCTCGTCTAATCCACCTGTCTCCATATGAAGAAAAACACAACAAAAATTCTGCACCTGTGCACTTCTTTGCAGAATCATTAGCAATCTAAGTGGAAGGAGAGGCTGAAAAGATTGAAAAGTGGTTCCTGGCCACGCACTAACTACAAGTTATGTATGGGTTTCGATGTGCTTTGCATAGGAAAAATTCAGATGCTAAAATTATTCTTTAAAAGAGGAGAAAAGCTCACTGAAGGAGCCTCCCTTCCCCCCTTGATTTCCGTTGGGTCTCAGCATATAGGAGACTTCTGGGTCAGGAATAATGTAAACACTGACCCACAACAAAGAACTGGATGAACCAAAAGACCTTTAAATGCACCTCCAACCCCGTGGACCCGTAGCATTTCACCCAGAGGACAAATAGCAAATAAAAGCGATGTGGAGATAAAATTTCTTGGGTAGACAGATAGTGAAATTGCAAGGGAATTTAATTTCCCCCTGAACTGAAAATGAAACCCAAGACAATAAGTGACTATATAAAGAGAACATTGCTTTCTAAACGTTGACATCAGTAAGCTCTTTCCGCTCCAAGTTTGGATTTTCACAGAAAAATAAAAAGTTTGAAAGCAGCTTCAGCCCTTGGGTGGATAATGCCAATTAGGTGAGGGTGTAGGAGATAGAAACTGTCAAGTATAAATACATGGAGTATCATTTTTGCCTTATTTTTTCCTTCTTACGGGTTTAGCAAACATTAATTATTATTATTATTATTACTATTATTATTATTATTGTAAAGAAATAAAACATTCAAAATGTCAAACCACTGCCTAATATTCTTAGATTCTAAACAAAACTTGTTCTTCAGGGAAAGGCTCCTCCAGCTTTGGAGATTCATTGAGTATCCTATAATTACGGGGACAGCTTTTCTCCAATCAAAAGCACAAACACACACCCCATCAAACACAGAAAGAAACACATGAAACCAAATAGGAAACAGGGAAAGAAATGGTTCCAGGGAGCAAGAACAAAAAACAAAACTCTTTCCAAACTAGCTTTACTAACTTCACGGAAACCTGCCTTTGTCACGGTTTTGTAGCCCTCCAAGAAAAAAAGATGTGTATACGTTTGTGTGTGTGTGTGTGTGTGTGTGTGTGTGTGTGTGTGTGCGTGTGTGCGGTTATAGAGGCAGATATCATTTAGTACACATGAATAATGATGCCAGGATTAAAAAAGCAGAAATGATGATGCAAGTGTAGGAAGTGGCCACTGTCTTTTAGGAACAGTTCAGCAAACACTACGCCCTATCTATTTCCTTTCTCAAAACAATGATGAACCTGCAGGGCCAGGAAACCATCGACTGCACATGGTGATTTATGCAAACTCATTCTTACTTTCACCCTCAGTGCCCCCTTTCTAATTTATCCCCCCGGAACACCATCTGTGGCATTACCATTCTCAGACTCCAGGTGTCAACACCTGGGATGATGCTGGAGACAGAGGAAGAAGTGGATGAGAAGTAGTACACAAACCATAAGGTTAGGAACAGCAAAGTCAACGACAAAGACACGGGCACTCCACCAGCGCGGTGTGGGACACGATGATTTTGAAGGCCACAGGGAAAAGGGGACTTAAAGACTAGGAGAAAAGAGAAGAGTCATCCGCTCACCGCTTATAATTAGCTGTGGAAGTGAATGCAATTAAAAGAAGACCTTTCTTTGTTTTGACCTGCTCTGAGTTTTCAGTAACAGAAGTCTTTCTTCCACAGAGCCCGGACCACACTGGTTAACTGACCTAAAGCAAAGGAGTTTCTGAAGGCTAACTTTCATTTCTTATCATGTTCCACAAATTCTAAGGGATATACCTTGTTCACGATTTATTTATTTTTTAATTTTTTAATTTTTTTTAATTTTTGGTGGTACTGGGTGGAATCCAGAGGCTTTCTACCTCCGGGCTATACTCCCAGACCTTTTTTATATTTTATTTGGAAACAGGGTCTCACTAAGTTGCCGAGAGCCTCACTAAGTAGCTGAGGCTGGCTTCAAACCCATGCGATCCTCCTGTCTCAGCTTCCCAAGCGCGGGGATTACAAGCGTGCTCCACCACGCCCGGCCCTTGTTCACGATTTAATATGAAAGAAATTGCAATACCTTTCACAATTAATGATAGGACATGATTTACTTGGTAATTTTTTTCTTAGTTGTAACACACACACACACACACACACACACACACACACACACACATGCTTTTACTGATAGTCAAACACATCCTTGAGGTAGAACATCAGATCATCCCTGGCTTCAATACCTAATATGAAAAAATAATAATAATGATTACATTATCAGATATAACGCACCATTCCAGACCTTGCTCTGAAAAGCTAATCACCAATCTTAAGAATCCTGTGTGCAAATCAGGATGGAGATGAGCTGTTCTCTAAATTTGATGAAGAAATTCTGGCTCTCTGATTTATGTTCTTGAGCACACATCAGCATTCCCTAGAAGCCAGGGGAAGGGGCAGATTCTTGGGGCCCCCAAGCCTAGAGATGCTGATTCAGGGCAGCCTGGGGTGGGGGTAAAGAACATGTATGTGTAACCATCTTCCAGGTGATGTGGATGCTGATGCTGCCAGGGTGGGAAACACACTGGGGGACCCAGGGCCCTAGTCTCCTCTGGCAAGACTCTGTAGTCACATGGGCACCAGGAGAAGCAGAAGAGCTTACTTACACCAACCCTTCCAGAGCCCTTTCTTTTTCTTTTTTTTTCTTTTTTTCTTTTTTTTTTTTTTTACCTCTGAGCTACACCCCTAGCCCTATTTTTTATTCTTTATTTTGAAACAGAGACTCACTGAGTTGCAAAGAGCCTCACTAAGTAGCTGAGGCTGCCTGCAAACCACAATCCTCCTGTCTCAGTCTCCCAAATGCCAGGATTACAAGGGTGCACCACCACGCCTGTTCACTCCTTCTCTTTCAATCAAAGTATTCCTGGTCTAATCTGCTTCTCTATCAAGAGTGAACATTAGATTTCAGACTGAATAAAAGTTCTTCAGGTTTTGACGAAGCCAAAGATTCAGGATAAGACAGGTCTGGGCTGGAATCCAAGTTTTACTATTTAGTACTTAAAAATATCTGCGCTCCAGGCTTCTTTTTAAATTTCTCCAAAATGGGGGCAATGAAACATATCTGAGGTCTGCAGAAAGTATACATGCAACATTTAGTAGGTGGAATATCTTGTGTGTCTCAGGTGATTAGCAGGCTCAGAGTCTGCTGTCTTCAGTCCTTATAGAGATGTGTTGGTGACTCAAAGTGACTAAGCGTAGAGCAGCCATTGCCAGCTGATCCTGGGATGGGATGGCATGTCTCCATCCCTGGTTAAGCAAGGCTCAGCTGAGGTTTGGGCGTGGTACCTAGAGTCTGAAAAGCCAGAGGGACACTTAGGCATCTATGGGGCTTGGGCGCGCGGATTGTAACCAGGGTGATTGTAACCCAGCCAACAAATACGCCCTGGGAGCAGAAAGGGCCTTGTGCTGGCTTCTTCTGTAGCAGCTTATCTGGGTTCAGGACCAGATGGCTCCCTTCCTTTGCAGCTCAATGCAAGTGCTTGTGTCCCACAATTTCCAGGATGCTCTGCTGTGCTTGCTTAAGAGGACCCATTTGTCACAGGCATAAAAAGTGTCCCTCCCTCCATCCAGTGCCTCCTCGATTTTCATCAGTCCCCCATCTGCTTTAAACTCTGTGAGTGGCGATCTCATTTGTACGCAGGGTAAAGATGTTCCTCTCTAACTTAAGCCTAAGCCTTTATTAAAAACATTTAACATGCTGGCTACTACAGCGAACACTTTTCCTAAGGGGGGAAAAGTAAAGTATAAAGAAAGAAAGAAAAAGGAACCCTCTTCATTGGAATGTGTTTTTAGCTCATAACATTTGTAAAGAACTATAGAAAACTTTTGGATCCAATCCTTTTAAGAAACTATTTTTATGTCATATCGGAACAGCCTGGGTGTGGGAGGCAAGGTTTCGATACTTCCTATAAAGATAGAAATCTAGCTCTGAGTTCTGAACACAGAGCAGGCCAGCTAAGGGAGGGTGTTACTTCAATATTTTCCCTTAAAGGTAAGCTGTGTGGTTGCAGAAGACATCTGCCTGAGAAGATGCCTTTTATACAACAAATGCAAAGGAAATACTCTTGCAGATGGATGTCTATGGAGAAGAGACTAGTGAATGCAAATTAAACTTTCCCAGTGTCTATGAACCAACACAATAATTAAATCAGTTGTTTTTTTTTGAAATTTGTGTCTTTAAAGGCAGTGATTTACTTGATTACATGTTTCTGTGAAAAATCTACCTTATTAACTGATTCAGATTCTCAGGAGCTCCAACAGCAAAATTAAGCAGGCAAGAAGAGGGTCTGAAATAACTTCAACAACAACAGCAACAAAAAACCACCCTGTAGCAAAGCCAGATTTCTAAGCTAAGCACTTTCTATTGCTTGGGTTCAGAACATAAAATGTATCTTTAATACAAATGGCTACATCCCCACCTCTGCCTTAATGACCTGCTTGATATATACTGTAGCCATGCACGTTAATTACATCATTAATAAAGGTTTCTTTGAGAAGCCATCTATGAATGCAGCTATGTCAGGAGACATATGGGTCTTCTGGAACATCTGCAGATCAGCCTTAAGGAATCAGAGTCTCACCTTTAGAAAGAGCGTTAACTGATTGCTAAAATAAGAGGGGACGTTGCTCAGGACTCCGTGGTCCCCGATTCATTGCTGTAGGAAATAGTGGAGGTAGGGAGAGTGAGAGGGGGTACTTGGTCACACCTGGGGTGGGCATGACGTTTCTGAGCAGGATCAGAGAAAACAGAGATTGAGCGCCCCTCAAGAGGCCACCTGTACCCTGGTCCTGTGTGTGCAGACCTCTGAGGACCCTCTCTGTTATCATAGACTCTGAATATCCAAACCAAGTATTCACTGTGGAAAGAGCCAGTGTGGCATCTGCACCCACCTTCTGCATATAGGACGCCATTAGATCTCCAGGGGAATCCCTGAGGGTGTGTGGAAGTGCCTTGTTACTACTGGATTCTGCTCAGTGGGAAGACAGAATCACAGAGGTTAAGTAACTGAGCTGCAGTGACCTGCTCCCTGCAAAGGGAGTGGGGGTCCAGGCACAAGCACAGGACTAGCGCTCAGGCCTTGTCCTTGCGGTCCTTCACCTCCGCGGACCCTCGCCCCTGCCTCTGCTGGGCTGTGGAATGCAAGCTGCTGAGTATTACTGGGCCAATGTGGCCCGGAAGAGAGAAACTAAAGCAACCAGACAGAGGCAGCTAGGGCTGTATGCAGCCCTCATTTTCCTGCTGAATAATTTAGCTCCCGACCTGCAGGGAATAGGGAGCCATTGAAATATTAAATGGGAAGACTGATATCACCATTTTTTTCCCAAAAAACTAAATTTGGAGACTTTGCTGATTCAGGGATTTTTTTTCCTTCCTTCCTTCCTCTTCCTCTTCCTCTTCCTCTTCCTCTGCTGTGTTTTTTGTCTGTTTGTCTGCTTAGAGGTTTTCTATTTAGTTTTGCATTTATTTTCCTTGTCTCCCATATAACCAAGATCCCATATTTCAAACCATTTAGGGTTTGACTTTAAAGCCTGGCCCCATCGGCAGCTCTGGCTGTGTGACTTTCACAATATTCCTGGAGCTCTTTAAACCTCAGTCTCCTGTTCTACAAAACAGGATGATAGAATCACCCACTGTATAAGCTGCTTTGAGCATCAAGTGAATGATTAGCTTTGCCTCTACACACATTCCATTGGCATTATGGGTCAAATTCTGTCTCATGAAACTCAAAGGTCAAAGTGCTAACCCCTAAGGCCTCAGTATGAAACTTTATTTAGACACGGGCAAATATTTTAAAACAAGGCTTGGCTTCTGTCAAGAAGCAAACAGCTATTGAAACTTAGATTGACTTAGCTAAAAGTAATTAACAAGTCAATAGGAGAGGAGAACTAGGCCTTTCTCTATCTAAAGACAGATCTACATGATTAGATAAGCTAGCAAAGATGGTAGGAGGGGTCAACCTTCATGAAAGGAGACATCTTGCCACACCTTGCTGGGGGAGGCACCTTACAGGGATGTTCACTACTCAGAATTATGTAAACAAGATAGAGGTCATGGGTATAAAAAGTCCCGTCCACGTGCTGTATCTTGGGGGGTGGTGAATTGGCCCAGACTACCCTCCCCCCATGCCATTCTGGCATGGGGCTGTAACTATTTTCTGTATTTCTATTTTCTCTATTTCTATTTTCTGTATTTCTATCTTTTTAATAAACTTCTTTAAATCTTCAAAAAATAAATAAATAAAACAAGGTCCTTCTAGAGCCCCATAGTTCAGTATGATGAGTCTCCCCTTATGAGGAGAGGAACCTGTGAACAGAGGTTTCTCTGTCCTCTGAGACAGACAGCAAAAGGCAGAGGATGTGAAGAGGCACGGGGAATCGATGCCATCTGTAGCCCAGGGGAAAAGACTATGGTGATCCTTTCCTCGTGGTTCTTAGAAAGCCCTGATCCTCTCAACATCTTGGTTTTGGACCTGTAGCCTCCAGAACTGTGGATGTGTTTGTGTTGCTGTTTAAGTCACCCAGCCTGGGACCTTTATTCTACAACTCTGGGAAGCTAATAGGTGAGTGTTGGGTTTGGACCCTTCTGCTGTTCTCTGCCCATCTAAGTCTGGTCTTGAAACTCCTCACATATGATGAATGCTCAGACTCCCTGACTGTCCTCCTGCCTGGGAACCCAGAAAAGAGAATGGTACCTCTTATGCACCAACTTGACCATCAATGACCAGTGTGTGTCCTCCTGCCTGGGAGCTCAGGAGAGTGAACAGTACAGTCTTGTGCTCCAACTTGACCATCAGAGGCCACTGTGTGGTACATGGCTGAGGGAAAGGTGGTGGAGAAGCCAGCCCAGGCCCTGGGGCAGAGGTGCTGTGACTGAGAAGGGAGGATGAAGGGTACCTGCCTTGTTTGGTTCAGCCCTATCTGGGTTCTCATCTTGAAAAAGTATCATGGAGCTGAGCCTCCTATTGGAACACATGCATCTCTTCATCACTGTGTCCAAGGGCTCAGACTAGCTCACTTTGGCCTCACCCATAAAACGCATATGCTTTGATTTCCAGGAACTCCAAATTGCTTGGGGTTCTGACTCACACGTTGACAAGTATAATGTAAGGGATAATATAGTTACCAGATAAGAGCGACAGTAATCAGAATCATAATGCAACACAACACAAGCATATTCAATCACAATACACTCATCATATAAGGATGAGCACTGCCTGCCCCGATGCATGTATCAGGGAACTTTGTGTCTCTTTTTCTCCCCATCTGCTTTCATCATGGATGGGTTTATTTCCTCCCACCCTGCCTCTTCCAGATCAGATTTCAGACAGTCTAAGGGAAAGACAGCTTCCAGCCTCTTCTCAGTTCACCTATCTAAAGCCCTCTAACTAACTAGTATGGTTCCCTGCCTCCTCCATATTCCAACTGAAGAGCTCCCTGAAGCCCTCTGCCTGGCCCAGCTTGGGTCACATGTCCACTATGGATCAATCATGGGCACAGGAGAAGAAGAGCAGACTCTAATTGGCTGGGCTTGAGTCATGTGTTCATTTCTCCAGGTAGGGCAATAGATTACAGAGACTGGATTACAGGAATATTACTACAGATTGGGGTAGGGGTCAAATCAGCACAGGTTTCCTCTGCCTTCCAGGAGGACCCAGCCAACCTGATTTTCCGTCCCCTGCTCCCAATTCTCTATGCCCTTGCCAATTTATTGCCCCTACTAGCCTTCCTATACAGTTGCTGACCTGGGTGGGAAACCTTTCCATCTTTCATCCCTGGAGGTCTTGTACAGAGTAAGGAAAGGATTGTTTGACCATATGACCAGAGAGGTTAAGGAACTCCATGAAAATCCTTTCTGAAAAAGGAGTAGGAACTGGGAGTTTTAGTTGTGTGGATGGAAGGAAAAATAATGAATGACGGAGAATATTCAACAGATAAAGAAATTCATAGTGATGCTGATGGGACAGATTAAAGGATTGATTTGATGAAATTTTAAGTAATTTTTAGAGTATTATCATGTCTGCGTAACTTTTAGAGTATTATCAAATTCGGTGTAATGCAAAATTGCATGTTAACATGATAATTCAAACCTTCTCAAACCTGTCTGTAAATTTAACAGCATGAGTAGAACAGAGGGGGAAAACAAAGCTTCCACTTCAAAGTCAAGTCAGGGAGACCTGTACTGGCCAGGCGCCTACGTTAAGAAGGATTCAGAGGCTACATTTAAATGCACAGAAAGGAATGTTCTGATTAAACAAATGTGAATGACTTGGATAAGTGCCAACACAAATGGAGCGCACTTCATGCTCCTAACACACCTATTGACAAATAGATGCCTTCCAGGCTATATGTGCTTTAAAATGACAAGAGAAGCCGGGCGGGGTGGCACATGCTTGTAATCACAGCATTTGGGAGGCTGAGACTGGAGGATCATGGTTCGCGGACAGCCTGAGTTACTTAGTGAGGCCCTCTGCAACTCAGTGAGACCCTGTTTCAAAATGAAGAACAAAAAATAGGGTGGGGGTGTAGCTCAGAGGTCAAATTCCCCTGGGTTCCATCCCAACCACAAAAAAATGACAAGAGAAATGTATGGTCAGTCTAGCTATAAAGCAAATAATCTAATGTACCCCTCACTGCAGTAGATGATGAGCATGTAAGCTAACTCTTCGGTAGATGAGCATGTAAGTAGCAGTCAGGTTTGTGATAGAGCTCATCTGAATGATAGGCAAAAAAGACAGAAAATGAGTACTAATGGTAAAGGGAAATTTCCAATGAATAAGTACTAGAGATCACCCAGTAAATATAAGCAGGCAGAGAGGAGAGATGAGGGTAAGAGAGAGAGAGGTAGAGCATCCGAAATTAATTATAGAGACACAATTCAGTGCGTGCAATGTGGGACTGCCCATCAAACAATAGGCTGATTGACTAATGAATAAATTCACCAGAAGCCAAATGGACAACAAAATCGATTCATCGAATAATAATAAAAATATCACAGTACTGGGAAACATATTAAAAGGGCGAGAGCTAACGTGCTTGCAACTACGCTGTCAATGATTTGCCCATCTCGCTGAGATGAAGGAGAAATCGTGATATGTTCATCATTCAGATATGGAGCACTTCAACATCCTCTGTGTTTCATGTGTGAAATTGTGAGGGAGAAAATAAGTGTACTTGAACAAGGCTGCCGCCGGGTCACTCTCTTTCTGAATTCCTCTTTAATTTTTTATACTTTGGTACATTTTAATGATACACTACAGTGAGATTCAAAGTTATACAAATGTACATGCACATAGACTGGACCCCACCCCATTCTCCTCCTCTCCCCTCCCCAAACATGATAGTGGGATTGGTAGTGATATCTTCATAAATGGACATAACATTATTTGAACTGCCTTTCTCAGAAGACCGCTAAACTTGTGATCAAAGGATTTCATAATCTAGGCTCTGCTTATTAGTAATTTTATAACCATAGATAAGTCATGTTACCTGAATTTTAATTTTTTCATCTGTAATGCAGGGCAGAAAATTCCAAGCTTCTATCCTGAAAAATGCACTGGAGAACTGTCAAGAGATTGCTGCTGATGTCCTGTGCCCCTTAAAACTCAGAGTCCATTTTTCCCCCAGAGACCTGCTCTATAGTTTGTGGCAAGCCCACTTATTTTCTTCAGATTTCTGCAGACTCCCAGGGGCTCACAGTCTTACATATTATATCAAGTTCCCATGTTTTGTCATCATGGTGTCTTTATGTTTTGCTTTGTCTCTTGCTGTTGTTAAATTGATTTTGAATAAAATTGACCCACACACACACACACACACACACACACACACACACACACACACACGACTTTCCTTGGCCACACATAAAAAATAAAATGCAAAGACACTGTATGTGTAGCAGATGGCGTCCGTCAGGATCTGTCAGACGATGCTGCAGAAACGAATTACTCCAACATCTTAATGACTTAGAAAAAACAAAAGTTTGTTATCTAGGTCGTGTCACTTGTCCACTGTGGGCTTGGTGGATCTGGGACTAGGTGATGGTGGTGTTGTTCCTCAAAGCCTTTTTTTTTTTTTTTTTGGTGGTACTGGGGTTCCTGGAAACCCTTCTACCTCCAGGCTACACTCCCAGACCTATTTATATATATATTTTTGGAAACAGGGTCTCTTAAGCCAGTGAGGCTGGCTTCGAACCAGCACGATCCTCCTGTCACCACCTCCCAAGTGTGGGGATTACAAGCGTGTACCACCACGCCCAGCCCTCAAAACCTTTTGAAGACCAAAGATAAAGAAAGAGTCTTGACTCTCAATATTTCTAGCCACTTGCCCAAAGGGAAAAGAGTGTTCTAGAAACTCTTTCATGATCAATGAAATGTTCTAGGACTGGCTATTTTCATTTATATCTCAATGGCCAGAATCAGTCTCGGGACCCCATATAAACCAGGAAAAGTTGAGGAGGTGTTTTTCTAGGACAGGAGGTAGAACATTTGATAATAAGCCCTACTGGTCATCCACCTTTCCTTCTGACCTGGAAAGTCTCCTTGCCTCTGCCCCTCTTAGAAAGAAAAACATACTCAAATTCCCCTAGTATATGAATGGAGAGGACTCAGCTCTTTACAACTCTAATCTCCAACTCTGCTCCAGTCGGCTAAGCCAAGACTTGCTCTTTGCTAAGCCAAGACTCTCTGAAAGTTTGAAAGCCATCGTTTGCAAACGCCTGCCTGAGTTCTTAGTCTGGAGTCAACACACATCCAATTTTCTGGAGTGGGTATTTTCAGGATTAGAAGGAGACCATTTGACGAATTATTTTCCCAGTTATATAGCGAAGATATGTTTGTATATGTGAAAGCAATTTCTGCAGTTTCAAGCCCCATGGAGTCCTATTCTTACCATGTTGGATACTTCTCTGAGCCTCTCTTTTCTCACTGTAGAAAGGAAACAACAATCCTTGTTCTGTTTTACTATGAGCCTGTAGGCAAAAAACGCTCTGTGAACCCCAAAGCGATATGAAAATTGGAGACACTGATATAACTGCAGACAAGCAAGATTCTTGTTTCAACGAATTCAGAAGTTGTCCCTAATTCCAAACACAGAGAGCAGAGGACTGCTTTATCCTGGATACAGTAAGTAGACATTTTATAGTTTGCTATCAAGTGGAAGTCAGGCTTCCCCACAACTCTGGATTCATCCATCTTGGTGATGTAATAATGCAGTCCATATTGGAAGATGACGCACTTATGTCAGTTACTGGAGAATTACATTTCTGTGTTCTGCTAAAGGGAAGTGAATATCGGTTCTGGCAGATGTACACAGAGGACCGGAGAGAGGTCCATATCTCCCAGTAGACCCAGGCATCTTTCTCTAGAAGGTGTCCTCGTGTGGAATTTATGAACTATGGACTATATTAAAAACATTAAGTGTGCTTTTTAAAGGTAGCCACTGCAAAAATAAGATACCTTTAGCTCGTGTGTTCATTTCTGCTTATTGTTTTTTGGTCTTATTTTGCCTCAACTGGATGGTCTGTGCTTGCTAAGCACCCAAAAATGGCCAGTTAGGAAGCAAAGACAAAATATACATATGAATATTTAATAAGAAACAATAGCAGAAATGTAGTGTGCATTTGTTGCTCCACTGGAAAGCTATATACATTATTCTACAAATTATTCTCCTATAAATATTTCAGAAACTTGGGGAAAAGGGTTAGAATCACGTGCCCAGTACTTGGTAGGCTGAAGCACAACTGTATCTGCTCCATAATGAATCTGATCTGGCTCTCACAGCTGAGGTCTGAAATCCATCTTTGAATCCTGTTTTTGGAGATATAATTTTTTCATGTTTTTTTCTTATGTGCACACAAATAAGAAAAAGCTATCGGTTAGCTTTGGGGCAGCAGGGGCCTTGAGTTCTTTCTCGATGAGATGCCAGATAAGGGCTGGCTTGGCACTAGCCAAGAGTAAGGAACAAAACTTTGCCCGTACAAAGCAGTCTAAGAAAGAAATTTTGATAGAAGTGATGATTTATTTTTTTAACCAACAGATATATATTAAGTGTCTTCTACATGGTAGGCAGAATGCTGTATTGCTGAAGACAAAACATGGCCCGAAAGAATATGATTACTTTTGATACCACTGAATTCCTAAAGAGTGACTTGATTTCTGCTGATTAGTTCTGAAAAAGACAGGGACTCATCATCAAAGTTTTCTTTGATGACAGAAGAACCAGCAAGCCATTTGTTATCTCCTGCATACAGTCCTCAAGAAGGAATTAAAGAGCTAGGAATGGTGGCGCGCCCTTGTGATACCAGTATTGGGAAGGTTGACACAGGAGGATCACAGGTTCTCTGCCAGCCTCAGCTATGTAATGAATCCCCATAGCAACTTAGTTAGACCTTATTTCCAAATAAAAAATAGGGCTGGGGGTGTAGCTCAGAGGTAGAATGCCCCTGGGTTTCATTCCTAGTACTGCAATTAAAAAAAAAGGAATTGAAGCTGAGTATGATGGCGTATACCTATAATCCCGGTACTTGAGAGCCTGAGACAAGGGAATCTCAGGTTCAAAGCCAGCCTTGGCAATTTGGGGAGACTCAGCATCTTATGAGTGTCTCAGTAAAGGTACTCACTGCTACAATACAAAACCCAACCACACGCTTTAGAGGAAGGAAGATTTATTTTTTCACAGTTTTTTGGAGGTTCTGGGCTTAATCCACGTGAGGCCAAGGTTTGGAGGCCAGGACATGGCAGCGAGGAGTAGACAGAGGGAGGGAGAGCACATGGGCTCTGACCCCCACATCACAGAGGCTAAATGCAGAGAGAGACAGAAGCGAGGAGAGAAGGAACATGTAGAACCCCAAGGCTGCTCTTCCAGGGACCATCACTAGCCCCTCCCTGATGGCCTAGCTCATAGCCCAGATAAAGCCATTGCATGATGGGATTACAATCCCCATGACTTAATTGTATTAATCCTGAGCTCTTCTGTGTCACAACACTGAGACGCCCTGCTTCAAAACAGAAAAAAATATAAAATAGGGCTGGAGTGCAGCTCAGACGTATAATGCTCCTGGGTTCCAACCCTAGCATATCTCTCTCTCTCTCTCTCTCTCTCTCTCTCTCTCTCTCTCTCTCTCTGCCTCTCTCTTTCTCTCTGTCTCTTTCTCTCACACACACACACAACACACACACACATACACACACACACACACACACACACACACAGAAAATGAAATGGCTCCATGATCATTCTCAAGGAAGACTGGTTGTGAGGACTCCAAGATGAATTGTGTTAATGGTTCTTCTAGGATATTAGAAAAAGGGACCTCATGGTCATCCAGGAATTATACTTCTTCTGTCTTTAAATTGTTTTTATAAAGATGTGTACTAATGCTAACTTTTTCTCCTGAAAAGGAACAAGGTCCTAACAAGGATACCATCTTCCTGGAGCACAGCCTTGCTCTGAACATGGACACAGATTCATCTCCTGGCCAGAGCGTCAAGTGATGGGTGGCGACCATGACACAGAGGACTGAGGCGCTCCATGCTAGTGAGGCACGTGGAGAAGCCACACACACGCTGGCACCCCCACGCCACTCCCAGCTCGCTGGGCCAGAGAGGTCAGAGCTTTGAGTGGAAGCAAAGATGAACAAGTGAATAAAGGAGACTTCAGATAAGTGATCAGAGATCCTAGATAGGGCAATGGGGAGGGATTTGGGGAGGGAACCGGGGAGGTGAAAGGGGAAGCTTTTAGTGAAGGAAACAGCTCAAATACTATGTTGACATATTGTGTTCAATATCAGTTTCAGTATTACATGTCAGAAGGGGATGAGATCATAAGGGAAATACATCAAATATTACTCACATGTATATCACTCTAAACCTCATTATGATGTATAATTACAATCCATCGATGAAAAAGACAAAATATATTTGAGTAAACTGTAAAAAAGAGCCTCTCTGCTCCACAGTGAGTCACATCACAGAGACAACTGAAAGTGGTCCTGATGCTGAAGCCCCTCCCCAAACAGTAACATAATCTTCATCACTAGTAGCGATACAGCCCTAAGCACCCAGAATCCTGTTGTGTGCCCAGCGTTTTAGCATCCTGTAAGTAACTTACTCACAGAGCAACTGGTGAACTGGCCACACAGAGAACTGGTGAAGAGATTCCAGCCTAAATTTTGAGTCCTTCCATTCTTAAAACACCCTGCCCACACTGTACCCATTCATGGCTCCTCCCCATTCTCTGGTGAACTTGAATTCATCCTTCAGATCTGTGGTATGGGCTGTGAAGTACTTCCTAACTCTGTGACTTTATGTAAGTTACTGAGGATCGCAACGTCTCAGGGTCCTCTTCTTAAAGATAGGGATGATAAAGATGACTGAATTGTAGTGATTAAACCAAAAATCACATGGATCTGATTTTCACAGGGATCCAGAACAGGAGAAGAATGATCTAGAGACTGACCACGATGATAGCATAATGCTCAAGACACCTTCCACCCAGACCTATGGGTGTAGGTGGCGTAAAATCTCCCACAGAAACCTACAAGTTTAATGTGTTTAAGTCAATAGTTTATGTAGAAAAGTTTTCTATTTTTTAAAACTGAAAATAATTACAAGAACATAGCTATAATTCACTGTCATAGCCTTGAGGAAGCTTCATGCAATTGAAGAGTATACACATAAAACTGTGATAAATTGAAAGCCGATTTGAAATATGTAGTCAGAGCGAGCTCCTCTTGTTTAATTGCATCCTGCTTATGTAACTAAAAGACCTAAATTAAAGCATAATCATGTTTCTAATGATTTTGTGCTCTCTTCAGTCCCCCGCCAACATCGGGAAACTTCAAGGTGTTAAAATAGTTATGCTTTGGGAATGAGATAACTAATGTATAAATTAAACATACATTTTATACATTTATTTACATAAGTGAAAAAAGAGACAGAAATTCCCACTCCTCCTAGTTTATTCCTCTTCACGCTTCAAGAGGAAGGGCTTGCTGTAGATTTTTTTTTTGGTAGGTGTGTGTGTTTTCTCCCAAAGCATAGAAGCTAAAAGTTTCTCGAGGAAGAAATGCCAGGTACATATTTCAAAAAGTTTGGGTGGCTTTGCATAGCCTCAGAAATGCTGAGAATATAGAACAGGCTCCAGTATATCTAATTATCTTTATGAAATCTCTCCAAATCAATGGCATTACGCTCGCAACCAGCTGCAGCCCGGGAAGTCAAACAGAGCTAGGTGTCAGAGAGGTTACTGAGAACTGTGGCTTTCTTCTTCATAGAACTATTTTTATGGAACCTGGAGTTTTTAAATCGTCATATTCTGTTAACTCTTTTAAGGACCCAAACAGAACTCAACCTTTTGGGTTGAAGAAATCAATTCGACTCTGTCTTAATTTATCTCTTCACTTTTAACTCCTTAAAGACAAGGAACTCTGGGTTTGAGATATACCTCTAGACCTCGTTTGTCTCCTGGATCATAATTTGGCCACCGCAATAGCCTATAACCAGCCCCCTAACTGTTTGCTGCTAGAAGGAGTTAAAGAAGTTGGTTATTAATTGGGTATTTCACTTTTCTTAAAAGATCCTCTTTCTGCCGGGCGTGGTGGCGCACGCTTGTAATCCCCGCGCTTGGGAGGCAGAGACAGGAGGATCACGCAGGTTCGAAGCCAGCCACGCGCGCTGGCTTAGGAGACCCTGTTTCCAAATAAAAATGTAAAAATAGGTCTGGGAGTGTAGCCTGGAGGTAGAAGGGCTTCCAGGAACCCCAGTACCACCAAAAAAAAAAAAAAAAAAAAAAAAAAAGATCCTCTTTCTTTTTTTTCTTGGTACCAGAGATGGATCTCAGGGGAATTCTACCTCTGAGCTACACCACTAGCCCTTTTTTTAAAATTTCGAAACATGGTCTTACTAAGTTGCTAAAGCTGGCCTTGAATCCATGATCTTCCTGCTTCAGCCCCAACTGTTGTGATAAGAGGCAAGCACCACCATGCCTGGCTACTGCAGCTCTATTTTATTTATTTTTACAATTTTGAAACAGGGTCTCACCAAGTTGCTTAAGGTCTCACTAAGTTGCTGAGGCTGGCTCTGAACTTACGATTCTCCTGTCTCAGCTTCCCAAGTACGGGGATTACAGGAGTGTGCCGCCACATCCATCCCAACCTCATCTTGAAGAAATATTTGAATATAAATAGAAACTAGCTCTTTTAAAAAAAAATCTTTAGAACAGAGCTACTTTAGCCATTTTCTAAATTGAGTTTGGGGAAAGAGTTCTTCAGTATTTAGAGCTAATAGGTAAAAAAGCTATAGCATCATAGTTTACCTAATATCACTGTAAAATAAAGAAGAAGCAACAGGCAGAAGGAGAAATCAGAGAGAAGCAAAAACACCCACATTTATTAGACAGGAGTATCTGTTAACTTACTTCAAGATCATTCAGTCCCTACCCTGTGCTGTTTACCACTCTAGAAGCAGAGCATTCTGGTGCCTCAGATAAACACGGCACCAACACATCGGTTATGCCATTTGGTACAGTTTAGGGGATCATGATAAATCTGGTGCTATGGGGCAGGGAGACCTAACAGTACTGGGGATGTTCAAAGACAGATATTTTCCTGAGATGGACTCAGAAGAAGGGTGAGCCAGGGTCCTAAGATTCAAAGGAATTAACTGTAGCAAATTAAAAGATGTTCATGCTGTAAAGAAGAACACATCCACCTGTACACAGGGGCATGAACATGTGCACACACATACATTCACACACACTCAAAGAGAAGGGCTGTGAGAAGGTGCTATTGGTTTAGTCTAAGACAGAGGACACGCACTTCACCTCAAGGGACTGTATACCTTGAGGGCTAGTGATTGCATCTGTAGACTTGACCCTAGACACCGCTGGGAAGCAAAGCTGCACAGAGGTTCCAGCAAGAGTGACTGAGACTGGCTATATGTTTCGCAGACACTGTCCTGTCTGTAGATGCAGCCTACTGGAAGAAGGCGAAGGTGGGAAAAGGGACTGACGTAGAAAGCGGTCCTTACCCTCCAGCAAGAGGAAGGACCACCTCAGGTCAGAGATCGGAAGAATGGAGAGAGACCAAGAAGTAGGTGGGGCAATCTCTTGAACATCATTACTGAAGAGTCGGGAAAAGGGGAGAGTAGTTTTCAGAAGTATAGAATTAAACTGTGGTTGGATTACTTAAAGAAAGTGATAGAAGTTCCAAGCACACAGCTGTAATCCCAGTACTGGGGAGGCTGAGATAGGATCGTAGTTTAAAGGCCAGCCCCGGCAATGTTAGTGAGACCCTCAAAAACTTAGCCGGACTCGGTTTCAAAATAAAAAAGGTGAGATATTTATATATAATGCACCAATAAAAAATAAAAATTAAAAAATTAAAAAGGCTGGGAGGTGTAGCTCAGAGGTACCATGATCCGCTTAACCCCCAACATCCAATACAAAACTAAAAATGAGAAAAAAAAACAACTTCTTCCACCTTCATCCTCAAGAATGTAAGGAGGAAAACGAAGTCAACTGGTCCACTCATAAGACACTGCCTACTTTATGCGCATGCGTGAATTCATTACTTTCTCCAGCCTTTAATGAGTGACCATTATTTGTCGAATATTGGGCTTCACTTCTGTATACCAAGTCAACAACAACAACAAAAAAACCAGACCCCTTTGGGTAGAGAAAGAACTAAGAGAAGAAATTCCTGAGTTTTCGCTCTCTTTATAAATGAGTTTTAATTCATGCCTCTCGACGTTAGGGCCTTTTATTAGTGACTGTAAATCTCAGAGAGACAAGAAGTCATAAGATTCTGAAATTACCTTATAAATTAGTTGCTGGTGGAGGAACAGTTGTTGAGTTTGTTGAGGGGTTGGGGTGGGGAGGGATTTTGGTGTCGAAATAATTATTGAACATTACTGAACCAAATAATTAAACCGTGCTGTAAAATAACGGTTATGGTAATATCCCCATCATCATTTGTTTTGTTCCTCCTAATCTAAATTATGATTTTTTTTTGTTATTGCTTTACAAAGCTACAATATAACAGTCAAACCTGAAATTAAAACCAGCCTGCAGAAGTTATACAAGGTGATCCAATATGCTCGGCCAGCAATTATTCATGGCAAATAATATCATGAAGCTCCTAAATCCTCATTGTAAAGCTAGCTGGACGTGCATCAACTAAAACCCCAGATATTTATAGGTATCAGCATTGAGGGCCGGCTCGCTGGAACAATCAAAATGCAAAGAAGATTCGTGGAAGCCCAATGGGAGCATCTTGGAATATCAGATTTCTGTTTCCTAGCAGTGCTAAATCTCTGTCGTGCTGACAGGAAGAAGGCCCTGATCTTTTCAAACAAGCAAAGGGAATGTCATATTCTCCTCTTCCCTGCCCCACCCCAGGTGGTTAACGCTCTTCCTTCTGCCTATAAAATTCTGTACAGAATAGTAATTTGAAGGACAAACACTGCACTCATTACTTAGTACTTTAAGTGTTTCAATAGCCCGATGGGGTGAAAAATCATTGTCGTCATCATGAACTCATGATGAAGAAGAAAAGGAATTAGTAAGCTATCTGTTATGGGTAGACATAGAGTATTTCTGGAAGAGCTCATGTATTAATGTCCAGAGATGATATAATTAAATTATGAGGGTTGTCATGCCATCAGTGGATAATGTCATTGTAATGGATTTACTGAGTGTCAACTTGGGCAGGCAGGTGTGGTGGGAGGAGGTACATCCCTGAGTATGTAGCTTTGGGAATTATACGTGGTTCCTATGCCCTTGGTCTCTATTTTGCTTTTGGCCTCCAAGAGGGAGAGCAGAGTCTTGCTTCCTGACTCTAAGTTTTCCACCATCATACTCTGAGCTCCACAGACCCAGCCTGACATGGACTGAACCCTAAAATCCAAGAACTGGGAGTCAATAATCTTCCTTTCTCCAAGTTGTCTTGGTCAGTTGTGTTAAGTGACAGCAGTAAGAATGTTGACCAAGACATTATGGATTTAATAATATTCCTTGTTTTTGTTGTTGTTTGTTTCTTTACGGTCTTAGGGATTGAACCCAGGGTTATTCTATCTCTGATGTACATCCCCAGCCCTTTTTATTTTGAAACAGATTTTCACAAGGCTGAGGATGATCGAGATAAGTGGTTGAGATATGCCTCAAACCTGTGACCATCCTATCTCAGCCTCCCAAGTATTAGGATGATGGGTGTGTACCACCACACTCAGCTAATAATTTTCAAACTTGTGTAGTCATTCTGGAGAAAGATATGTCTAAAAATCACAGCATCAAAACTCTAGGTTTCCCTTAGCATCTTGCTTGTAGATCTTAGGCTTTGAGATGATATAACATTAGATCATGTCTCTGAATTATTGGTAGTGGTTTTAAGGAAGCAACTCCATTCTGAATTGAGCTTTCCTCCCAATGCTGACTCCCACAGAGCACTCAGATCCTCAACTTATGTGTCTTCAAAACCCTTCAAAATTAAGAAGCTAGAAATTGGACACAAAGCTGCTGCTATTTAGAATTTTATCCATTTCTAATTATTCAAATGCCCTCTAAAGATCCCTATGGCTTTGCACATTTGATGAATGCATGTTCAAGAATTTGTTTTGAGAAGGATAAAAATCTTAGAAAATCAGAATTAAGATAAAAGATTATATTTGCTCTCTTTTCCGTTTCTCTAGTTTCCCATCCTACTGTGCACAGAAATTCACGTTAATCTCTTTTCTTATATAGTGAAATAGAATTTAAGGCATTGTCTCTAAAGACAAGGGCTCAAAAAAATCAGAGCATTCACATACAAAACTCACTTAAAAGAAATAATGTAAACTCCTTAGTGCAAGAAGAAAAAACAGCACAGTGGTTCATTACTGAATCTAGGGTTAGAAAGACCCACATTTATTCTTTTATTTTTTCCTTTCTATTACTAACCTTGGAACTTTTGACCAGTAACAAACTGAACCCACTTCTTTATCTAGTAAATGATAGGGGAAAAAAACCCCACTATTTGTCTGGTAGGGTTCTTGTAAGGAATTTATTAAACCAAGCCCCTTGCTCAGGGTGGGTCATCAGCAAGTGCTAATGATGATCTCCTGGGGGAGGAAATGTGGGAATGCATGGGATGTCAAAGAGATGACAGGCACTCGGGAGATATAACACATAAGCCAGTATGGGTGAGGCTATGCTGTTGTAACAAACACCTCCTGAAGTTAGTGGCTTATAACTCCAAACGTTTGTCTCCTTCATGCCATACTTCCATGACAGTTTGTGTGGAGCTTTTACTTTTTTGTTTCCATTCAGAGACATGAGATTTTATCAATAGTCTCCAAGGCATAGATACTTCACACAGTGTCTTCATAATCCCTTCACTCTTCTCTGGAGAAATTCATATCACCTCTGTGTACATGCCGCTGGTCAACGTCGGCTATACGCAGAGCCCACCAGCTCAGGGTGGGGAGAGGTAATCCTGTCCTACATCTTAATGAACGATAACTTAGTTGCTTCAGATACTGTCACAAAATGACATGGCCTGCACGGCTTAAACAACACTCATTCATTCTCAGTCCCGGAGACTGGAAAACCAAGCCCAAGTACCAGCAAGTTTGGGTCCTGGTCAGAGTTGCTTGCTGGCTTGCAGGTGACTGCCTCTTCCCCGAGTCCTCATGAGATGGAGCAGTTCCTGTGTCTCTCCCACTGCTTACAGGGACACTAATCCCCTCCTAGAAGCCCCTCCCACCATGCCCTCATGAAACCCTCCTCACCCTCCAAAGGCTTCACATGCAAATACCATTTCAATGCAGGTGAGCGCTTAGACATCACTCTTAGAGAGAAGTAAATGCTTAGTCTCAGGCAGAAGGGCTGGGAGTGTCCCGCCAATGCCCCTAATGTTGGCCATGCAAAACAGGCCCAATGACACTCTTCCTCTTCAGGTGACGATTTAACTCCAGTTTCCTATGATCAAACATTATTTAAAACAAAGGTCTAAAAGAAAAAGAAAAAAGAAAAAAACATAAAGATAAAGAGTTGGCCTGAATATTACTGTTTTCTTTTTTTTTCCTGGGCAACTGATCTGAACAGCAACACACATCAAAGTCTACAGGATTGTCTTGGGATCTATTATCCCTTTATACATATGGTATCTATAATATGCCAATCCCTCCAGCATCACCTTCCCTTATTATGATAAACTATTTTCTATATCCAGTCCTGCTGTCTGTTCAAGAAGTGCTTGTGTTACTGTGAATTAAAGGTACAAAGGGCCAGGCCCAGTGGTGCATACCTATAATCCTAGTACTTGGAAGGCCAGGAGAGAAGGATCACGGGTTTGAAGCCAGACTCAGCAACTTAGTAAGTCCCTGTTTCAACATATAAGTAAATACATAGCGCTAGGATGTAGTTCACAAGTACAGTGCCCTTGGGTTCAATTCCAGTACGAAAAAAATACAAATAACTGAATAAAAATAAACATGCAAAAAACTGCAACATGCAGTAGTGAGAGAATTTAATTTAAAAATGTGAATAATATTTTCTAATTTGCCAGGCGTGGTGGCGCATGCTTGTAATCCCAACATTTGGGAGGTGAGACGGGAGGTAGTTCACAGATAGCCTCGGCTACTTAGTGAAGCCCTTTGCAACTCAGTGAGACCCAGCTTTAAAATAAAAAATAAAAAAATATATAGGGCAGGAGGTATAGCACGGAGGTTGAATGTTCCTGGAGTCCATCCACAGACCCGCAAAAAAAAAAAAAAAAAAATCTAAGGTGAAATAATGACTGATAGCATATCAGAGACATTAATAAAAATTTACATATTATCTTATGTATTCTTCTCGATGATCATAAGGAAAAATAGTGCCATTATATCCCATTTTTACATAAGATACATGAGATACAACAGTCCTAAGATCTTGTTAAGCTCCTCAGAACACAGTGGGGATATCCAAACTCAATGCCAAATGAACCTGATACAAGATGCTGGGTTTTGAATGTCTCTGTTTTATTATTCTCGTATTTAAGGGGCGATCTCAGAGTTACCATAAAACTTGTCACTCACTCTAGGGTGCTTGTGAGTAGAAAGGGGGTATTAATAACTTCATCAGGATAAAGGTACAAATAATAAATAGGGTTTGTCCTGACCAATCTAAAATAAATGACAGGTGAGTAAGGTAAATCAGGGATGAAATTATATTAGATTCCTTTCCTTATAGCTCCTTTCTTTAATCCTCTTTTGTTCCCTATTCAGGAAAAAGTTCTGTCATATGAGATTCCTATGAAGGACTGCTACCTTTGTAGGTAGGCGAGGCGAGTGCTTTAATGAAACCATAAACAGGAGCCAGAGGTGTTTCAGAAGGAGCCTCTCTCCCTCCATCGACACTCTACAGAAAGCAAAGGCTTAAAGGAACTTCGTGCTTTGCTCTGAAAGACCAAGAAATGAATACAACTCACATTGGTACTGAGTATATTTCCTAGCTAAAACCCAATTGCTTTATGGGAAACTCTCAACGAATGTGGTCTTGCTCTTTAGGATGTAGTCCTGAAATACAAGCTCCTAAGTGATAGCCAACACTGAACTTTGTTTCCAAAGATTAAGGACCACGGACTCTATGGAGAGGATGTTTTAATGGGCTTAAACAGTATGGCCGTTAGCTATTTTCATGAAGTCAATGATCTTGAAGACCCCTTTTCTTATCTTGATTTTTTTTGTGACAAGGACCATGTTCACAAAAGTTGCAATATCAGACAACTGCCACTTTCTAACAAAATATTTCATAAAAGACACACTTTTTGCACTAAAGATTATTTTCTTAGCTTGAATATGCAAATGAAAGATATAAGAAGCAGATATAGTGGTGATAAATGGGGTTTGGATCCCCCCCACCTCTGAGTCAGGTCCATCAACAGCTTCTCATTACTTGACAAGAAGTGATAGACCTCCTTCTCCTTGTTCAGACATAGCTCCAAATATAAGGTCCATCAGTTACCCTGTCCCAAAAATAAACTAGAAAGTGGTAGAAAAGTAGTTTACACTTCATGAACATGAGTGAGTAATGAGAAGAGACTGAAGGAATAAAGAACCACCAGAGAGAAGGTGAACAAAGCCATTTTTAATACCAAAAAAAGATGCTTATTATATAAAAAGGGAGTTTGGGAATGAAAGGAAGGATGGATTATTTCTCCCAAAAAATATCATCTTAAATCTTCCGTTCTAATTCTTCTCTTTCTGTATTTATCCAAAGATGCTATGCCAGCCAATATTGTTCCCCGACATTGTATTTTCAACGCATTCTTTTCTTGATTTAGATATTACCGGAATGAGCACAATGCTTGAGCTTTCTCGTGTAAAGCGTTAACACTAAGTTACTTAGAAGGTAAGATAGCTGTCAGGAGGAAATAGGATCGCATGCAACAAAGAGAGAACTTAATTGTAGCTGAAACATTTTTAGCAAACAATTGTGATCTAACGTTGCTTAGAAATAAAACCCGTCCCATAAATCTACTTGCGGCAGGTGATAAAATAGCACGTATCAAGTAAAATTTGAGAAGTTAAATGATCCTATTAATTGAAAGAAGTAAGGGAAGACTATGCTATGATTACATATCATGAGGAAGGATAAGGTATCTCAGTCCATGGCATCTTGTTTAAAAATACTGGACCACACACAAAAAAAAATACTATCTACAGAACAATATAAATTGCATTTCTAATACCCAGCAGAGTTTCAGGAGGCATCAGCAATCCCTGACCACGTAGTAAGTAAATGAGGAGGATATTTCAGTGCCAGGGTGTTTTATAGCTATAAAGAAAGTTTACTAAATATAAATAGTGATCAATCAGAAATAGCTTTTCTTCTTTGTATTTTTTGTATTTTTGATGCAATCTATAATGAATGCAGATTATTTAAGTAAGTCATAAGTCCTTGGAAGACCCACTCTTACATGGAGAGGGGAGCTTGGGAAGAGGGTCGTCCTTTGATTCTCCTTTTGTGAGCTTACAATCGAAAAGTAAAAATTAAAAATGTCTCTTTTTATCCCTTCCTATCCATTTGAAAAATATCAGGAAAAGAGAAATTGGTACCAAAAAAAATAGCTAGATGGTGACCATCTCTGTTTACTGTTTCAAAGATGCCTCAGAGGAAAAACAAACCTTAAAAAGATAAGTCTCGTAGAAGTAAAATATTCTCAGAAGCAGCCTCCTCTTCAGGATTCCATGCATTATGAAAAAAAAATGTTTTAAAAGCCAGATTGGAATTTTCCATCAGGAGCAAAACAAAATGCATAAATGAGATCATTGAGCCCCAAATCCTCTTCCTTTGACCCACACAGCTCGTGATGATGCATATTTTAGTCCATGAGAAAAAGAGGCAAATACGGAACTTTAAACCACACTGAAATTTTGTTGTTTTTTTCTTTTATTCTGAGACTATGCCTCTCCCGCTTTGGGAGGCCTGGTGATGTTGTTTCTTTTCTGATTTGCTAATGATTTTTTAAAAGGTCTGAACTTGTGGAAAAAAACACACATAACCTTCTTTTTATATTTTGTATGTACTATTATTTTTTAAATGTTTTCCTGTCTTGAAATTATTGGATTGGGTAACTAAATAGTAAAGGGTGATCTCAAATGTCTTATTTCTAAAGGACTCTCAAAGTGGAAGAGGTGTGCATCGGGGGAAGACGGTCTAGGCACCTAATAGGTTAAGAAGAGTAGATGTATTATTTATGTGATGGGTCAGGAAGTATTAAAATAATCTCCATGAAAGGACCCCTCCCTTTCTACTAAAGACAATCCTGGCTTTTTTTCACTTGTTCACTTTTCAGTTTATATCCCCACCCTTCCCAGATTTTGATAGAGAGCTTAATAAGGCACTTTGCAAAGTACAACTTGGTCAGAAGAGGGACCACAGGACAGAAGAACTGTGAGGCCTCTGCAAAAGCACAGAACATTAACACAGTAATAGGGAGAAATAAGGAGCATATTTAGTAAACAAGTGCTCAAGATACCAGTACAAAATGAGGTAGGTCTTTGGGGGGCAGAGGACTTGATTCTCCGAACCTCCCACCTCCAGAGTTGGTAAAATGAGCTCACCATCTCCTTAGAGTTATTCTTAGTTTAGTAAAGAGATATATCAATATGCAATTGTGCCTTGGGTCATAAAAGAAATGGAGGAAAAGAGGGAGAGAGAAAAGAAGAAAGGAGTGAATGAATCTTGGTCTTCTGATGAAATTCTTTCTGTATCATTCTGTATCTTCATCTGACAGAGATTTTATTTTTAAAAAGCACCCAGGGAAAGTTACATCTATACAGTGACATTTATACTTATCTACATAACCAGGAAACAATATCAATGGGTCCTGAAACACAGTCCCAGTTGTGCCATCTCCTTGCACAGACAACCTTATGAATTGAGAGGAAACAGACAACATTTGCTGCTCCTCCTTGCTCTGAGTTTCCCACTTGAAAGTGCTCTCCATCGACTCTTCCCGCTCAGCACGCACTCCTTCTCTGGGCTAGGTGCACATAATCCATCAAGGGATGCCGGATCACGGTCCTCTAATCTGCATCCAGACACACTTTGCCTCCTCCCTTGAAGGTCCTCCCTTTGGGCTGAAAACTCCAGAGCCCCATCCTTCCTTCTACTGTAAGAACCAATTCAGTCAAGCCTTCTTCCTTTCTCCCCGCAGATCTGTGTCCTCTGATAATTAGCATCCATTTACCCCTTTTCCCACAAATAAGATTTTTATTTGGGGAGGGAGAGGGGAGTGGGGATTGATCCCAGGGTCACTCTACCTCCAAGCTGCACCCTCATCCCTTTTTATTTTGTAACTCAATTGCTTAAGTTGACCTCAGACCTGTGATCCTCCTATCCTGGGATTACAGGTGTGCACCGCCATGCCTGGTTTCCCACAATTTTTAAAAATCCCTCCTCCGCTCCCATGCATAAACTCGCAAGCACCTTATCTTAGGAGGGCCCTCTGAACCCTCTGGAAAGTCAGCTGTGGCTATTTCTTCAACACCCCTGAGGGCATCACACCTCTACCTGCAGTTCTGTCCACACTACACTGCTCCTGCTTTCCTTAGTCAGCCTGTGCCTGGTCCATGCCATGTCCTCTGCCTGCAACGGAAGCTCTCCTTTCTACCTGGTAATGGCTTCATTCTTCAAGATCCGGGTCAAAGGTCACCAGCCTTCTGAAGGTTTCCCATGCAAGAGAGGGCTGGCTGCTCCTTCTCTTAATGGGTCGGTGGTATTGCTAATGATGTTGCTGCTGCTGTATCTTCCCCCATCATGTCCAAGGAAAGCATTTCTTATTTGACTCTCTTCTTGCATTGTTTCAACTTCCTCAATGCCTTTGCTATCCCAAAATGTGCTTCTAGGAGCCAGCACCAGCAGGATTGCAGGTGACCTTGTCATACAGAGACGCCAAATGTCAGTCTCTAGAGATGGCCCAAGGGTCTGCCTACTCATAGGATCCCTGAGGATTCTTATGCTTGTGTGTGTGTGTGTGTGTGTGTGTGTGTGTGTGTGTGTGTGTGTAGAGATTGAACTTAGGAGCATTCTGCCTCTGAGCTACATCCCCAACCCTTTTTTTGTTTTTGAAACAGGGTCTTGCTACATTGTTAAGACTCTCACTACTTCTCACTACTTTCTGAGGCTGTCCTCCATCCAACCTCCTATCTCAATGTCCTACATACTGGGATGTCAGGTGTGTATCACCACACCAGTCCCCGTAAGACTTTATGTCTCTCACGCAGCACGCTCTTGATGAACCCCAAAGTGAAATGAGTAAACACTTTTCTTGTGGTGCATCTTTAAAGGGCTGCCCTGCAACCCAATGCCATATTGTCAAGAGTAGTTTTGCTGTGCTTATTCCCATCAGTATTGACCAGAACTTACTGAGTTTGCTCAGGGCACTCCACAACAAGCGCCTAGCAATTCTTGGATTCATATCCTCCCAGGTGCACATTCTAAGCCAGCTTCCTTTGCAGACCCCCGTCAGTGCCAAGAAGGGCACTTGTTAATGTTAATGACATTTCTGGGTAGAGAGAAAGTGCATGCTAGACAGAAAATAAGACACATTCATCAGAGAGAGAGGGAGAGAGTTGGAATGTGAAAGCACTCTGGCCAAATACTTATTTTCCACGGGGTTTCAAAGAGCTGTAGATCCCAAAGACATTAGGACCTTCCTAAACAAACTGGACCCCATCACATGCACTACAAAGCAGAGAAAGGTGCAGGCCATGCCTGTAATATTGCCACAGAAAGCCTCCATGGAGGGGCTGCTCAATGCAACCACCCTGTGGCTTCAAATGAAATGAGAGCCATAGGTGCTAACCTTGCATCTGCCCAGTTAAAAGAACATTGAGAGTTGAAGCAATTATCCTAGTAATTGAGTGCAGGAGAAAATCATTCCTTTTGGAAAAGAGAGTCATAGCTTGTAATTAGCAGTTTGCATCGATCAAAGCCATTAGGGAGCCGCGGGGCTTGTCCGGCTTTTGGTCTGTGGGCTCAGTGTGATGCTGACGCCTTCCTTAGCTCACCTACAAGATACTGCATGAGGGATGGGCCCTGCCTTTGTACAAAACCCTTTGGAAGACCCGGAGATGATTGGCATGACCATCTAAAAAGGAGCAGCGAGGTGCTCAAAAGACTTAACACGCAGGCGAGTGCACGCACGTGTGTACACACACATACACACACATGTGCTGATGCTGTGGCTTCTCAGATCCATTCTTTTGTCCATATGCTATATATAAGATGAAAAAAATTCAGAGGACACTACAGAAAATCCTTATGTCCACCCCACAGCTTGCAACATATCATATAACAAATATTATTGAATCTTTCTCATTTGTACTCCCTGACTCTAACTCATTCCCTGGTCCCCAATAGAAGTGGGTATATGGGTATGTGAGCAATTTTCTTTTTCATTCATCTCTTTCTTGCTTTACCTTCTATGTCTATATTTACAAGTGTATATATAACATACATATATGCACATAGATATATATACACATATACATACATATATATATATATATATATGAGCATATACTTGTATATTTAAATAGAAGAATTACATATATTTGTTTGTTTGTTGTTTGTTTTTTGTTTTTTTGGTGGTACTGGGGTTCCTGGAAGCCCTTCACCTCTGGACTACACTCCCAGACCTATTTAATACTTTTTATTTGGAAACAGGGTCTCTTAAGCCAGCGCAGCTGACTTCGAACCTGCGCGATCCTCCTGTCTCTGCCTCCCAAGCGCGGGGATTACAAGCGTGCGCCACCCCTCCACCCCCGGCAGAATTACATATATTTGAAAAACTACACAATCAATATCATGCTCTCTATCTCCTTCTTCTGATGACTTTCTGCTGTTGTGGTTCAACATCATGGTTCTGAGATTTATCTAGGTTGACACACAGGTCCTAATTTTTTGTATGTTAACCATAGTGTGGCATTTCAGAGATGAGTTCCACTGCGACTTATTTTTTATTTCCCTAACAGTGGGCAGCTCATGCTTGGTTGACTGTAGTTTCCTCAACTTTTTGCATCAGCAGCAGAGTGAACCTTCTTCCATGCGATTCCTTTGTGTAGATATTTAAGGATAAAACATGTGATTAAAGGTATATGCATCTCCTACTGTCCCAGAGGTTGAAAAGTTGATCTACAAAAAGCACTGGCTGTAATATACATTCCCACTGGCAGCAAAGTAGAGTGGCTCAGCATTCCCGAAGCCTTGCCAACACACAGTACTGTCTAGCTTTAAAATTTGAAAAAGTATCAAGTAACGAATGCCAAATATTCAGAGATAAAGATTTAGCCCGTCCCACTCGCAAAGGGCACTGGAGTGTATTAAAATTGAGAACATGCATTAGTCAGACATTCTAATGTTATATCCCAGTCCCATGAGTGCCCGCCACTGTGTGGTGTGTACTATGGAGTTCTAGTCAACACATATTTGGGGAATAAATTCATTTCAGCTACTGCAGATGACTCAGAAAACGAGGCAAGGAAAATATCTGCCAGGAAAGTGGTAAACAGCCAGTGCTGGACTGTTCTTTGGAAAAGAAAAAAAAACTATTTAGATATATCTATATATATGCAAGTCCAGATACTCTTTTTTTAAACTTACCTCAGCAATATAGCTCGCTCCTTCAGGTACCCTTGTGGCTTAAGCTCCTACATTTTACAGTCAATGGGCAAAATCCAATTCCACTCCTCAAATTCTCCTCACTCACTATTCAGCTGTCTCAATTCATTAATTTGCTTAATCAGCCCTCATCAATAACGCTTCTCTCTACTGCCTTGCTCTAACAGAAAGCAAAAGCAACGTCTGCATACTCAAAAGTGGGAATCTATAAAGAAACCGGAATGGCAGCTTAAAAAAAATAGACCGTGTGAATGTCTCTGGAGGGATTAAAATAACTTCATATTAACATGTCTGCTGCTGTCAGAGGTCAGGACTAGAAGATGTGTTCTCATTTCTCTGATATTGTAGTCAATGAAAAAAAATTGAATTAAACGGTTAAAACACTGAGTGATGAACACATGACGATTCCACAGAGGTTAAGTATCGACACAGAGGTGTTCTTTTCAAGTCCTGCAAAACATTCCCTGCAACATGCGGCTCGGATCAGCTCAGATTTTTATAAGCACGCGCGCACACACACACACACACAGTAAGACCCACATTCTGGAATCTTCAGATCGGTTGGCATTGAGAATGGCCACAAATTTAGAAGGAGCCACTGCCTTGTTTACTGTCTGGTCTCCTAGTGGACAGCCAGCCAAGTAAAAGAAATTACCATCTCAGTTAATATCCCAATGCAGAATAATATGCTAAGTATGGATGCAGGATCTGGAAGCACGTTTTCTTGTCTATTTAGAGAGGAGACCAGGCTGTGCATAGGATCTCCAACTCTTTATTATAAATAGAAAACAGACATTATCAATGGGTGTGGCGAGAGGCAAGGTTGTAGAGGTGGCATTTCTATAGTGAATCAATATCAGGTTATTAGGTTGAGAAATTATTCTTTTTTTTTCTTTCTCGAGTGAACCACTGACACTAGTTAGAGAGCCTCATCTACTTCCATTTCTGTTCTTTACCACAAAGGGTACACATGATTGTGACTTGATCAGCAGAAGTACAATATGTGAATGTTTTAAGCTATTGTGTGTGTGTGTGTGTGTGTGTGTGTGTGTGTGTGTGTGTGTAAGAGAGACAGAGAGAGACAGAGACAGAGACAAGAGACAGAGACAGACAGAGGATTAAACCTAGGAGTGTTCTAACTCTGAGCTATACACTGATCCCTATTTATTTTAATTTTGAAATAGGGTCATGCTAAGTTTCTGAAGCTTTCATTAATTGATGAAGCTGGCCTTAACCCTGTGATCCTCCTGTCTCAGCCTCCTGAATACTAGGATTATAGGCTGGTACCATCAGCTTGAACCTAGGGACATTTTTCCTTTGAGCTATACACTCAACCCTATTTTTTAAATTTTGAAACAGTGTCTCACTAAATTCTGGGGGTCTCAAAAAGTTGCTGTGGCTAGACTTGAACCTGCAATTCTCCTCTCTCAGCTTCCTAAGTACTGGGATTATAGGCATAGACCACCATGCCCAGCTCTAACCTACTTCTGATTGTAAGAAAAGTGTCTTCTGTTTAGAACTGCAGGAGTCATGAGTACATGACATTAGCTGTGTTTCAAAAATTGCTGGAAGTCAACATTTTGCCTGTTGAAGTAAAGATGTAACTTCTAACCACCAGAGGCAAATGCCACTGTTTTAATTTTTGCATTCACTAGACCTTTTGACTCAGACGAGAACTGAGTTTATGCCCACTGGTTTGGGTACACGCCATTCCATAAAATCAAGGTGCATGCATTTCCATATTCACGCATGGAATCCCACCAAGATTTGCTTCTTTTCTTAGGTAGGGATAAGTCTCTTAAAGAGGGGATGGATCTTCCTTGGGACCTTTTGCTATTTTGATTGAGTTGGGACCATACAATCCTACCTGGAAGATAGCCATCTACATAAGCACAGCTGCTGGGAGTAGGTTTTGCCTCTGCCCGGAAACCAGATTGTTTGGTCTGAGCCCTTCCTATATCGATACTACAGGGCTACTGCACAACAGCCCTTCAACCACACAGAAAGGACATGAGGAAAAATGGATTTCCTGGCCTTGAGATGAAAAATATTAATCAGATACAAAGCACACCACTACTTGCACAAGGATACTTAGGAGTGAGCTATTTAATCCACCAACTATAACTCATAATAACCAGAATACTTCTAGGTCTGTTGTTCTCCCCCATACGAAAGCCAATGCCATGTTTACAGCCATCTTGCTTGGTGTGGACATGTGTGAGCAGAAGAGGAAAGCCTCTTTTCCCCCCAGAGACTGTTGTAGAATATCTCTCTCTCTCTCTCTCTCTCTCTCTCTCTCTCTCTCTCTCTCTCTCTCTCTTTGCTGCATCTGACCTGAGAAGAACCAGTATTGTCTGCATGCTTAAAAATAAAATAAAATAGATGCATCGATGTCTATGGGATAGGCTCATTAGCTGGGGCTTTGACAGGTTGCTAAATGGTAACTCAGAATAAAGAGCTACAAACCCACTATAATTAATTACCAAAACAGGCTCTGCTTGGCCTAAAGCCGGGGCAAGAAAGTGCTGATGGAACAAAATTCTCATTCCATTGCCTTTCCTGCCTCTCCCAATTTACGGGAGAATGGGAAATCACGAGCAATTGATACACTCCGTTAGCTGCTATCACAGGGAGTCAGTTTCCATGTAGCCTTGGGGGTATCTTACACAGTTTAACACTGAAAATAAAAGGTAATGTTCTTGGCAAAGAGCTAGGGGGATTAAATTTGGGAGGCTAGAAGCAGCCTTGAATTGTAGTCAATAAAAAAGGGACCAAATAGTAATTTTGTAATTTAACTGTGCCGGTTATGCCCAATGAGTCAGACACTTGTGAAATAAACCATGTAAATAGAAAAATGGCTTAACTCTTCAGTGGGCACACATTGGTGCTTCTTTTCCCCCATGTTTCCTTGGGATCGGGTTCTCGGATTCAATAAAAATTATGGAATTATTTAGCTGCCACCAATACATCTTTTTAAGTAGTTCTGCGGTGAAGGTGTTGGTTTCTTCTTGGGTATTCTTCCTACTAAGTTCCTGACATATTTAGGAATCAGGAGTGCTATCAGTACACTGGCTTGCTCCAACTCAGCAAATGCTGGCAAGTCTTTTTCAAATCACAGAATTCTCGACTACACAAAAATCATCCTCCGGAGACTTGCGTCAGGGTTTTTGAAGCAGCCACCTTCCAAACAAAATAAATAAGACAACCAGCCAGCAAAGAAGTAGGGCTGGCATGATTTGCAATGATCTATTAAATACACACACACCAAAGGATGCCTGCTCTGCACCTGATTTCCTCCCTCCCTTTCTTCTTTCTCTCCTCCTGTTTTATTTGTTTTGCTTTGTTTTGTTTCTTGATAAGGGGCATTTTACACTGAATTAATACTACCCAACAATTAAGCTGTCAATTAATGGATCGAGATTCAGAATGTTTCAAATGCAAAACGTCACACCCATCTCCACAGAGCTGTGAGAGCTGAACTTCCACAAATGGGTCATTTAATATTGCTTAGGGATCAGACGATACTGAAACGATTCCTTCGCCAGAATCTGTGACCTCACCCAATTTCGTGGATCCAGGGATCTGTAAAAATTCCTGCACAAGAGGCTGACAAGTTCATCGTCCTCCTGTCTACTGTGTTGAATACCACCGTGGCCTGCAGGGAGGGAACAGCCCCTGCCTTGAGACACTCTAAAGAACGTGCCTAGGCCAGCAGTTCTCTGTCTTTCTCTTTTCAATTCTTAGGGGGCAATTATAATCTTTCCATCCTGGGTACCAAGGGCCTTGGCTAGGAGGAGGTTTCCCATAAATCCCAACCTCATACAGAGCCTCAAGAGGATATAGCCCCCAAATGACGAGAGTAACTTCGAACTCAGGGATGCCTTCAGAACAATGTAGGTTGGGATAAAGTTTCCTATGCTTTCCTACTCAATGGTAAAAAGCTGCAAAAGAGATCTGAGCAGGGGGCGGCTGCCACACTCCTGTAGATATTACTGTGACTGGCACACTATTGGGCTCCCTAGATGTATTCATGGAAGGAAGACAGGGAGGGAAGGAGGTGATCCCTTGATCATACTCTGAGAGGCCAGGATTAAATTCCCAGGAGCTGATTAATTAGGCGACTCTAAGCCACCTGTGAAGGGCAATCTAGATTTCTATCCCTGAGACTCTCTCCACAGTTCAAAAGATATGTCCTCTGTTGCTTTCTGCCTCCCGTGATTGCCTGCTGGGAACCTCACTTCCATTTACTTGGCTCCCCCAGCTCGGCAAGCAGGCTAGAATTTAACGCCCTGACCCATGCACAGTTCACTGCACACTGACCAGTCTGGTGCTGGAAGCTGTTGTTCTACCCGCACCCTTTCCCTTTTCAAGGATCATCCCTTTCCCTTCTCAGAGCTGCTCCCTCCACTCCCTGACAGTATAATCTTATTCTTGGTAAGGCTGACTCCTGAGCCATCACAAAGGAGTCCGGACATTGGCCTGGGATTTCTGTCTCAGTCACCCCATCACAATCACTCAGGAACCAGAACAAGGAGAAAAATGTCAGTTCTTCTTAACAAAGATTAAGGGGGTGAGGTGTGAGGTCCCAGAGCTGTTGACGACCAGGAGAAATGGGTAAAATGACTCAGAAGAAGTCCTACCTGAGTTTAATACCTTTCCGATTTCTGGTGGTCTTAGAAGTACAAATATACCCTCGCAATTCCAGCAATTTGGCTTCCTGAGTTTCCTTCCATTTATATAGTATATTCCTTACACAAGCCTTTTAATAATTAGCCCATTCCCTCCTCCACAAGGGCCCCACATTCGCCTCCACAACCTCCTGCCCAATTCAGGCATATTGATTCTCCATCTTTCCTTACATTCCCCAACTACAAAATGGAGTTAATGGTATCTGGCCCTTTTTCTGTGAGTGGAACCCAGTAAAGATGAACAAGATGAAATGTGTGGTCTGTCGAAACCCCAGAAATCATTACCGAAACAAATAAAAGTCAGACCCTCGTGTTTTTGAGGTGCTTATACAATTCAGAGGGATGGAGTTTCGTGAAAGGAAACATTATCACATTTGGCTTTAAATAAATGAGGATTTCTGGAAGGAACAAAGGCTTAACCGCCGTAGGTCTTTCTTTCCTTCTCTCTCTTTCTTTCTGGCCTGCAGACTAATAGCTCATTATGGAGATGACTGTCTGAAAAAATAAAAGTTACCTAGACATGCAGGCCACTACCCAGGAAGAGCTAATTATTTGCATAAATCTTATGGATCCTGGTCTTGGCTGTATTAACCATTTCCCGCACAGACCATTTGTCAGTAAGTTGTAGCTTTAGTCATCAGTTGGGAGGAAATTATCCCATGGTGGCGGCCTCTTCAAGTGAGGTCAGGTTGCAACCCCTCTCTGTGCACAACGAGACACCATCATGATGACATCGTCCACTGGTAAACAAATCCTACCAGGGAGATAGATTGTGCGGAAAGAGTCTTTGCTACTGGCCATGCAAATTAATTCCATCCAGTTGCTTCATATAGTGCAAGGAAGCTGTTCATGACACTAATTCTTCAACCATCTACCACTGCCACATTCTCAAGCAGGTCCAGACTGTCCCTAGGAACCACACTATGGCAATACCTGCCTTTCAAATAAGAAAGCCCAGTGGCTGGAAGTGAGGCAGTAAAACTGCTATCAGCGACTACTTCTCTCTGAACTGAAATTCAGTTGTATGCCGCCAGCATTCAAGGTATGGCCAAGATGCACACATATATGTCATCAACATATATGTCACCATGGTAACAATATGGACACCAGTCACATAAAAACGGATCTGGGGATGGAACCCAGGGGCATTTGACCTCCGAGCTACACTCCCAGCCCTATTTTTTATTCTTTATTTTATGAACTCTCTCTGCATGATCATTAATGCTCACAAAGGCCCTGGGAGTCCAATACTTATATAATTCCCCTGCTACAGAACAGGAAACTGAGGCTCAGGGAAATTAAGCATTTTTCCCAAGTTCACAGGATTATTATGGGAAGGAGTTGAAGAGAGGTGCTATCTGAAAGATGTACCATAGGCACTTCATGGGTTGGCTGGCATCAAAACAGCTGAGAGTAGTTGTTCCAATTCCTCCAGTAGGATGGTTCATACAAGAGACCATCTTCTCCTGTGTCCTACTGTCCTCACAGATGCCTCCAGCATGCACCTTTATTACAGCTAGTTCCCAGCAAGCACTTCTCCCAGACAGCTAGTTCCCATTATGCACCTTACCTGCACAGCTGGTTTTCAGCAAGCACTTCTTCTAAATGGTAAGTTCCCAGCATGCACCTTGCCTGGACAGCTGATTCCCAGCATGCACTGCTCTTGGACAGCTAGTTCCCAGCATGTACCACTTCCGGACATCCAGTGCCCAGCATGTAGGTCACCTGCATGGCTAATTTCCTAGACAAATCTTGTTCCCTGCTTGAAAGCTGTTCTCGCTCTTACTGTAGTAGGATAAATAATGGCCACCCAAAGCTATCAGGTCCTAATCCTTGGAACCTATAAATGTTATAAAGAAAAAGTTTCCTTGTAGCCATGACTAAATTAAAGCTCATGACATGGAAAATTATCCAAATGGACCTACATATAATCACAAGTGTACTTGTAAGAGACAAAGGCACACAAAAGACAATGAGAGCTCAGAGGAAGAGGGTGTGGTCAGGCAGCCATCCCTTCCCTGTTGAGGTCAGCTAAATGCCACTGAAAGAGAGAGAGCAGCCTTGGAAACCTCTTGCTCTCAGCCCATTGACACAACCTCAGACTTCTGGCCACCAGATCAGAAAGAGAACAAATCCTCATTGTTTGAAGCCACAAAATTTGTGATAGTGACAGAAGCCATAAGGACCTAAAACACTATCCCCATCCTACTCCAGGAAGAAGGAGAAGGAGGAGGAGGAGGAGGAGGAGGAGGAGGAGGAGGAGGAGGGAATGGAGGAGGAGGAGGAGGAGGAGGAGGAGGAGGGAATGGAGGAGGAGGAGGAGGAGGAAGAGGAGGAGAAGGAGGGTAAGAGGATGAGTGTAGGGGGAGGAGGAGGAAGAGGAAGGTAGAAGAAAGAGGAGTGTAGGAGGAGAAGGATAGAAGAGGGAGGAGGATGAGAAGAGGATCCCTCTTCTACAGTATAAGCAAACAGTTCACCCATTCATGCCTGGTTCTAAATGGACTTTCATCTGTGCACAACTGTGTATAACAGAAGTCAGAATGAGGAAATACAAAATAGGGCAAAACAGTGACACCTCATGGGGGACACATGGAGGCTTTGGATTAATCCAGGTCAGCAAGGATGCTTGGAGAAACCAGAGGCATTTCATGAAGTGGGCACTGACCGACCATCACCATGTGTCCCTTCCACCTTCCTCTCCCACTCCTCTCTCACTCCTTCTGCCTCAGACACACTCGCCCCCTCTCTGGTCTCAGTGCAAGCAAGTCTTTTCCACCTTAGGGAAAAACCACATATAGTCCCCTGCTTGCAATTCTCCACCCCACTATTCCTAGGATGCCTCCTTTTCAATTTCTGTCTCTCAGCCTCCCAACCATCTCCTCAGAACAGCCCTCGAGGTCCACTCAATATATAGGGATATCTAAGTAGACTTCTCTCCCACCCACCTGCTCCCACCTTGATTTTCTTCTATGTAACAACTTATCTTACTCTCTCATGATACTGTTCATCCTGTATTTGCAATTATCTGCCTATTTACTTTTTAAAGACATCACAGGACACTCTAAGCCCAAGGACGAGAAGTGGTTCCACATTTGAGGACATCCTCAGGCTCCAATGTGGTCCTTGGCATCTAGTAAGAACTCAGGAACAGTTGTGGAGTGGAAGGTTGGATGAGAATGGAAAGGGCACCCAGGTGGAGGGATTTAGAACGGCACTTCACCGTCCAAGATGCCAAGTCATTAAGGATCTATTTCCACTAACTCAGTTTAGAAGACATGTATGTGCAGAGAGGTAGAGAGTGTTTTCTTACTCATTAAAGAAAATAGCACTCACTTTATCATCTACTAAAATCAACAGTATAAGCAAGATTCAAAAAGTTCCCAGATTACTAATCACATTCTTATTTTATTGAACACACACACACACACACACACACACACACACACACACACAGAGAGAGAGAGAGAGAGAGAGAGAGAGAGAGAGAGAGAGAGAGAGGCAGAAAGACAGACAGACAGACAGACAGACACATACAACTATGGTAGAGAAAAATGAGACAGGGCAGCAATAAAAAAAAAAAAAAGGAGAAAGAGGTATGGGCAGAAGAAAATTTTGAGTGGGAAGAAATCAAGGGAGCTCCTTGGAGGAGACGACACCTGAACTAGGTTTTAGGGACATATGGGATTTAGATTAGATATTCAATCATGGTGGGGAGCACTTTTAGTTCTATATAGAGCATGAGGACATTATTCTCCCCTGTTTGTCAGAATCTATTCTTCTGAAAATGAACATAATTTCTGCCAATGAGCAGCAGGAGCCAGCTTTCAGTTCATACAGAAAATAGTCCATGCCTGCCAGAGCTCAGTCCTGCCAGCACCCATCTCTGAGACATGGACCTTGAACTCCTCTATGCTCTGGGTTTTACAGCAAGCTTCTTGGCTCCTTTGTTTCACCCTCTGGGGATAGTTATATATAAATCAGAAGACAGAAATCTAGGGAAAGTCTCAAGAAGTCCTGGGGCAGCTGTTCATACGTCTCCCTAAATCTGCAGGTACGGAGGGCTTAAACCTGGCAGAGGATGGGTCATACCTAAACTTGGTCTGAAAGCAGGACAGCCAAGCTGCTGATAAAGCGAGCCCAAGACAGGTGGCATTGCTTAGGGCGAGGGACTCCAACTGTAACCTGGAAACCCAGGTCAGTGTCCTGCAAGCCACCCATGGCACTCTCCATCCCCGAGTCTTGTCATTTGATCTTCTATCCCTAGATGCTGACTGTCTTCTGCTTTACAACGTCACTCAATTACTTGACATTTTCTAGGGCACATTCAGAACTAGCTAGCTAGAGTACTGTCTTATTTCTCTCCACATGACCACATCTATCTATCTATCTATCTATCTAATCTTTCTCTTTTATTTATATCTATATCCAAATTTAACTATCTATTGTCCATCCACCCATCCATCAATCCATCCACCCATCCAACCATCTACTCATTCACCCACTGACCCACCCAAGCATCTAAATGGCTGGGTGGGTAAGTGCTACATCTATAATACAGATGGCAGATGCTGATAAACAAGACGTTCTGTTCTCTTTTCCACAGGGTCACAACCAGCTGTAGCTATGATCCGCCTCCCCCTGTGGGCTTCTGGGGTCTTCCCGATTTACTAGCGCTAGACGCTTGCTGTGTCACATCCTGAAGAAACTAGGGTCAGCTGTTTGCTTGGCTTTAGGAAGTCCTGGTGGGAGTAACTCATTTTCCCTAGTAAAATGATATCATTAGGTTTTGCTTCATTTACTAATCAATACTTGGTTGTTTTCAATTAAAGAAGACAGATGCACATTTGGGCTTTCCTAGCATGGTACATTCTCTAAAGACCAGAGTTGCTGCTGTCTGATGGCTGCATTAGCCCAGGCAGTAGGGCATGGCAAACCAAGTCAGGGGACCAACCCTCCAGCTTTCCATCCCTGTTGTATTTTCACCCCATGCCATATGAAATTATAGCTTCATGGCACTAGATACTTTTTTCCTATATCTTGACTCTGTCATCAGCCATATCACCTGGTTTGGCCCTCATAAAGAAGATGATGTAGTAGAAACAGCATATCCAGATGTCTTCTTCCCCAGGCTTGACCCCAAACGAATATGTACCGAGCAGATGTAAGACTCATCTGAGGTTCTGATGCTCCAGGTCCAGCTGGACCCACAGCACTGAACACAGCTGCCCCCACGAGCCCAGTGTGAAACATCTCCAGTGGGCCCAGAGAACACAGCATGCCATGAAATGCTGTTGTTGCTATGCAGTAACAAGGACTAAGATTTCATCCTCAGAAGCAGGTGTTTGAGGTACCCTTTTTGGCACCTGTAAGGCAGGTATGAGTGAACCATTGGTGTGGGGATAGTTGAGGAAAGACAGATGATGTTCTCAGGTAAGGAGAGTCCTCACATCCCAAGAGAGGCATAAAGCAACCTACTTGTAGCTATGAGACCTGAGACCTCTTCTCTCTACTTAGGAGAACACAGAAAGAAAGAAAACTGCTCTGCCCCATAGTCAGGAGAAGCCTGAATCACTTGGAAGTGTCTGCCATCACCTCTTTTTATTTTCCCTGGAGCAATTTAGCGGCGGCCTTTCCCTCTGTAATTTTCTTCTAGGCTTTCCTAGAACTTATGAGCATGTCGCCCAAGATCATGCAGGCTTATTAAAGCAGCTGCTTATAAATGAATAAATAAAGAAGAAGAAAGTGGCCCACTCCTATCAAAGATGTATGACCTAATTCCGCTAGAGGATCATGTTTTAAGGTCAGCCTTATTCTTCTGGATCCCGGCGAGCATTACCATTCATGAAATTTTATTGGCTATTTGATGTCTGCGGATGTTCATCTGCTTGCCCAATACATGATTCATGGGGGCAAAGGTCTTCTTGCATTTCTACATCGTAGCTCCCATCTTCCATCCCAGCAACTCTCGGGAAAGCTCCCATGGCTCTCCCCATTTCGGGCATGCTATGCGTTTTATGACCCAATGGCTGATGGTCTTATTTTTCTTTTCCTGATTATGACCCAGTTGTATCTTTCTGAAATATAGTAGAATCACTTGCTCTCCACTGCCCTGCACATTACTTTGGGAAAGGCTTAGGCTTAAGCAACATGTCTGTTACTGTGAGACACCCTTTATTGACCAGGGTGTCAAGACCTGTGAGAGGCAGGGGGTTGAGGACCATGGGGACTAGTCACCTAATAGAAAGTAAGGATGTCACAGCAACCGAAAAAGATGCATGTGTACTTCCTTTAGCTTTCAATTAAAGATGGCAGCCACCATGTGAAGGGCAGGACACAGATGACCAGTTGTGATACGTGTGCCGCAGAACACAGACAGGGCCCGGCATCAACACCACCTAGGGAAGGAGATACTATTGCTCCTGGGGGTGTTGAATTTGCCTCCTCGAGAGGTGAGATCCAAGGAATGAGAAGTCACCAGCTGGTTCCCCATATCTAACAGCAAGCTATGAAGAATGAGAAGGAACCACCAGGTCAAACAGGAGTTAAGATGAGCCCAGCATGAGTGGAGAACAGGTGGAAAGCCTGTGAAACTTGAGAGAGGTCTGTCTGTTGAAGGTCCAGGCAAAAGAGCAGAGTGAGGAGGGGCAGGGCCAGTGGAGGAGGCACATGTGGCCATCTTGGAGAAGCAGGACCCAGAAAGGCCATGTTAGAACCTCTGAAGTCTAACTTGCTTGTGAGGTGAGACAGATAATGGTATGCCCCTTATTCACAGTGAGCTCTCTTCATCCTGACTCATTTCAGTCTTGCAAGATGCGTGAGGCAGGCGTGAACTTCTTTAGGTTTAGACACTGGAGGAAGAAACTCTGGCCATTGAAGGGACTGAGGAGGCAAGCGTCACAGAATAGCTTTGAGCTGGGGTTCAAGCTCCACCTCTGCTACTTATGGGCCTGGATCAGGAAGGTCAAGATTACATTCCCAAATCCACGGGCTTAATTTCTGTCTCTGCATAGAGAGGGACCACCAAAAAAACCTCAAGGTCTGAGAATAATGGACCTGGAAATATTAGTAGGCTGGAGGACACATGTAGAATTCTTTCTTCTTCTTGGGACATGCATTTCATCTTAATCATTCTTTCCTTCATAAGCCCCATCATGGCCATGCTCGGTGAATTCTTTCCTTGGCTAACTTGATACTTCTCCCCAGTTTAGTAAAAGGAACAGACGAAGTCAAAGATGTTTTTTATCTACTGTTTAAGTTCAAGAGATGTCCACTTTGACAGAACATACTACTCAGAATCATATGCTTAGAATACATTCCCAGGTGTCTAAGAAAAGCAATCAGAAACAACCTGAATGTCCATTGGTTAGGGTACTGGTTAAAAGAATTGCAGTATGGCCACACCTGGGAAAACTACACAGCACTATAAAGGGAATACATTCATACACAACACCACAGAAGGATGTTTATGGTACTTGTCAGGCTGAAACTACTAGGACAGAAAAGTATGATCTCATTTTCTTCTTGTCTGCCTGCCTACCTCTCTCCTCCTCCTCCCCCTCCCCTCCTTCTTCTCCTCTTCCTCCTCCTCCTCCTTCTTCTCTCTCCTCTCTCTCCCTCCTCTCTCTCTCTCTCTCTCTCTCTCTCTCGCTCGCTCGCTCGCTAGCTCCAAATATGTAAAACAAGGTTAGCAAAGTTATTTTTCAAAGTGAGTAACTTCCAGGATATTGAATTAAATAAGGAGGAACCAGTGAATTAGTAAGAAGGAACTAGTTTCCTGTACATGTGCATTATATGTATTACCTGCTTTTTCAAGGATGGAAATGTATGGCTGATGTTTAGGTGTGTTTTTTTGCTAAGAAGCCTGCTAGGAGAACATCAGCGCGTCAAGGGAAGGCCAAGCTGCTCACTGGCGTGGGCAGGAACACCACAGCTGCCTTTGCAGGTGGGCCCAGGTGGGAGGCCTTCCTCCTCTTGGAGAGGACAGTGCCCTGATGTACCCTCCACCACTTCCCCAGAAAGGCATTCCTTACTAGTCAGGAGTCAGCAGGCACCAAAGGCATTTGATAGAGTTCTGAGAATAAAATTAGCTCTGGATCTGTGGGTGGACAGCTTGCAGGAGAGGAGGTTCCTGTGCTAAGACCTACCTCATTAGCCCAAGCTTCGCTGGCCCAGAAAATCATCAGGAGCTACAGAATGACTGACTCGACACTTTAACTCTGACTCTATGAGGGTCTTAGCTTCTTGAAAACTTTTTTTTTTTTTAAATTTGGAAAACAGTATATCAATTAAAATACCTTGCCAAATGTTTTCTGGCCCTTTTAGCATGAATGCAGATATGTGGGGTAGACCCCTGTCTAATTTTCTTGAAGGAAATGTAGGCCTACTCACTAAAACCATAAGGGTACAAATAGAATCTCATGTTAAACTCAAATATCTTAAGTGGTTCTCAATAGAATCCTTGTACTGTGGTCAGGATGTTATAATTAGACACCATAATAACCACTGTCTCAGTCCATTTGGGATGCTACCACAAAATGCCAGACACTGGGAAGCTCGTTAAGGAAGAAGCTTACCTCTCATAGTTCTGAAAGCCAGGAAGTTTAAGTTCAAGGTAGCTGTAGATTGGAGTCTGACTGAGGCCACTTCCTCGTAGATGGCCGAGACGGCCTTCTCCATCTACCTGGCTCTGTGGGAAGGGGAGGTGTGAGGGGTCTCTCGGGCTATAGGATCATAAGGGCATCGATCCTATTCTTGAAGCTTCTGTCTCCTGATCTACTGGCCATCCAGATGCTCACATTCTAATACTGTTACTTTAGGGATTAGAATTCATCAGACAAATCTGGTGGTTGTATAAATGTTAAGAAAAGTGCAATTATCTGGTTCACTTTATTTTGGAGAAGACTTCAATTGTGCTACCTACTGAGTGAGGGGCTGACGGAATGAACAGATACCAGCAACAACACTGTAGCCCTTCACACCCCTGAGTGTATAAAGTTGCCTTTTAATTTTTTTGGACTGACTTTCAGTGTATCCTCTATGGCTCATAGGTTGACAAAGGCTTTAACTTAAAAGAAAGATCTCTTTTTATTCTAGCATTTCCTATGATTCTTTTTGTGTACCTTAACTGGCAAAATGGTGCGGGTTATTTTCATGAAAAGAATAAAGTCACTAAGAAGCAAGTGGGCCATTTCAATGTGCTGATAAATGCTTTAAGGTTTAAGTCGAGTGATAGGATCACAGGTGTTTGTTTTAGTATGTGTACCAATGTTCCTATGTGTTACAGATATTCTTTTCTTATTACTGTAAAAGAAAACAGACTTACCATGAGCCCATGTTATAATACATGGAATCTAGAGGCGGGAAAAGGAGGAAGAGACTCAAAACAGCCTGTAATAGTGCTATGACCTTGGCCACCAGCATAAGGATTAGGATCACAGTGTACTTTCTCAACCCAAACGTTTCATGGTTTAATTTTCTCTTCGATAGTGTGTGTATTACCAGAAGAAGCGCATGCTTTCTACTCTCCCAGCGAACGGTAGTTTAATTAAAAAGAGAAAAATTTGCAAAAACACAGGGTATGTGTCTCATAGCTAATTGAAATTGCTGCAAAGACCCCATCCCCCAAAGACAAGTTCAATATCGTGGAAATACCAGCAGGGCTGGCATTTCAGTGTTCTCAGATACCCTCCTTGTCTGTCTGATTAAAATTTCACTTGGCCTTTCTGTCCATAATAAAAGAAACCTATTTGTGCCCAGAGCCGTTCATCAGACAGCAGTCGCATGTTAAATTTCAGGGCGTTTATTGAGTGTAGATGTTTCGCCAGCTGCTGTGCAGCTGAGCAGGGCACCTGAGCCTTTCTGCTGAGATGGAGCCAGAGGGTCAATGATAGCTTATGCAGTGGTCATTTTCAGACCAAGGCAGCCATGCTGAAAATGATGGGTACCCCTCCTTCCTTTCTTCTTGAAAAAAAAAAGAGGTATAGGCAGTCTTGCAGGGTACTTAATAATGCCCACTTTATGAGCAGTTGGGGTGCTCAGAGAAATTTCCATTCAGCATTTGTTCAGGGCAGCTGGAAAAATTGAGAGTGCTATCTTGTGATACACCTCCTTCTGTGTCTAGGTCTCTAATTGAGAGCACTTGAGGGTGCAGGGCAAATGTATTACTACCCCCACTTCAACCGGGTATAAGAGTGGGATCCTAGTAATCATTATTTTAGGTATTAATGAACGTTTCAGGATAACTAATATTTACTGAAAGCATACAATGCCCAGGTTCAGTGATCAGTGTGTGATTTAATTAAAGCCATTCTTCTTCTCAATTTTCAACGAGGCAAGTGAGGCAGAGAGAGATGGACCACTTGACCAAGATGGCATATACCATTCTTCCTGAAGGCTCACAGCCAGGCTGAGTCTGAGCCTGGTTGCTTCCAGGCTGAACTGTATTTATCACCACACCATCCCCTAATTAATTAGTGCCACAGATACAGTTGTGCCGGCAGATGCTTCTAGCGTCCATCCATGTCAAGTGCTCCTGTTTTGTTGGTCACTGGAAAGATGTCTAGTTGAGTTGTAGGAATGCAGGAAGAAAAGTCTTCCCCAGCCCGAGGTTTTAGTTAAGGAAGCCCTTTCCAAGATTAGAGTTAAGGGAATAGGATATAGAAATTGGACATAATGTAGGATGTTAGCATATAAGGTTAGGATAAGAATGTAGCAGTTTGTGTAAGCAATGAATTGAGTAAATGGGCAAACCTCTTACTTCTGTTATAATCTGCTTAAAATCCTGGCTTAGGCACCGGAGATAGTGTCCAGAGGTAGCCGTTTGTCTTAGATAGGGGTGGTATGTAGAGAATATAGGGAGCTTGTAAAAGTTATCTGTCGAGAAATGGGTTGCTAGCTAGGGGCGGCTCCTGAAGCACGAGCTCACCTCCCCCGTAGGAAAGACAAAGGAGACCCTTGGCGGGCAATGACGTAGGGAGGCGGCAGCTCTGTGAAACCATTTGCTATAATTCAAACGTATGTGTGATTGCTTTTAAAATTATTGGTTGTACCTGTTTACCAATTTATTTGATTGGATATCTCTTTGGCGAGCTCTGACGTGTGTGCCCACTCCCTATTCCGGCTATAAAGTCAGAGCGGGCCGGAGGCTGGGGGCCGGCGCTTGACTGAACTCCCTTGACTGGTGAGTGATGTCTGTGTTTCGACCCCTGGCTAGCCAGGAAAGAGCTGCAGCACAATAAACCCTGCTTGATATTACATCTCTTGTGTGTCCTTCGTTATTTGGGTCGGTGGGCGAATCTCGAACTCTTCAGAGTCAGACCCGGTAATTATTTCCAGCCAGTGAACGTAAGTAGAAATCACTTCTGTCTCAGAAGGCTCAAAAGCCATCTTTTAGATACGTTTCCCAGCAGGTTCAGCCCCAGTGGTACAGCTATAAAACAAGATGCAACCTGGTTCTCCAGCCTCTTCATACAAGAGACCTGCAGCGCACCCCAGTCAGTGAAGGACAGACGGCCAAATGCTGAAACATTGAGAGCTGACATTTGCCTGCTACCTTATGCCTCCTACCGTGGCTTTACATTTATGTAAACTCAGAAATCCAACCAACAGTCACAAAGGACTTAGAGAAGTTCCCATGTGCACACACTAAAGAATTCTAATCTTGGTGCAGCTTGGTCTACGGTTTCAACAATTCCAAACAATTGCTTTGTCCTGGGCTTGCCTACACCAGTGTAGTAGGCAGGTGTGTTTATCTGTGTTGACCTACGGGGGTCACCTACCCACCCAGCTAGCCTTCTTGTTATCCTTCTGTTAATACAATATGGAGAGTTAATGTGCATCGGGCTCTCTGTTGGCAGTAGGGATTCAACGATCTAGTCACAAATAAGACATAATCTCTGCACTCCACATGGTCTCTGTGATCTAATAACATAAACCACGCCCTCCGGCAATCTGTGCTTTGTGTAGTGAAATCATGCATGATTTTTACTTGATTTCTCTAAATCTAAGTTTCCGAATGCCGTGCGATGAACTTGTGCTCGATTTTAAAGAAGAAAACAAACGCAGAGAACTGCCTTTCTGCAACAAAGAAACCATTTTGGTCCAAACAGGATAAATGAGGAACAGAAGAGAGAAACAACCCATTGAATCCAGAAGAGGGGCTGAGAAAGCATGAATGAGCCTCAGACCATGTCCTGAGAGAGGATCTGGTTTCTTCAGGCACCAGAGCTTCTTGTTTTAAAGAGCCAGTCTGTTCTCCTCCTAAGGCTAACTTACCCAGAAGTAAGGCTGGAGGTGACACAGCTATCAAGACATCTCTGGGAAGAGCTAAGCAGAATCCCCCAAACAAATCAGACGTTTTCTGGAAGATGTGACAAAACAAGCTTAAAACCCTATGGGGTTTCTGGTTTCCTCTGTTTCCGTGTGTTTTAGCTTCTAACTTCAAAGCCTGCTTTCTTTCTGTGGCTTAATTCAACTGCAAGTCTGAAAAGCCTTAACTAGCCCATTGTTTGTAAAACAGATTCTAAGGAGCCCCGATGGGAAGTTAGAACTTCTGAACAACTCTTTTTTTCCCCCAGAAATAATGAGGGGGAAAAAAAAAAGCCGAACATACTCAGTAGCGTGTGAACCAGTTCAGTCATTAAATATCATAAATTGTAGAAAAGGAAACTGTGGTTATCTACAGAGGCTTGTGGCAGGACTTGGCTATCTGTTTGCCAGCAGGATTTTATTTTCTTTGGGAGCTATTGTCTCTTAGCTTCGTTTTTATTTTTATTTATTTATTTTTTTGCAGCTAGGTAGAGCAGGTGACTGCTTTCTAGTTGCAGGAATGGGAGTGGAGAAAATGTGTTTGTACAAGATGGCCCAGGTCATCCTCCTGGTCTCTGGCATCTATCATGGAAGAGCTGTTGATGAAGGAGCCTGGGGCCCTGCATCACATCATGGGCCAGAGCTGCCCGACGCCTTGAAAAAGCCTATGTTTGTGGAGTTTAGTCCCCAGTACTGCTGGTATCGCCAGCTTCACACGATGGGCTGGGGCTTGGAAGCTCACTGTACAAGGTCAGTTTTTATTTCCAGGTGGACCAAGTCATGGACAGCAGAAAAAGACCCCGCAAGTGTGACTCTGGGAGTCAAGGTGACTTAAGTTCTATGCAGCTGCTTCTTGCTTGCAGTCTTGGGCCAAGGGAAGAGGGGGCCTGGCTAGTACTATTTCGAATCATGGCAATTTTATTGTGTATCTTAATAACGAACGGGACATTTTACCTCCCCATGCCCCGCAGTTGTGAGCAAACATAATGTCTGAGTTTCAACCCAGGTTCTCTCTAGAGCTACTGGCTTCCTGATGTTGCTTCCTGTTCAAGGATCTGGTCACTCCAGGGAGACTTCTTAAGTGCTTTTCTTGGATAGACAATGCCCCGAGGAGTCACATATTTTCCTCCTCTAAAGGGAGGCTTCCCACAAGTGCTCAAGAGATCTTATCAAAATATTTACTAGGTCCCATCACTCTAGTTCTTCAGCCTCTCTCTCCCTTGGCTTCCTGGGATATTCACAATATTGCCCAACCCTTGGGCTGCCAGGCTGGCTCCCCCCTTCCCTCTCTGCATCACTCTCTTCTGGCTCACCGGGCTCAGACACACTCCTCTGTCCAGCCAATGGGCATTCCGGGATCCTCCCTCTGTAAGAAAGTAAAGCGATACTTTCTATTGGAATTACAAGATCACACAGAAAGCGGCAGGCTTCCATTTTGTAACTGGAGCCCAGCCATCCGCTTGGTGACTTCTGTACCTGTGTCTACATGGCCCACTCCTGGATGGATTTGGTTCATGTTTTTCCTCTTGTAAAAATCTGCCCAGTGAAAACTAGCTAACCAGATTAGATCGTAAAAGCTGTATGTACTCCAGCCAATGGAGAATGCCGTAGTGGCCTTCACTGTAGGAAATCATAAAAGGCTGAGCAGACTGCCCGCCTAGTGTGCGTGCACCCTTCTGCACAGTACAGTTACTTGCCTTGCTAAGTTACTTTTGTTTCGTTGAGTTTTTATCTGTGGCTCCCCTACATTGAGACTCTAACACCTCCTCACGCCAGACTCTGCTGCCTCGTGACTCACGCCTCCTCCTATCCAATTCCTGAAAACCTATCCTGTGCAATGCCCAGAGGCCTCCTCTGAACCTTCCATCCATAGGAGGTCTTTCCCTTACAATAGACTCTAGCTTCCGCTGCTTTCTCTCCATCCTGCTGTTCAGCGACGTCCACTAATAATGTTTACTGAGCACCCACTTAATTCTAGGTGCCGATAGTAAAACAAAAGGTGGTCAACTCCCTGCTCCCTCTAGAGGGAGAGAGAGATGGACTCCACATCTGGAAAGAAAGCAGATACTGAAAGATTACTAGATGTGGTAAAGGAAGGAGACGGTCAGGGTGACGGGCTGGGAGGAACGTGGCAGGGAGCTGCTAAAGACCATATCTAGGAAGGACTCTGTGAGAGGCAGCAGTTCAAGAAAGCCTTGAAGGTTGTGTAGAAGAGCTATAGGAAGACCTTCCAGGAAGAAGACCGTTGAGTGCAAAGGCCCTGAGATAGAAAAGAGCATGAGATATTCAACAAAGACAAAGAGGTCAGCATGGCGGGAACCTGGCTAGTTAGAAAATCAGCAGGAACCGATATCCTTCAAAGGTGGCCAGGAGTTACACACAGACACCTGTGACTGCTTCTGTCTTCCCAGGAGATCGAAGGCCCTGGGAAACTCTGGGATCCTGGCTTGCTCATCAGTCTAGAGGTAATGTCTGGTGCGGGCTTTCTCTCCTCATGGGGACTGGAATTCATAAATGAATGAAAACAGAAGCCAGGCTCCTCATTGAGAGGGAAATCTTGGCTGTTCACAAACAGCTCAGGACAGTTACAGAGAGCTGCAGAGGTAGACAGGGAAGGGTGATGGAGGAGGGGAAGTGCAGAAACTCATTTTTAGTTAGTGAAAGTAATTAGTCTTGTATGCACACATGGCAGCGCAGAAGCTGGAAGAAACAAAGAGGGAAATAACCCAGAAACCTTCACTCTCAGGCTACAGTTGCTGCAAACGCCCAACCTTTGAGACCCCGGGACATTTACACGGAGCAAGAGACACACAATTAAGCAGCCTCTCAAGACGATACCCGACGGCTTTCCGTTTCATTTCAGTCAACCACTGCTGGGTTTTGGCACCATTTTCATTGCAAATATGAGTAATGCGGACCCCTTAGTCACTATTAAGTAGCAATCTGGGGAAATCATCCACTTCCAATAATCCATTTCTCTAATTTAGAACACTCTGAAACCACATAATGAATAACACTGTCGCCAACTCTCCGGTAATGACATATGACATATGTCTGCGATTGCTCTTTTCCAGATAAATCCCACTGTGTTCTTCCCCTCAGAAACTCCTGCTTATTTATTCGCTTGGGCTCCTCACACACAAATACAGTAGATTCATTCCCGGAGATAAATTAAGGAACAAAGTTGAATCCCTAGCTTTGAAACATCAGGAAAAAGTTTCATCCTGCCCGTAATAAATAGCATTAAGTTTTGTCTACCAAGGGTTGATTAATATGCAATTATATTCTTAAGTGCAGGCTGTCAATTAATTCCAAAGTGCCTTATTTAATTAGTGATACCATTCAGCATATCCCCACTAGCAACATCTTCCTGGATTTACAGTGCCAATTTTATTCTACCTCCTGAGAGAGAACGTTTGGCTTGGTTCTCTTTGAACAGTAAGACGGGTGCTTTTCCTAGACCTCTTCTATGCATAACTGGCCTCCCGTTCCCCACATTCTTAGCTGAGCATGCATGGAAAAAAATCCCCCAAGGGCTGGATCTTTTTCTATCTACCGTTTCTTCTTCTCAGAGTTGTGGAAATGGAATGAATCCTTGTGCAAAGAACCGACTCTTCTCAACAGCAAGAGAGAAACAGAAGGGAAGAGCCTATGAATAATGGAACTGGGTTGCAGGTTATCTTTGCATTAAAAATTGCTTAGCAGTCTTCCATTTGACAACGGTTCCCCCCTGAACTCTGACTGTTGGTAGAAAATAATTTCCTTTAGTTACTCAAATAATTATACAGTTGCCCAGTCCTAGATGTAATGATCAGAGGGGGAAATATCTTGTATTTGAGAAGGAAGCTGTATTAAGCTAAGTAAATATGTAACAGCCATTTGGTTAGAGGGTATGCATGCTTATCATTAAGCAGTTAAATACATTCCAGGGTATTTCTAGCTTATGCTTTGATAATAGAACTAAAATATGCTAAGGCAACCAAATCTAGAGACTACGTAACATCTAGTGAGACACTGGAAAAGGTGACGAAGTCCAAAAAGAGGACGTTTCTGTGTGTTTCTTTTCTCAACCACAGACTTGAGTGAGTTTAGAATACAGTAAAAAATCTGACCAAGTTGAAATAAGGTTGAAATGAAGATCTAAACTGTGCTGACTCTGCTCTCATCTTCTACCCTTAATTACACTAATGAAATTAGAATGAGTAAAACTACACACAAATAAAACAAACTTCAATGGAAGTGGAGTGGTATGGATCTGTCCAGCTCTACCTTAGATTGAGTTTCCAATCAATTTGTCCAGAGGACCAAAAAAAAAAAAAAAAAAAAAAAAGAAAAGAAAAGAGAATCAGGGAAAGGCTTAGATGTAAATCAACAAGGTATCCTTCTTAGATATTGCACTTAAAATATTCATGGATCCACAAGAGAAAACTATTTGACTAGTTCCATTTCGCGGCTAAGATGGCAGCCTGGCCAGGAAATCAAAGAACACCCACTTTGAAGGCTTCTAGAGTGGCTTGGATATGCAGGAGTCCTATAATTTCTCCCTGCAAACTCTGTCTGGACTTGACCATTACCTAGAAAATAGCATCCCCCCAAACTACTTGACCAGGAAGACAAGGGAGCCAATGTAGATCAGGGTCTCTCAAATGTACCACTGTTGACACTTGGAATTTTAGGTAAGTCTTCACTGTGGGAGCTGTTCTATGCACAGTATGATGTTCAGGAGAATCCATGACTTTTAATCTCCAGATGCCAGTAACATATAGCCCATCCTGTAGAGTGAGAAACCAGAAAGCTTCAAGCCAGGGCTACACATCTGCTGGGGGTGTAGACCACGCTTGGTTGATGACCACTGACAGAGGATGGCTTCTTCTTCCTACATTTCTAATGTGTTCCTCCTAGGGTTCCTGTGAAATTTGTCTTCATTTATCTATATTATTACTTCTTTCAAAGTTAATAAATTCAACGCAAACAGAAAACGGAATGCCAGAGCCCCTCATCAAACTCAAAGAACAAACAGAAATAATGGTTCCGCATCATTTTAGATTTTTCTCTCTTATCTATATCAAAATGAAATGCAATTTATTCTTAGATGCCCCTGTCTGTACTCACTTGAAGAAATACATTTATATGATTTACATGATTATGCAAATATTGGCTTTCAATTAAAAACTAGCAATTAACATATTTTCAGTTTGGTATGCAAAACATAATCTTGTTCTTCTTAATGAGTGAATAGTATTTCATTGTATGGATGGAACAAAACATAACCAAGCATTGTATATGTGCATATATCATATACTTTTATGCCATTTATTTTTTCTGAAAAAACAAACAAACAAACAAGTGCCTTTTTAAATGACATTTCATTGTCTTCTTTTTAAATGGCTCCCTTTCATGGGTCAGATAGCACATCTAGCATTTCTTTGGTTTCTGGGGATTTCTAAGTTGGCAAGTTACCTAATGGGACAAGACTAGGAGCAGGGGTGACAGGCAGGATGCAAACCAAGTGTCACGACCTTCCTCCCCAAGCCATTTGCCTCCTGGCTCCTGCCCGTGCAACACACTCCTTCTCTCCTTCTCTGGATTCTCCCGGTCTGCAGAACTTAAAGCCTTTTGGCCCATTGTCTTCAGGGTCTACCATGTGCCCATACTGAGCTATGTAGGGGAGGGGTAACAGGCAAACAACGGACAGTTTCTGTCCCCTACACAGTCTCCAGCAGAGTGAAAAAGAGGCTTTAATCACAACTGCTCAGAGATACAAGGAAAATCCTATCTGGAATTACTGCTTTGAAGGAGAGGTGCTCAGGGTTCCAAGAGAGCCGATGGCAGGCTGTACAGACTGGAGTTCATGACACAAATTCCTGACAAAATTTGGATGGGTGGTGAAGACCAGGGAAGACAGCAGAGTCGAGAGCAAGGAAGTTGCCAGCACTTTTGGTGGAGATATCCCAGGATTGTGGGGAGCATGGAGGATGGGCTAAGCTGCTCTGAGCCTGCTGGCTGAGGTGGGCCTGGGCATTGCTAAGAATGAGCTGGAGAGCAGGGCAGGGCCTGGTCACACTCAGGATTGGAAGAGCTCGCCCTGCTGGTGTGAGGAATCGCACTGTGGAATCACCAAGCTCCTGGCTGCTGGCATCATCGATGGCTCCCTCCTCACTCTTCCCCCTACACCAGCTGTTCTCTTTCTGTTATTGATCCATGGAGATCTCCTGCTTCCTGCAGGGAGGCTGTGCATAAATGCCCCTGACTGAGCAATCCTGCTGCCCTTCTCACCTGGGTGGGTATCTGGCCCTTCCCTATCAAAACAGATTGCCGAGGAAGTGAGCTTAACTTTGTATTCTCAACTTGTTTGTTCTACCTGAGACTCCATCCAAGGAGAGAGTCCTCTCCCTGCCTCTGGGACCCTTCTCCCCCCAGTGGTAATGGCAAATCTGATGGTGCAGGACATGTTGTTTCATTTCTTCCTTAATGGACTTGGTTCCCTCGCCTGTGACCACTTGCTTTGGGCCATCTCTGGAGAGCACGCTCAGCCTCTGGAGACCACCCAGAACAGAGCTTGGAGTCAAAACGGGATAGAAGCACAGTCAGTGTAAAAAAAAGGAAAAGAAATTAACTGATAATGAGGAAACAGATTACTTTCAAAAGTGTAAAATAAAGACTGTCCTCTTTAGAAGAGTATTCTATCTTATATTAACTGATGTTCAGTTGGAGGTAACTAAGAGACTTAATACTCAGGGACATAGGAATCTTCATATTTTATCTACTAAACTCTGCCCCCGTATGCTTTCTTTCCGACTTAAAAACTGTTGCTTTATAGCATGGCTAACCTATTGCCGTGCAATCATATTCTAACCTTATCAAATATCCCCACATATTTCTTTCACCCGCTCAGAAATGGGACATCAGAGATTTAGATTTTATCTGGAAAATTCCTTATTCATCATACGGAAACACATTCAATTGCATTCAAGGAATTCAATTTAAAACTAATTTATCTTACATTAATGTTTAAATTCATGAGATTCCACATAAAGTCATTCTTGTACTGTAATAAATTCAGAGTCGATATGATAATTATTAAAACAGAAATGAGCGTGAGAAAAATAAATCGTGTGGTCTTAGGGTTAGTCCCGTCTTGCCTGAGCTCCCAGGACTGTAGCAAAGGAGGAGAGAGAAGATAAAAAAAAATGGAAGTGGCAGATACAGAGGAATAAAAGAGTGATGCAGAGAGCAAGCAGGCAGGACACAACTGGTATTGACATTTATGGGATAATAATCGTAGACCAGGTGCACTTATGGGTTCTCTTCACACCTCTGGTCCTCTCAACAGCCATGGGAATCACTTGTGTGATAATAAAACAGGCTGAGAATCCCACATCCAACATTCTTGGAACCAGAAATCTTTCAGATTTCAGCCGTGTGTGAAGGTGCACACCTATAATCCCAGAACTTGGGAGGCTGAGACAGGAGGATTGTCGGTTTGAGACTAGTCTCAGAAATTTAGCAAGACCTTGAGTCCCAAATCTATGGCCACAGCATCTCCATATAGGTGCGTTGCACCTATACCTTAGATATATAACCTGAATATGATTTAAATGCTATTTTTTAGCATACCTGGGTTCTGACTATCACTTGTCACAGGAGGTCAGGTGTAAAAATTTTTATGTGTATGTATCATGCTGATAATCAAAAACTTTCATGCCAGGCGTGGTGGTGCACACTTGTAATCCCAGCATTCCAGAGGCTGAGACTGGAGGATCGTGGTTCATGGACCACCTCAGCTACTTAGTGAGGCCCTCTGCAACTCAGTGAGACCCGGAGGTAGAATGCCTCTAAGTTCCATCCCCAATATCGCAAAAAAAAAAAAAGTTTCATATTTTGGAGCATTTTGGCTTTCAGATTCCAGATAAGGGCTGTTCAACCCAGAGTGGCCAGCAGTTGTTGAGCACTTACTATCCAGGAGTGCTCCTGGCCCTCCAGGCTCCACTCATGCATCTCCTTGTGGTGGGAATCACTCCCCAGGTGAGAAGGAAAGGGACAGGGAACCTTAGAGGACACGGCCACACCGATGAACTGCAAGGCCCCCAGCTGTTCACAGTTCACCCTCTTCAGTACTTCATGCTTCCTACCAGAAAAATCTGGAAGATGGATCCCTGTGGCACAACTCCAAGTTCAGATCTCACATGCTTAAGAGCCCGAGGGCAGGGCCAGGATTTGAATTCTGATTGTCCAGGCAGCTCCCAGGGTGCTGTATCTGCCTGTGTTAGAAACCTTCCCAGAGCCAATACAGCCCTTCTGGATGGAAGCTCAGGGTTCCCCCGTGGGCTGGCATACCCTCTTCCACCAACAGTTGCTGAGGCATCCCACCTTCTTTGAGCTGCCCCCTCTCCAAAGTCCCAAGCTCCTGGCTGCTGGCATCATCGATGGCTCCCTCCTCACTCTTCCCCCTACACCAGCTGTTCTCTTTCTGTTATTGATCCATGGAGATCTCCTGCTTCCTGCAGGGAGGCTGTGCATAAATGCCCCTGACTGAGCAATCCTGCTGTCCTTCTCACCTGGGTGGGTGTCTGGCCCTTCCCTATCAAAACAGATTGCCGAGGAAGTGAGCTTAACTTTGTATTCTCAACTTGTTTGTTCTACCTAAGAATGGGCTTCCCTCTTTCCAGGTCACTCATCAAATGCCCAATCATTCTGCCTTTTCCGTAAATTCTTGAATTTTTAAGCATGTCATTTAAAATATCTAGAACTTCATAGTGTGTTTTGTTCCTGGGGGCATTTGGGAATGGCTGGGGGCAGCCTTGGTGCTATAGACATTTAGTGGACAGGGAGCAGAGATGCTCTGAAGTACCCCACAATACTCAGAAGGGCCCCTGCAGTTGGACTTGTCAATCCTAGGCCATCAGCCGTGCTGGGCTGAGCTTGAAGACCCTGACCCAGAAGCAGTGGGCCTCACTGATAACCCCAGTGTAGTGCGTGGGTACCATCTATAATTCTTTCTTGTCTGGATCTTTAACAGTTTTTCTTTATAATTCACAGGTATTATTTTTGAACTGTTATTTACAAAACTATAAACATACTGATTTTCTAATTCTCCCTTCAAGGAAAAAGCGAAATTATTGTTTTTTTTTCATGTGGGCTTCTCAAAGAATGGCAAAACAAAAAGTAGATATAAAAAAATAAGTTTCTAGGTAGTTAGTAATGAATCCAAAGAGAGTTCTCTTTGGATAGAGGATGGGTCAACTGTTTAATTCTCTACATTATGACGGAACATGACAATTTTAATTTGTGGACTTAAACTGCGATGTAGTGTTGAGTAGTTAAAAACATTGATGAGATGTAGTCAACGTTCCACTTACAAAAATAAAATCCAGAATTGGCTTCAAACTACTCTTTTAGTTTAAACAACATGACGTGTAGAGTTATCTTGTTGTTGAGGTAACTATTTACAGTCTTTAAGTGCCTCTAAATTCCTCTACTAATTGAAGATCCAGAGGAAAGAGAAATGTACCTTCTCCCCATATTTCCATCCATGTGTCCAGCTCCTATTCTTCCTTCAGAAGCCAGCCTGGGTGCCACCTCTCCCAGGATGCTATCCCTTGCCTCCATCCCAATTCCAGTGCCCTGATTCACATTCCCATGTGCTACTTTCTGTAGTATCATGTGATTTCCTCTATCACAACTCCCATATTATCTAATCACCTCTCCAGGTCTCCAGAAACAGGAATCTCCTAGGATTCATCTTTACACCTGCAGCAACTAGAACAATGGCTGACCTTTCATATGTACTCAGGGCTGTGGTTGTAGCTTACCAATAGAGCTCAGGCTCAGTATGCAAGGCCCTGGATCCCCTCCCCAGCACAACAAACTCTCCACCCAATGGTAAATAATTGAATGCATGAATGAACAAGGACAAATGGAAGAAAACAAGGAAAATAATAAGGGATTCTGATGGCCGTAAGACATCAAGAACAGAGAAATTTAAAAGCAAGAGAAAAAAAGGGGCTGTTATATCCAAGGTTCAAGGGGATTTCATGCACTCTTGTAAATAATTTGAGGTTGCAAGAGAGGACTAAGACCTCACTTGTTGGGGGACTGGATATTGGTTGTGTCGTCCACCAGCTAAGAGCTCAGTAAAATGTCTACACTCCTCTCCTAGGATGCTCAGTTTCCTGTCTGGAACATAGCAAGAATGGTAGTATTGAAGCCATGCTGACTTTGAATAGGAAATCAGAATCAAACAAAATTTGAGAAAAGCACCTACATGCTGAATAACTGTGAGGAGCCATTGTATCTGCCTATGAACTCCAACGGTTAATCAGAACCGCTCTGGGTAAGCAACAGCACACATTTGTTCATACCAACACACGTCCTTTGTGAGACTCACCACCAGGCATTTTTAGGAGCAGAAAGATCTGAGATTCAGCCATGGCTCTCAAAAGCTCGATCTTGGTGGAGTGTCAGTTTGGACTTGTTCTTGCCCTGTGAGGGTTTCTCCATGCCTCTCCCTACTCCCAAGCCTGAGCCACTAAACAGAGTGTAACATGGACTTTTAAAATCACACCATAATGTGCAAGAGTGAATTAGCATGAGGCTGTCTTACCTCGAACCTCATAAGCAGCTTCGTCTGCCATAACTTAGGAATGTGATGGGAAATAAAGCATCAGGCCAGCCAAGAGCTCACTGTGCACGGCAAGACCTGTTTTATCTCTAGCCACGGAGTGGAATTGCACTCCTGTAGCGAAGCCCAGATTGATGCATCCGCTTTATTTATAACCCTCTCTCTGAAAGTTCCTCCAAGTTACAAGTTAGCAATGAAAGTTTGCAGTAGTTTTTAAAAGGCCTACTGGCATCCTCTCTGACAGCCAAATTCATGCAAGTGACAGTAACGGACTGTGGAATGGCTGAGAGTCAACAGGCACTAAAGAATGTTTGAGTCCGAGAAAAGAATAATGGCTACAGAATAGGAAAGGCAGGGTGGGGCCACTGAGCATGAATACTCGGGGAAAATCTGCTAGCTCAGCATCTCTCACTGTCTCTGCCCTCATGACTGCCTTCCAGCAACAGCACAGGGACTGTGTGTGGAGGAGTCCTCTTTCTGCTTTTCTCTGCTCTTTCTCAGGACATCCCCACTAAAGGCTATGAAAAGAAAAAGAAAAGAAAACTCCAGTACATAATTACTTTTATGGTTAGATAGAGTATTCCCTGAAGAGCCCATGTCTTCGAGTTCAGAGTTGTAATTAAGTCAGGAGGAGTATAATTTCCTCAGTAGATAAATCCACTGTGATGGTTTTACTGAGTGGTAACCTAGACCAGTGGGGTGTAGCTGGAGAAGGTGGTCCCTGAGAGTGTGGCCTTAGGGATGATGGGTGCTTTTGTCTCTGAAGGCCCTTGTTGGATCCCCCTGGCTTCTGTGATATGAGAGAAGAGCCCTTGTTCTCTTGTTATTTTTGCTTCTTGGTCTCCATGCCCTGAGATTCACAGACCCTGACTTCACCTGGACCCAACCCTGAGTCAAAAAACTATGAAAAAATACCTTCATTCCTCTAAGTTGTGTGGTCAGTTCTTTGGGGTTACAGCAGTGGGAATATTGACTAGGACCAAAATTACTATTTAGCTGTCCAGTCCAGAGTTTTGATGAACTCAAATTCCACCCATAAATTCTGTCCTATTAGACCTTGGCATATGCATGGCATCCTTGAATAATCTCTCCCCAAACAAAAGAGGCAGTAAAATCAGAGACTGTGGCTGTGAAAATAAACAATCAATTCCTCAAAGGATCAAACACAATGGGCCCATATCTTCTCACAATTCCATTTCTATCTATAAATAAAAGAAAACTAGGATTCAGATAAGTACTTATGCCATCATGTTCATAGTAGCACTGTTCACAGAGCCAGAAAATGAAAACAGTACAAACATTTATCAGTGGGTGAATGGATATATCTCCTGTGGTCTATCCATGAAGTGGAATATTGCTGAACCATAAAAAAGGGATGCAGTACTGACATATGCATTCCCATAAGCAAAGCTGAAAAATACCAAGATAAGGGGAAGAATGCAGACACAGAAGGCCACTTATTGTATATTTCTATTTCTGTGTAGTATCCAGAATAGGCAAAGCCACCAAGTCAGAATAGATAAATGGTTGCTAGAGGAAGAGAAATGGAGAATATTTACTTAATAGGTATGGAATTTCCTTTTGGGGTGATAAAAAAAAATTTTGGAACTAGATAAAGGTAGAAGGTACACAACATTGTAAATATGATAGGTAATATGATTGTTCACTTAACAGTAATTGATCTTGGATTATGTGAAACTCACTCATAAGAATTTTAAAAATAACAATAACAACAATAGAATCAAAGTCTAGTGTTGTCCAATTCTGAAATTAAAAAGCTCAGGTGCCAAAACCCAGTCATGGGAAAGGGGACATAGACCAAGGACAAGGCCACGGTTAGATGTCAGGAGATGCCACATCTGTTAAAGCTACAGGGCAGCCCAAGGGTGGACCTCAAGTCCAAGGGCAACTTCTAGCAAATGGATAATTCACACAGGTAGACACACATCTGTTTCTTACTGTGTAGAAACATATACTTCTTCTCTCAGCCGTATAGTCTATATGATAAAGAGGTAGGAATCATCTTTGTAGAGTTGCTTCAAGAATTAAATGATGAATGAAACTCCCCTTGTAGGTCAGTGTGTATTACACACAATTAATGCTCAATAAATTCCAGCTTTGATTGTCATTGTGCATGCAATATGTGGTCTACATTGCTAAAGATGGAACAAAAAGAATTGTGTCTGCTTATACACTGTGGGATATTAAATTAGTACAATCACTAAAAAGAATCCTCAAAGACTAGGAACTAAACCACCACATGACCCAGCTATTCTTGTCATCAGTATTTATCACAAAGAACTGAAGTCAGCAAACTGTAGAGATGGATAGATGATAGATGGATAGATAGATAGATAGATAGATAGATAGATAGATAGATGGATATATAGATAGATAGATATAGCAGCACAATTCACAATAGCCAAGTTATAGAACCAGTCTAGGTATCTTACATCAACAGATGGATGGATAAAGAAAATGGAGTATATATCCACAGTGGCGCTTTGGTCAGCAGTAAAGAAGAATGAGATCACATCACTTGCAGAGAAATTAATTCAAATGGAGAACAATATGCTACGTAAGATAAGCCAGGCTCAGAAATGTCAAAGGCCACATGTTTTTCTCACATGTGGAAGCTAGAGGGAAAATTGGAAAGAAAGGAGGCCTCGTGAAAATAAGAGAGACCAATAGAATTATGGAAGGGGATATGGAGAGGGAAAGGAAAAGAGAGAGGAAAAAAGAGAGAGGAAAGGAAAAAAGTGGAGGGAAGGAAACAGAGCCAATCATACTATGTGGCTGTATGAATACCTTATAAGGAATCTTGATATTGCACATAATTATGATGTACCACTCAATATTCATTTTTTAAAAAATAATCAAATGACAATAAAAAGTCCCTTGTATGTCACCACATATAACACATAATACGTATTCAATAAGTAGTGGCTTTAATTGTCATTTGGTCATTTATCATGCAATGTGGGGTACAAGCTGCTGAGGATGCAAAATAAAAACAACCACGGGTTCACAACAATTAGCATCCTCATGACATCCTTGGCAGCACCAGTGGTCCAAATTCATGTGCCCACCCACAGGTTCTTTCAAGGATGAGTTGTCTCCATTTTAGCCTTGACTGGAGGCTCATAAATGCTTCTAAATACCTTCTAGGGATGAGGCTACCTGCAGTTGTTTTAATGGTCCTATCCATTCATAAGACAACCAAAGGGCTACTACATGGAGAAAAGGCTGAATGAAATACCAGATGACCACTTAACCCTTGTGAAACATCCTCCACAATAGAGGGCTCTCTAAGGTCTCCCTTGAGGAACCGCTACAGGAAAGAAACTCAGAATCTCAGGGTTAGACACAAATGCTGGAACTTTCATAATTACATGTCTTAAATAAGTTCACTTCTTTGGAAACAGTTTTCTTATTTATTATACTATCCACATTTAGATTTCTAAAAAAGTTTGTCCCTTAAAGCCATTTTATTTTGCTTTTACCTATTTACTTTGTGGTCCTATAGATTGTACCCAGAGGCATTCTACCTCTGAGAAACACTCCCAGCCTTACTTTATATTTTTATTTTGAGTCAGAATTTCTCTAAGTTGCTCAAGGTCTCACTAAGTTCCTGAGGCTGGCCTCAAACCTCAGCCTCCCAAGTACGGGGATTACAGGTGTGTGCCATCACACCCGGTCTTAAAGCTATTTTAAATGATGAATATGTGTGAATATTCACTACAGACCAATATAGTTATTCATTTAATCGATAATTCAAGCATCCGTGAGCATCTGCTACGCACAAGGGAATGTGCTATTTCTTCATGGGGACACAAAACTAAAGGATGCAAGACTATGGCTGCAGGAAGGATGAACACTGCGTAGTGAAATAAACAAAGTGTCATGACAGTTTTCAGTGCTAGGATCAAAGGCCTGGCATAAACTCTAGTGCACCCCAAGTGGAATCGGTTAGGTCATACACCTGGAGGTCTACAGGTGTCTGGACTCAGACCCAGCCGATTCAAGCATTTACATAAAGCATCTCTCATTGTCGTTTTCTTCTGTGTTGATTTTATTCTCAGAATGATTTCTTTCTAATCATGGAGAGGTTACTATGAGAAATCCTAGGTTCCCATTCTGCCAGCTGAGCATCTCCAGGGGAAATATTTCCCCAACAATTGTCTTGTGAATTCTTGGGATTCAATGGCATTGAACTAGTCAAACAAGTCCCTGTCCATCCAGGGTTCTGTCAAGAAAGCCAGGAGGATGGACTGAAAGGACTGGGCGGCCCATATCACATGCTCGACCTAAAGCCCGGAGAGTGCGTCCTCCATCTGACAGCACAGATGGAGACAGGGAGAGTGCTCTCCAGAGAGGGATACAGGAGGATTTAGGTGGTACAGAACGGTGTGTAAGGCAAGCCTACATGGAGAGTTTACACCCTGCCATGTGATATGAATCACCGCCAAAGGCTGCTTCATGAAAACTGGAGTCATAGTCAATAGTAGGGTCCTGAGTTATGTCCTATTAGCAGTGGGAATCCAGTGAAACTTATTTATCAGGTGAGTTTTCATCTTTTAAAAATACTCTTATTAATGCACTGCAATTATACATCATAGTGAGGTTCAAAGTTATGCAAATAAACCTATACACAGGTCTTGGTGTGTCTCCTTTCAGGTCCCACCCTACTATCTGCCCCTCCTCATACGTCATAGTGAGATCGGGAGTGATATGTGCATTTTTACGCAGCTCAATTCACAGCCGCCAAATTAAGGAACCGACAAAGATGTCTGTCAACAGAAGAATGGACGGCAAAAATGTGGAATACAGACACAATGGAATTATACTCAGTCGTAGAGAACAACAAATGATCCCATTTTCTAGAAAATGAATGGAACTACAGAAAGTAAGGCTAAGTGAGAACCGCCGGACTGAGAAAGCCAAGGGTCCAATATATTCCTCCATATGTAGAAGCTAGAGAGGAAACTAGAAAACAAGAAAGGTTATGTATTTGAGGAGAAGGATCAGTAGAAGAGAGGAAGCAGGTATGGGGAGAGAAGAATGAAGGGAAGAAAGAGTTCAAATAATGCCCTGTGCTGTGTGAATATATCACTCCCAATCTCACTGTTTGTGAGAGTTTTCAATTTTCATCTACCGTTTGAGCATTCCCCAGGCAGATGCTGCGGCCATCTCTTTTCATATAGCATTTTGCCAAGTCCTCTTGTGCTTGGTCTCACTTTACTGACAAGTAAACTGAGTCCTGTGGCCGGTCTGTGAGTTGGCCATGGTGACTCACTCGGAACTCTCCAGAACCAAGATTCCGCCTCGGTCCTGTCCAGCTCCAGACCCAAAGCTCTGTCACCGCTGTTTTCTCTAATGCTAAGACACACCCTCCCAGCATTCGCATGCAAACCTCAGTCTCTTTCTGACTAGTGATGAGTTTGTTCTTTATAATTACTTTAGGAGAAAAAGATTTCAATTCTCCCCAAATTTGTCAACACTGAGTCAGTGCCAGTAGGTGGAATTAAAAGTGTGATTTCTCTCCACTAATGCCCAGGTAGGTAGTGTTGAGCTTCTACAAGCAAAATCTTTAAGACCTTCAGAACTAGAGTCTAAACAGTAGTAAGACTGGGATACATTTGGGGGAGAAAGTTTCTTTCTGGATATTGTATCATTTTAAATCGCATCTCTGCCTGCCTGTTGGAAAGCCATCTAGATCAAAATCTGCCTTGGGTTTTGTTGCTGTTGACACTGCTTTTTTTTTTCCTTTTTTTTTTTTCTTGCGGGTCTGGGGATGGAACCCGGGGACATTCTACCTCCAAGCTACACCCCATGCCCTATTTTTTACTCTTTATTTTGAAACCAGGTCTCACTGAGTTGCAGAGGGCCTCACTAAGTAGCTGAGGCTGTCTGTGAACCACGATCCTCCTGCCTCAGCCTCCGGAATTCTGAGATTACAAGCATGTGCCACCGTGTCTGGCTTGAGACTGCTTTTTTTTATTCAAAAATATAATTTTTTAAAAAAAATTATTTTATTTTTTGCAGCCTTAACAAGCCTTTATTACAAAATCAGTAGAAAATAGAGAAGAGAAAGAAAAAGCAGCATGCTGGCGCCCATGCTGGAGAGCCCGAAAATGGAACTCTCCCCCTCCTGGGACCCTAGATAATAAGTAGATTTAATATTGGTATCTTCTTATCAGTATTACCAAGGCAACGAGCTAGAAATTTATTCCTTAACCAGGTGGTGCCTCTTTGTCTCTAGACAGTGCCCTTACTAAGTGCAGGGGTCAAAAACCTACCAGGCCTTGACTCTTTAATAGATAGTCACATGATACTTGTACATCAGTGACTGGACTTCACACTGAGGTGGCTCAAACACTGGGGCAAAAGTCCCTGTTCCTCATGAAGAAGGCTTTGGGGTGGCAGCAGGAAAACTGCTGAGCTGAAGTGGACCTTACTGGCAGCCCTATGATAGGCCAAACTGTCCTAGCAACTAGATACAAGGAACTTTGTCCTGAAGACCTGAAGGAGGACCAAGATGCCTGGATGGTATGTTCCTGCCTTCCTCAATCTGTCTTAAATTCACACACACTAAACTCCAGTACCTCTTTTATGTAGAAGAAGGATGTTCACCTGTCAAACATAGGTGTCATCTTCCTTTTAGATCTCATGATGGAAATGATTCAGTTTGAATCATTGATCAACTTCCTTTGACCAAGCTTCACTGCAGTAAACTCAGCTGTTGTATGAGACTTCTCTTTTCACAGTCATTTCTGACAACAGTGTCATCAACTTGAGGAAAGCCCTGCCCCTGGACTCACCTCTCTCATCCCTGTGTCCCATTACCTAGGGCACGAAATAAATTATCTTTTTTTTGTGTGTGTGGTACTGGGGTTCCTGGAAACCCTTCTATCTCTGGGCTACACTCACAGACACCTATTTTTTTTGGTGGTACTGGGGTTCCTGGAAACCATTCTACCTCCAGGCTACATTCACAGACACCCATTTTATATTTTTATTTGAAAATGGTGTCTCTTAAGCCAGTGTGGCTGGCTTCGAACCTGCGCAATCCTCCTGTCTCCACCTCCCAAGTGCAGGGATTACAAGCATGTGCCACCACGCCCGGCTAAATAAATTATCTTTTAGAGCAAATATTAAAGGCCACAATCATTAATTAGTTGATTTGATTAATGGTGGCCAGTCCCTCCCCAGTGAACTCCAATCTCAGCCATGCCAGAGATCAAGTCCCCTCTTGCTAATACAACATGGTCACCTGCCTGCCCCTAGCACCCAACATCAGAGCTGTTGCACAGGATGTATTCAATAATTATTGGATGAATAAATAGATGGGAACCTATTACAGCAAGAAGTAAAACACTCAAGACAAGTCCAGGAATGTGCCTTTAAATATATATATATATGTGCTGGGGATTGAACTCAGAGGCACTGTACCTCTAAGTTATATTGCCCTGCCATTTTTAGTTTTTATTTTGAAATAGGGTCTCACTATGTTGCTGAGAGCCTTGCTAAGATACTGAGACTAGCCTCAAATCTGTGATCCTCCTGCCTGAGCCTC